>NC_056501.1:22965358-22968057 GCF_014905685.2 Nematolebias whitei
CATGTTAAACCCCTCCCACACTTTTTCTGCAGCAGGTGCTAAATCATTTAAAATAATTTATTTTAAATAAAAATTCCATGTTGATCGTGCGGCTCATCCATCAATCAGCCAGTTGTGTGTCATGTCCTGTCTTATTTTGAAAGACCGCGATAGAGCGAGTCCGCGATAAACGAAGTAGCGAGGGACTACTGTATTGTTCTTTGTCACTTTAGTTGGCCTTGTCTGATTTCAGATGTGGTGTCAGGCTCCGCCTCCCAGTCCTCCTCTGCCAACGACATCTCATCCATGTCCACGGAGCACACGTTGGCGTCGGACACGGACAGCAGCAGCATCGACACACTGACAGGGCCACTGGACGAGAGCCAGTGAGCGCCAGCGTTAGCCACACGAGGGGGTCTGTTCGCTTCCTGCAGCCCTCTGACCCGTTTACAAAGTATCTGACAACTGTCTCCTCCTGGTTTTACTTTTTTGGGGCCCCAAATCTGTTTATTTTATTTTTTTTTCTTTTAATCCTTCAATGAAAAAAAAAGTCTTTCCTGTGTGATCTGGTGCCACCTGAAGGTCAAATCTATCAACGCTATCATTTGTGTCAGTTTTCATTTTCTCTTTATTTTCTTGGTGAATGTTAAACTCGACCGTGCACACAGTTTTTGGCGTATGCTTCCATATTGATTAATAGAAGTAGTTGTGGTGAAGGGGCGGGGCTTGGCGTTTGATCTTTATGCCTGTATTTTAATAGTTTTATTTTTTTAGATATATTGAGACGGGGTGGGGTGGGGGGGTGTCATCGAGTTAGAGCAAACATATCTTAGACTGCACCCGTCAGCTGCGGTCATGCATGCTGCGCCAAAAAGAACAAAAACTTACCAACGAACTTACATTTGTCAAACGGTGATCGGAAATTAGATTTTCTCTAGCACGCTGAAAGTATTTCAGATTTCCACAGTGGTGCTTTTTACTCTGTTTGTTTTTTTTAATGGCATGTGTGATGTGGATTATGAGCTTTTCCTTCTAACAGCTAGGAGGTGCAGTGGTTTCTGTGTTACAGTTTTATTTCCTGATATGATGTACTGTATGTAAACATGTCAAGTTCTGCCACTCACAGTGATTATATAGACCCTTCCATTACAGATCGATAAGGTCCATTAAGACAACACATCTGTAGATATATAAACCATATTTGACTTAAGGTACAGATTATTAGTGTGAAATATCAGACGGATCACAAACCAGTAAGTCTAAAAGAGGCATAACATTATGACACGTGTATTTATTTTATTTTTGTTCTTGCAAAATTTTGCACACAAACCACACTGAAGCCCGTGAAACATGTAAACCTCCTGTTGAAGCATTTAAGAGTTGCTCTTCTCTGAACCATTCCTCTAGTGCTGAAGAGTTCCAAAATAAATCATGACATCTGACACGTAGAAGACACTTAAAACACAGAAACGAGACAAGAATCATGTCGAACGTGCATGAAGGCGTCACGCCTATAAGATACCGCAGGTCTCGTCCTAAAATAAGTCCGTTCAGGTTTGTTTTTTCACTTTCAGAGTATCATGGTGCATTTTGGTTCCAAGAGCCTGACTGCAAATAGTTCTCTTGCCTTGTAAGCCTATATGTGTGTTTGTGATATCTATTTGTATTTTGCAGCACTCTTATCGTTATCTTGAGTCATCTTTAAGACAGCCCCGTCTGTAGAACGAAGAGCCCGTGGAGAAAGTGTGCACGGCAACAAAACGCACACACGTTCTAAAATAGTGCAAGAGACTGTGGAGTCTCCTAGCTGGAATCTGGACCCTGCAACCTAAAGGGGAACCTTTATAAATGAACTGCAGAGCTACTTTTTGCCTAACTGATTGCACAGTGTGTTGGACAAGAGGAAATATGACACTACGGAGTCACTGAGGACTTACGCACCATGTTGTACACAACCATGACTTTATTCTTTCTGTCATGCCTTTAAAAAAAAAAATCCTGACGAGTGGCCAAGTTGTTCTGCAAACCCTCAGAGATGTCCCGTGTGATGATCATGACCACAATATTATCACTTGGCCAACATTTCCCCATATTCAAACTAATAAAGTGGACATCAGTGATTCTTTGGTGGTCTTCTTTAAATGCAGTTTATTTCATGAGGTTTTTTTTAACTGTAAAGAAAATGATTAACTTTGTGACGTACAACGATAAAAGACTAGATTTTAAGACGTCATCAGACACCAAGTTTCTCAGAAGCTCTTAACGATGCATTCGGTCTTCTTGGCCTCGTTGTTGAGCTCGCCGAACGTGTCGAAGAACTGCTCCATCTCTCTCTGCAGCGTGGCGTTGCGCAGCTCCGCAGCAGCCCGGGCCCTCTCGGACTCCACGATCTTTGCCTGGACCACTTCGTACCAGTGCCGCTGCTGCGAGAGGTTCGTTTTCAGTCGAACAACCTCCACCTGCAGCTCCTCGTTTCTCTGCTCCAGGCTGGAGACGTGGAGGAGGAGGGAGAGATTCAAGGATATGTTTATAGATTCATTAGCCACGGTGAATTATTTTCACCTAAAAGGTGTTGGACTTGTCGGACGTTTGACCTCTAAAGTTAAAGAAAATATATTTATGTGTTGTGGACCACACCAACACCCACCCCCCGCAAGAAGTGAAAAACCGCGAAGTAGGGACAGTAGTACATGTAGTAAGTAGTAGCTTATTTTACTATA
>NC_056501.1:22968157-23009829 GCF_014905685.2 Nematolebias whitei
GTGTGTGTGTGTGTGTGTGTGTGTGTGTGTGCGCGTGTGTGTATGTAAAGGTGTTTTAAACCCTTCCCACACTCTTGCAATGTTCCTAACAATTTTCTAAACGCTCTAAAAGAGCACATCATGATCTCTGCCACGCCCACTTCTCTGCTGCAGTCACACTCGTGCTCATCCCTCTCCCAATCTTCCTCCTCCTGCGTAAATACAGTATTTATACAGTATTTAAATTGTTTAATAGTTTAAATAAACAGTCCATTCTGCATGAGAATCTTTATTTTAAATAATCAAGCACGACTGGAACGGAGCCTTTAGTCCCCTTCGGTGAAAGGCCAGGCCACCGGGAAATATCCTGATGCTCCGAATGGACAGTTCGCCCCCAACCAGCTGCAGCTGGTGCTAATTATTTTTAAATAATTTATTTTAAATCATTTCAGACCTGTGATTGTGTTTTTATTTATTTTTGTGCGCTGTGCTTGTCTGATGCCTCATGCCTGAACATGTCTGCTCTGCCTTCAGACCACTGATTCCAGCTAAAACCCTCTGAAAAGTTTTGCTTTTTAAAATAGAAACTTTCAATTTAAATTAATAAGTTGAAACGGGAGTGAACATAAATTATTTAAAGTTTTATCAGGAGGAGAAAGTCAGTTGTCATTCGATAAGCGGTGGAGAATCAGAAGCTGCGATGACGTCAGAGGGAACTGAGGTTTGGACTGATGAATCACGTGATATGCGAGCAAGTCAGACAAACGCTCTCAGAATGTGGAACTTGGTTCTGAGAACTCAGAGTCTGGGATTTGAGTTCATGGTCATAAAATACAGGCGTGGGTAGAGGCAGGAAAAGCTAAACTTATCTGAGGGTTTTAGCTGGAATCAGTGGTCTGAAGGCAAAGCAGACGTCTTCATGAGGCATCAGACAAGTGCAGCCCATAAAACATAAAAGCACAATCACAGGTCCAGAATTATTTAAATTATATTTAATGATTTAGCACCTGATGCAGCAGGTTGGAGGTGAACTGTCCATTCGGAGCAACAAGATATTTCCCGGTGGTCTGGCTGTTAACCGAGGGGGACTAAAGGCTCGGTTCCGGTCGCACTTGATTGTTTAAAGCTTCTTATGCAGCATGGATTGTTTATTTAAACTATTAAACAATTTAAATACTGTATTTACATAGAAGGAGGGAGATTGGGAGGGATGAGCATGAGTGTGATTCCACCCAGAGAAGTGGGTGTGGCAAAGAGCCGCAGGTGGCAGAGAGCAGAGATCATGACAGGCTGCAGGAGGGAGCGTCTCACTGCACCTGTGGGCTGCACGCGGGTGCAGCAGGTGCTAAATCATTTAAAATGATTGATTTTAAATAAACAATCTATGCCACTCATCCATCAATCAACCAGTTGTGTGTCATGTCCAAACTTCCTTTGAAAAACAGCGAAAGAGTAAGTCCGCGAAGCAGCGAGGGACTACTGTAGTGGTAAAAATGACCGAGCTGTTGCCATTTTTGTTTTTGCTAGCTTTGGTAAGCTCTGGAGTCCATTTTGAATTAGTTGATTCCACAAGTTACTTAAAAAAAAAAAACATTCTAAAATGCTTGTTAAAATGCCCAATGGTGCATGAGATATTTTGCTAATTGATGATGTAACACACACATAGACTCAGACAATTACATGATTGCTGGTCTTTCCTGGCAGCAGGTGACAATCGTTTACCAAAACCAAATGTGATCTGTATGTTAATGTCAAATCAAGGAACTATGAATTGAAAGAACAAAACACCATAAAACACAAAATTATATAAAACAGTTGGGTTTAAATGTAAAAAAAAAAAACCTTTTAAGCAAATTTTTTACAAATATTAGTGATGTCCTAATGAAAAAAGGCAGAATTTGAGATAAAGCTACAGTGAATGCTCAGATTTCTCTAAATTTTCACATATTTTGCCAACAAATCTTTCACAATTTTACTATATTTACTAAATATATATAAACAGGTATAGGGAAAATGGTTTTAAGCTCAATCATCCAGGTAGATAAATCACAAAAATGGTTAAATCATGTCATCTGGACCAGTTTCTTTAAGGGCTTCGACTTGCATCTGAAAGGCCATCAGTCTGAGGCCTGCCAACCAGATCTGTCTCACAAATAGCACCTCCTTGATGTGTTTCAAGCCAGCCCTCTGTGGAATCCAAAGAAACTAGCTTTACACATGCAAAAAGGGGACCATCTGTCCAAAACAATCATCGTGTACAACAATTAAATGCTTTAGGCCAGATGTCCAACTTGCTACTCACAGAAACAGCCTGAAGAACACCATGGCCAAAATGGTTCAGATAACTAGGTATACATGATTATTGTCCCCGGAGTGTATCTCTCTAAGACTGACTGCTCAGAACCCCACGAGATGCAGAGTGCACATCCAATTATCCACAAACTACAGATTTATTTAAGCTCCAAATGTTCTCTTTAAAACTGCAGGTGAAGGGTATTTTACTCTTACCACTGTATCCCCCACACAAAACACCAACATGACCATCCGCTCGTTCTGGTGCTCACAGAACAAGTTTGCTGCTAGTTTTTGCACGACTGAGGCTTACTTTACAGTCTGCCTTATTGTTGTTGGGTAGAACAACACAGGTAGGTTGTAACCATGGCGACCCTTTTGGTCCACTGGCATCAGCTTTAACGTTTCTTCTCATTTTTGTTCTCTTTACACCTATTTTACAGTTCATGCGTCTAAATGCCGGCATTGTGTCGTCGATTTTTACGAAGCTCGTGGAAATTTGGGGGCGGAGCTTCCTTTAAACTTCAAAATTTCATCTCAAATTTCCTCGTTTGACACATAATGTTTTGTTTTCGTTCTGAAGTGTGCACTCTATTGTAAAATGAACACTTGGATCAATGTGCCTGCTGTCTTTTATAATTAATTTTTTTTTACCTCTTTTTTTCATTTCTTACTCATATTGCACCAGAGGGTCACACGGTTTCCCCCAATCTCCACGCGTGGCCATATTTACCGTTTTAAATCCATTTCCTAATGCCCCAAAACAACATTTCTACAGCAGACAGCACTCTTTCATTCAAGATCACCTCTTGAAATGCCAAAATGTTGATTTTAAGTGTTCTAAAATGTTTGACCAATACTTTATTTTTGTGGTTCATGACAAATTAAAAGACTTGTGAGACCCCCCCACTCCACCCCCTTGTCCTCACCAACTTGAACCAATCCTGACCCGAGACACGCTCTATCTATATCAGTAATAAATGGGGTATGTGTTGTGTCTAGGTCAGCAGCATGGACACTTAATTTAGCTCTTTCCAGTGTCGTGACCTGCGTTCTATATGTCAGCCACACCGGCTGCGCTCTTTATTTTCCACTTTACACCAACCAGCTGTGAAGTTCTGCAAATCAGAGGGGGAGGATAAAACGCATTGTTTTATTTAAACTAGTACAATGTGTTTGGATTACTGGGTGTCATGGGAGAACTGTGGGAAACTTCAGCTCTGGTCCAAACAGGATGTAGGGTGAAGCTCGGAGTCAACTCGGCACATTTTACACCCACACTGTTGCAGATGTGGGAAAGTTGTTACCCTTTAATAATAAACTGTAAGCTGAGGACTGGAAGGGATGTTTTTAATTTTGAGATTATGAGCACATTGTTGTAAAAAAGACATTTGTTTTTACGTAGCAAGTGAAAATCACCTGATTATCCGAGCCTCGTACTCCTCCTTCTGCCTGATGATCTGCTGCTGGAGGTTGGTGAGGATGCTTCGAAGAGCACTGGCAGAGGGATCGGCGAGGGGCACCGGAGGGGGCACCCTTAGAGAGGACGATGGCTCAGTTTCAACAGGAGGCCACAGGACCTGGGATGCAGGGTGGTACGGCTGTGTGGAACCTGCCGTGACATGGTCCGTCTGAACCAAATTCCAGGATCCTGAGTCCAGCTCTGGCTCCTGTTCTTGCTCCTTGTCCTGGTCGGGCCTGCATAGGATGATTTCACAAGACGACCAGGTGCTGTTGTCTTCGCTCGCAGCGTCATCCTGCAGCAGTTCTTCAGGGACAGCTGCTTCGTAGGTGTGCTCCAGGAGGCTTGTCTCCATGCCGAAGACGTCCTGAAGGCTCCCAGTGATTCCAGTGTCAGTGAGGTTATCGTAAAGAGACAAAGCACTCTGATGCTCCTCACTCTGTGGACTGGGGCTTTGGCTCAGATGACCCCCCTCTTCTACTCTACAGCAAACTCCCCGTTGTCCCTTTGCTTTGCTCAAGGTTGGTCTCAGCTCTGATTCCCAGGCCGGTCCTCCCAGGCTGACCCTGCAGCTGCAGTGGCTCCGATCTGGCCATGGTCCAGGGTCTCTTCCACCAACGAGCACTGTCTGAACTTCAGTCAGAGCTGGGACTGAACCGAGCAGAGGGCTGCTGGGTCCTGGGGGTCTCCTTATTAGAGGACACACAACCCTACTCTCCATTTCCTTCTCCCTGGCCTTCTCTCGCTGGCCGAAAGGCGGGCAGTTGTCGTACGCAGGGTCTGTGGAGCAGGAGCTGGCTGTGGTGGGGGTCTCAGTGGGAAGACAGTGCAGCTCCATGGTCCAAGCCAGCTCATGGGGGTCCAGAGAGCAGTAGATAACCCTCCCCCTTCTCTGGCTGTAGTAACTTGGGTTTCAGGGTTTGGATTGTGGATTTGTGAGTGTGGCATGAAGAACCCCCCACGTGCCAAGTGCTGCTGTGTCGGGGGGAGAAGAAGATGTAGGAGACTGGTGCTCTATGCGTCTCCACTGTTGGACAGGTTGTAGTAGGTGTGTGTGTCTTTAAGCAGGACTGACATCAGCTGTTACTTTAGCACATCTTCTGGGGGAGGGACCAGGCTGTAATATAGTCGGGGCTCATTCCTAAAGACCGGGGCCACAGAAATAGATGGTGGTCACGAGAACACGTTGTGAAACATTTGCAATAAATCTACACAAAATTGGTGCAGAATTATTATTATTTTTTTAATTAATCACATTTTTAACAAAGGCTGGAAACTGTTGGAACCATCTTACAGAAGGAGAATTTACAGGACAGAAGAAAGTAACATTTAACGGTTGATAAATGTGATGTAAAGTTTCTCACCTTTTAAAAATGTGTTAGTTTTAGTGAGCAAGTTTGATGCTCATAATTTAAAAATTAACTTTGCTGGAA
Organism: Nematolebias whitei; assembly: GCF_014905685.2. Lineage (NCBI taxonomy): Eukaryota > Metazoa > Chordata > Actinopteri > Cyprinodontiformes > Rivulidae > Nematolebias > Nematolebias whitei. Next base: position 22,973,324 of record NC_056501.1, read on the forward strand.
GGTTTATGTTACAAATTGAAGCGTTTTATTCTTTTAGGTTTAGTTTTCCTTTAATTCTTATTTACATTTCCAAACAAAATTTACTTTTTAAGGAAACGTTTTTATTTCTCTGCGGTGCATATTGCTCTCTCACATCAACTTTTTTTGAAATGAACAAATTCAGACATAATCTAAAAGTCTTTAGGTGATGCAATGTTGCTCAACAACTGCAGAAGAAAATACAACTTTATAAACAAGAACTACACAAAATATGCAACTTGTCAAATGACTACAGTGACAAAATAAAATAAAAAACCAGCAGAAGATGGATTGTCTTTTCATTGGATCTTACTGCATGAGCAGGGACAGTTCAAAATGTCTTAACACCATACAGCCAAACAAACTCCTACCAAAGTTACATGATCTAGGACTGAACAACGCTCTATACAATTGGATCTTGGACTTTTTAACTAAGTGTACACAGTGTGTGAGAGTGGGCGAGCATGCTTCCTCCACTCTTTCCATCAGCACGGGGGCCCCACAAGGCTGTGTGCTCAGCCCAGCGCTTTATACTCTAATTACTCACAGCTTCTTCACCATCAGATCTCATTGTTAAATATGCTGATGACATCACACTGTTGGGGCTCATCAATGACAATGAGACAGCATATAGAACTGAAGTACAACAACTGGTATCATGTCACAACCACCACTTGGTTCTTAACATAAAGAAAACCAAAGAAATTGTGGATTTTTGCTAACAAAATAAAAAACATCCACTCTCCACTTTACATCAGAAACAAAGCGGTTGAGAGGGTCACAAAATTCAAATTTCTGGGCGTGACGGTGACAGAGAAAGTACCAACAGCACCTCAGTCATCAGAAAGGCCCTGCAGCGTCTTTTTTTTCCGAGAAAACTGAAATGGGTCAAAGGTCCTCAGCTGTTTATGCTCAACTTCTGTGCTATTGGAAGTGTATTAACCTGTGTGGTTCTCCAGCTGCACTAGGGCAGACCAGCGGCTCTCCAGCGGGTGGTTAAAACAGCTGAGAAGATCATCGGGATTACCCTCCCGGAGATCAGAACTATCTATACAACCCGCTGTCTGAGACGAGTCAACAACATCCTGCGGGACAGGTCCTGCATATGGCTTATTCTATCTGTTACCCTCATGCAGAAGGTACCGGTCTATAGGTGCAAGAACCACTAGAATGGCTCACAGTCTGTACCCACAGGCTGTGAGACTGTTAAATGAACAGCAGCTCTCTATGACCCCACCCATTATCCTTACATCTCAAATCGCATCATGACAATAACTGTGAAATAGATATTACGTTGATGCAGCAACCAACTTCTACACTTCAACATCTGGCTGTTCACAGTTTTTCCTTCTTCTATCCTGCTCTTAGATGCTGTATTATTATCTGTGTTTACACTGATCATCAGAACCTTGCTAAGTCCTTTCACACTATTATGTGCTAATTTATTAAATGTGTACCTGTAGGTGTATGATACTCCATCAAAATGTTGTTGCTATCCCTAACTGGTGTTATTATGGCAATGGCAATAAAAGTAAAGTAGGCAAGTAAAATAAGTCAAGTAAGTCAATAAATAAATAAAATAGTGGAAGTTTTCCTAGTTTGAGCTGACAATTAAGATGCACTTACCAGCGCAGATGTTAGTTTTAACCACAAGGGGGCGCTCCATCCAACCTTATGAGCAGGTTTGTTTATATTTTTATGGAATACTGTACAAAATTAGAACCCCATTTTTAGAAGAAAAAAAATATGTATATAATTAGACACCTTTTATACTTCTAGAGATTCAAATACTTCCTAAATGCTCATTTTTTTAAAACTCACATAATAGTTAAAGCACATAATTTTCTTCCTACCACAACTCTAAAAGGCACCACTTTAGAGTCGTACCAGTGCATGCATTTTTTTTTTTTTACTTTCACTGTCTTTAATTTACTTAAATATGTCAGATCCATTTACATTTACAGAAACAGGTCTCTTTTGTAAACGAGTCCTTGTGACTCAATGCGACTACCTGTATAAATAAAGGTTAAATAAAACACCACGGTGTTACATCAACAGTACATGACTCGTCCCTGCAGGGTCTTTCAATTCAAAGGCTGCAATGCAAACTTCAGATCTTCACCTGTGCACCAAATGCTGAAGTTGTCTGCCAACCCAGATAAAAGGTCTCTTTTATCTGCCCTATGCAAAACACCCAGTGTCCTTTAGGGCTACAACAGACGGGATGTTTTATCTGCATTGCACGATTTAAAACGTCCGCAGTTTCCTAAAGCTTTATGTGCATTTAGAATAAAAAGTGACATATTAAAACAAGTTCTGATTCCCTTCTAGTTTTACCCAGACCTCCGTTAAAGAAGCGATATCCTTACCCTGCAACCAGTTACTAATCTCAACCTGATGCACGACCATGTTAAAATCCCTTATCACTACTCTGTCCTTCTCCACTTCCTGTGCATCTGCGTAGTTGTTTGTAGCCATGACAACAAGATCCATGGCAACGGAGATCCCCACGGTGCTAAATAATAAAAGGTGGATGTACAGGAGGTAGGGAGGGGTCACTGTTTAAGCAAGTGTCTCGGTGGAGAGTAATGGAGCCGGGCCTTTGTTAACAAGAGTCTGTGCGGCTGGGGAAGTCTGAGGGCAGCAGCCTTCGCCTCCTGCAGCTGCTGAAGAGCTGGAAAACTGTAGAAAGTCATGCATGCAGACGGGGCCACAAATTCACAAGTGGGTGGAAAAGAAAAAGAAAGAGCATGGAAAGTGGGGTGACGGATGTGAGCAGCAGCGACTACAAAAAGCAATTTGGACTGTCAGAAGACAGATAAGGAGACGAAGCAGCTTTGTGTGGGAGGAGGTGTTTTCCTGCTCGCAGGTGTTTCAGAGAGATGACCTCTGACCCCACACCCCCCACACCCCGCCCCTCTGTGTGTAATCATTAAAGCTGCAGGTTGTTTCAGCTCATTCAGATAATTTCTTTGCTTTTTACATTTGTTTTAAAGCTGCCATGTCCAATTGCACAGACACTTTAACTGTGCACACCAGATCGGCACATCAAATCACAATGTGACGTCGAAGGACGTTTAGAACGAGACGATTTTCACTCTGGGCTTTTGGGGGAAACAGCAGTTTTATTAAAAATCTGTAAATACATTGAGGCGAACAATACTTTCAGGCCAAGGTCTCGTGGTAAAGCAACAAAATCTTAATTAAGCAAAATTAACTTGGAATTCACATGTGCATAGAACTTTTTGTTTTGATAAATAAAATAAAAAAAACAATAGTTTTTTTTTTCCCCTCTCTGAATATTTTAAATGTATTCAGTCAATGAAAGGCTAGAAGGTCATTATGCTAACAGAAAGTCTTGCCTTAGCAGGCAGTCATGCTCAGTGAGGCGTGCACACAGCAGGCTGAAAGATCCAGTATTTTATTGTCTTTACTTTTTATGCTATATTAAATTTTTAATTAATTTAATACTGGAACTTTTAGTCTAGTAGGAGTTTAGGTTTCTACAGCCTTTTTTAGTGATAGAACCATTTTTCATTTTCAGAAATCTATCCAAAGGTATTTTCTATCATTTAAAATGAGCTTTTGTAAAAAGGGTTATGAACAAATAGTATCTTACCTGCAGTAGATAGCTGTTTGAATGACTTCAGCTTGGAGAAATTGAGTCTATCTGACTGAACTGACAAGCTAAGGGATTGGTGTTGCTGTGTATAAATATTAATTTATTTTTTAATTCCAGTTCTATTTCATAAACATCACATCAGTGTCAGTCTTGCATTATGAAGTTATTTGGACATAAATATTAATATATTTGTGTTGAAAATGCCACAGCTACCTGCTGCTGCTATTTGCCCTAACAAATAACCATAAAATCTTACGTAAATAACCATATTATATAAAATTGGTGACAACATAAAGTTTTATGAAACAGCGTTCCCATGAAGTGCTGTAATTAAAAAAAAATAATTGAATTGTTTTAAGATGACAGCTATTCACTTTGGTTTTGGGAATCTCTTGGACTAGCTGTTAGCTCATCAAACCGGTCTGATAGACCTCTATTTATCCAAACTGAGTTCATTCAAAAATCTACCTGTAACAGGTAAGATACCGACCACAGCATTTCTACAAAACAATGTTTGTTTGTTTTTGTTTTTTTCAAAAGACCTGACATGTTTCATTGATTAGATTCATAACTTGATGCAGGAACATGTCGGTGGTCTTAAACTCAAAGGATTTTCCTCCATCTGCTGTTTGCTGACAGAGGAACAGACGTGCGTGAGCCGTGAATCCTTCAGTGACTCGCGTGGAGAGGAAAGCATCTGGAGTTTGTTTTCATGTTTCACTCAGTTGCAGTTTTCTTTAAATAAGATTCACACACACAAACACACACTCTTTTCTTTGTCAGAGAATCCCACACAGGTTTGCACACGGGGTATGTGCGTCACTGGTATACACGTGTGGGTAGCTTTTCTTGCCGCCATGTTAAATTGGATTATGTTTTTTTGTTTTGTTTGTTTGTTTTTTTTGAAGAAAAAAAAATTGGATTATGTTGCTTTATTTAAAATATAAAGAAAGAAAACATATATATTTTCACTACTGAATAAACTTCTAACTAAAATTACATATTTATCATCTGATGTGTTCCATTGTTTTACTAATATTTTTTATTTAAATATTCAAGCTGCCATCTTTTGAAGCAGCTGTGATTCACTAATTGGGGGTTCATATTTGTTCTCATCTTTTTGACAGATTGTTAAGAGACCTGGGAAAGTTACCATGGAAACAGCTTCTTTTAGAATCGACAAGACGGGAAGAAAAAGAGCTCAAACACAACCGCTGAGTGAAGAACCGTATGTTACATGTATGTTACATGACAGACAGATGTTCACAGGACCTGAGCAAATATAAATGACTGGGAAAGACCTTTTTTTAAAAATTCTGATGGTGTTGTAGTGTCAGATTTCTGCAAGAATGGGAATTATGTTCAACGGAAAGGAAGAAAGCGACTATTGATGTCTCAGATCGATGGATGAAACGAAACGGAGTGCGAAATAAAATATTATGAATTTAAGGTGGAAATAAGATAGAAAGTATGAAAGATAGAGAAGGGAAGTTACAAGATTTAAACATGTCTGTGTGAATTAAAAGAAAAAATAAATCATTCAGGACAAGAGAGTGTTAAAAAACATGTAATTTAATAATTTATTTAGGGGTTTTCCAGAGGTGCCACCAAGAGGGTGGACCAGGGGGTCAGTGGCCCCTCCTATAAATTTGCTTTCCACCCCAGTGCCCCCCTGAAGGGATTTTAATGAAATGCTTAAACATCAATCGTTAACAGAACTATTAACTTTTGAAGATAACTTGATCCAAGATGTCTGCTGCAGCTAATCAACCTTAGCTAGCACAAAAATAGCTATAATTTAGTTAGTTGTGCAGATGTTGAGCTAAACTTTGGTGTGGTTGTAGCTGAGGGTCATCTCCAACTCATACGAACAGATCTGGCAAGATCTTTCTTTTAAAGTGAAGCATGTAACGCAGCAGGTGGTTTGCATCTCTGGAGCTCTTTTCCAAGAACATCTTTGCAAATTCCAACAACTGAGTGTTTGTATTTGTGACGTCTAATGGAGATGAATCAAGAGCGCACAAAAACTAAAGGACTCTGGTGTTTGAGGAGACATAAGAGAGGATAAGAGAATAGCAAAAGTTTGTAAAAACAAAGTAAAAATCACAAAAAACAGGTGAGAAAAAGGAAAACTGTGCAGTTAAAACTAAGGAAAAGGACAAAAAAAAATCAGGTACATTAGAGCAGGAGAGCTTTAAAATGTTTAGGAGCTTTATAAAAAGTTGAAAATGAAGCAGTGAAAAGGAGTTGAACGTGAAGAACATGTAAGATAAAAACGTTTTCATTACAAATAAGTCGTAAAACTGTAGCGTTAGAGTGTACAGGATATGGATGATTACCATCAAATAAAATAAGATGATCGTTTAATCAACTTTCCTTTTCAGGCTTGATGTGAGCTGGCAGCAGATCCTTTAGGGTTCAGATATCTGCTTCAGTCTGATCCTAAGTAATCCACTCACCTTGATTTTCATGATAGTTAATGTTGTCTTGAAGTATCTTAAAAACTTAACATCATGTTGTGAGTCTGCAGTTTTACTTCTCTGAAAACTTTCCGGACTCGGACACATTCTTTTCATGAAACTGCTTTTGAATTATTGGCCAAACATTTATTAATATATGTGCAACCTTAAAGTGTTAGACTGCTGTGATCGCAAAAAGCAACTTCCCTCCTAATCTTTTTCTTTAGTATCTAATTAAACCTGGGAACTGACGCCGGTTTCAAGTTTTCATGGGCACTGCGTTGGGGTGGGGGGTGGACGTCGAGCAAACTGACGTGTGACGCTTTCTCAGCTTAACAGAACAGTCGGGTTTCAGTGTTGGCTCGCAGTGTGTGGGGGCGAGGGGGGTGAAACTCATCCAACTTGCCCCAAACTCCAAAAAAATCCCAGTTTAGTGTAGCAGTCGTTGCCGTGGGAGACAGCTGATTGGACAGTGTAAACAGCAGGAGGGTGGGAAAAACCAATGTTGAAGGTCAAAGGTCACATTTTGGAGTTTAGGCCTTTTTTTCCTTTTTCTTCACTGATCTCACTGTTGTTCTCTGTTATCTGAATATATATATATATATATATATATATATATATATACATACATACAAATTATTGGTCTTGGTTGACCTCGTTTAGTTTGTTTAAAACGCCCGTTTTTCTCACGTTCTGTTTTAGAGGATCTGTTTGTTCATTCAGCCGAGGCACGCTGAGTTAGCATCCCTGAGAGCTTCTACCGAGCAGATGTTTTACAAATGTGTATATAATGGGTCACACATTTTATTTATTTTTTAATTACTCCACTGGTCATGACATGTAGCCTGACTGTGTGCACCGTGGATGTGTTTCTTGTGCCAACACTGCCCTTTCGAAGAGACCATGTCTGTTCTGTTTATTCTGGTTTTATTACAACATTTGACTCGTGTGCTGAAATATTTTAATAAAAGAAGAAACATGTTTAGATAGTTTATACCCCACTTTGGATCGCTGGTGTTGGTCTGTTGTGTTCTGGACATCATTTCATGTCGTGTCCCGTATTATTTCCATCCATGTTTATAGTCAGTTTCTGCATAAAATACTGTTTGAAAGTTTAGTTCCCACATTGCACCTGTAAATGGTGCATGAGCATGACAAAGTGGGAATAAAAGTATTTCGTTATCTGCTCGGTTTAATCCCTTTAGGCACAATAACAACTAATAAAATGCCATAAACTCATGTGTAAATGATCTGTTTTATAAGGGGTGTGTACATGAATTCATACACGCTTCATTCACTCATTAAAGTCTGTTTGGCTCCAGGTTTTGGGGTGCTGAGAAGTGGAATAATCCATAATAAAAACAATTTTCATGTTTTCTTTTTGTCACCTAGTGGATCATCTGTCTCATTCTCACCTCGGCACCCTCCTCTGTCACATCAATCCTCTTCACTAAAATCATGAACCTCCTCTGTGGACTCTGTTTTCCTCCTTGGACGCTCCATATTTACCGTCCTTTGTCAAACATGATAGTGTTTAGATAGTTTTGGATTAGAATGCAAGTGTGCAGGCAGATTTAATTAACAATGCTTTAATAAGAAAATTTAAAAAGGCACATAGCAAAAAAAAAAAAAACAACCAACTTAAGACTGAAGCCCAAAATAAAGTAATATAAAACAAGCATGACATACATTTAAGGATCTCACAGCGAATGAGTAAAACCACCGAGCTAAAATCGCCTGAGATTAGCAGGTAGGAGGAGGATGATCATGTTGATGATGATGATGATGGTGTGTATGTGTGTATGTGTGTGTGTGTGTGTGTGTGGGGGGGGTTACAGGCTGAGGAAAAACAAACGATGAGCTACTACTCATTGTTTTTCATGGAAAACAACAAAAAAAAGTCAGTTTAAACAGGTAAGCAGAATGACTATGCCCCCCCCCCCCACCCCACACACACACACACACACATATTCACGATATCTCCTTAAATCAAACATCTCAGCATCCCCTGTAACTTTGTCATTAAAGCCCACAACCCAAGCTATTCCCTTGTTATACTGATTTCTAATCCTGGTTTATTTGTTATTTTGTCAAAATTTTGAAGGAACCCAAACATTTCTGTCCGTCTCGTTCGTCTCCATGTGGCCCTGCGATGGATTTGTGACTTGTCCAGGGTGTACCCCGCTTCTCACAGAGGAGGTAGGCACCAGCACGGAAACGTAGGAAAATTGTAATTATTATGAAGGTTTGTAGGCTCAATCATCCAGGTAGATAACAAAAAAAGGTTAGTTTCATCTGGACCAGTTTCTTTAAGGGAGAAACGTTTTGTCTTCCATCCAGAAGACTTCATCAGTCTGCGGCCTGCCAACCAGATCTGTCCCATAAGTAGCTGTGTTTCAAGCCAACTTCCTGTTGTAACTATTATGCTTTTTTATACCGGCTGACCCCAGAGGCAGTGAGGTTCTGTGTATAAATTCACTGAGAAATCAGAGGAGTGACATCTTTAAGCAAAATGTCTCAGTCAAACGTCCACTTGCCTCTGAAGCACATGAACTTTGACCCTACCACTCTCGAAGCTCACAAACAAGACTGTAGCGCAAAACGATCCTCATGAGACAAAATCTGAATTTATTTGTGAAATAAATCACAAAATTCCAATTAACCATAAGAGCTGTTGTTTGTGCTTGGTGTTAGGATGCCAAACGTTGTTAAAAACTTTTAATACAATTGTTATGATGTTAAAGTTATAAAGGCCCAGTAAGCCATGGTTCCTAATGGGAAACAAGTTGGGGGAGTCTGCAGTGGGAGGAGTCGTCCAAGTATCAGGGCGTCTTGTTCACGAGTGATGGCAGGGTGGAGCAAGAGAAGGATCGATGGATCGGGGCCTCGTCCTCAGTAATGAGGGCGTTGCTTTGGTCAGTTTTGGTGAAGAAAGAATTGAGTCAAAAGGCTCTTACTGGTCTGCCCACGTTCAAACTCTCACCTGTGGCCATGAGGTTTGGATCATGACGGAAAGAATGACTCAACCTCAAGGATAGGATGAGCAGCTCTGTCATTTGGGGGAGCTCAGAGTTGAGTCGCTGCTCCTCCACATCAAAATGAGTCAGTTGAGGTGGTTCAGGCATCTGATTAGGGCATCACCTGGACACCACCTTTTGGAGATTTCCCAGGCATGCCCAACTGGGCTGAGCTCCTGGGGCAGACCCAGAACTCCCTGGAAGGATTGTGTGTAAGAGTACCACCATCTGCAGCTCCTCTCTCCAAGATGGCCGTTAATTGCCACCAGCTGTCGGTCATCTCCCTGATGAGGTCCTCAACTACTTAAGGCTGCAGTCAAGTGCTACTCTTCGCTGGAGCATTCTACTTCTCCATGGTATTTATGCCTCCGTCCTGTATCTAGATATATGAAGGGAGCTAGTTACCTTGTTTTCTGTGTCTCCAGTCATCCTGTCTCCTCGGGTCCCTTCCAGTCCTGGTCTGCCTTGGTTCTGTTCCTCGTCCCCGTGCCTCGCCCTCCGACCACTTGCCTGCCGTGCCAACTCATCCTTCTCTAGACTCCGTTTGGATTTACATCAGTGCTTCACCAAAAACATCCAACCTGTAAGAGAAATCAAAAATATCAACTGCAAGATTCAACCCTTAACTCCAAACCCACCTGACCTTATCCTTGCTCCCCAGAGGTTCCAGAGGACCACTTGTAAATATCTTCACTTGTATATAATAAACACCGTTACATCTTTACCTTGTGGAGTCTTGTCTCGTTCCAGGTCTCATAACAATCTGGGTTCCCTGAGATTGTGTGCCTGGAATGCCTCAGGGGTTCCCCAGAAGGAGCTGGAGAGTGTTGCTGTGGAGAGGGATTTTCTGAGTTTCTATCCTGGACCTGTTGCCTCCACAAGCTGACTATGGACAAGTGGTAGAAGATGGAGATGGAGTACCGGTAAACATGAGTCATTTGCAGACTCTATGTGATGCAAAAGATTCCATCCATCCGTCCATTATCTTTACTCGCTTCTTCCTTTTTCGGGTCGCAGGGGTCACTGGTGCCCATGTCCAGCCATCACTGCGCGAGAGGCGGGGGACACCCTGGACATGTCTCCAGTCCATCACAGGTCCACATTGAGACAAACAAGACAAACTAACATTCACTCTCTCACTCACACCTAGAGACAATTTAGAGTTACCAATCAGTCTAACATGCAGGTTCTTGGTCTGTGGGAGGAAACTGGAGTACCTGGAGAAAACCCACGCATGCACGGAGAACAAACTCAACCTAGAAAGGCGTCCGGCTGGGATTTGAACTGACGACCTGCTCACTGAGAGGCAGCAGCTCTACAAACTGCGCCACCTGCACAAGATTCATCATCAAAAAATAAACTGTTTGCCTTTCATCTTGATGCCATTGCCTGTGGTCTTACAGTATACAGGCAGGTGTTTGTTTTTCCATGTTTCGTAGGATCTATCTGCAGTGGAAGGACAGCAGTTGGGAGCTGATTGGAAGGTGCAGCAGAAGTTAGGTGAAAGTGACACTAAGAAAAGCTGACTGTGTTTCACACTCCGGGGCTGCCGCAGAGGGAAAGCTGATGATCTCACACTGAACTGTCTGCCTCTGCGTGTGATTCTGCTCACCTTTCACTTGCAGCCCTGCAGGCACAGACGTGTGCCGTCTATTCAAAGATGGCTCCCCCGTCAGCTCCTGCTCAGCGGAGACTTGTGCCAGAAATGCCAATAATGAAAGATTAACGGAGCAGTCGCTTGCTACCTTCTCATGATCGCCTTTCATTCCGCCCGCAGAGGATGCAGAAGGGTTTCTGGATTTAAAAAAAATAAAGAATCTCCATCTGTCACCAGAAACACTTCCGTGAGAAAATATTCAGGTGTATAAAAGCAAAGAAACGGTGAGATTTAAGGGGATGAATGTGGCTCTTTGCAGCAGCAGGACCATTAAAAAAACAGTGCATAAAAGTCCATCACGCTAACAGGAAATAGGCTCATCCAGGCTCATGGAGAGTCCATAGAAAATCTCATTTTGGAAAATAATAACCTTCTTCTCTTCCGGCTGCGTCTCAAACCTTTTTGTCTTCATTTCTCACAGAAAAGAGCTTTCTTTCTTTCTCTCTCTCTCTCTAAGTCTTTCTCTGCACACATTTTTAGTTTCTTTGTATGTTTTTTTTTTTTAGATATATTTTGTGATTCAGTTCTCTCAGGAATTTGCAGAAAAGCTCGTTTTGTTTGACTTTTAAAAAGAAGTAGCGACGGATGTGTTTTTTTTTTCCCCTTCACATGAAGGAAGACTAATCTGGAGATGGTGACATCAGATTGTTCCCTTTGAGCAGAGGAACAAAGCGATTAGGAAATAAAGACATCTTTAATTGAAATTTAGACCCAAAGCGACAGTTTTTGTCTGAACTGCCAGTGATTTGCAGCGTGTGATCTGTAATTAATCCCTGTCAAAAACAATGAAGCCTTGTTTCATGGTAACGCAGGGTAAAACATTTTGGAAATCTGCCATGAAGCCTGGGTTATTGAGTCATGGTCAGAAATGTGTTTTTATCTTTTATTCTGCATATGTGCACAGATTAAAATGAAACTAAGAAATGTGTCTTAATTTGCAATCAAAAGTTTTAACCAAAGATTCTCCATGATCTGTTAGCACTCATCTTATGTGTTGGGGAGAACTCTCAGTTTACTACCACACCAAATTATAGCTAATATTTGTAAAACTGACTAAGTTGCAGACACTTTTGTGTTTGCTAAATTCAACTAGCTGTGGTGGCCATCTTTAATCAAAGTGACCCCAAAAGTTAATCAGTAGTAGATGTACATCCAAAGATTGCTTTTTGACAGTTTCATTAAAAAGTGTCAAGCTTTTCACGAGATATTTTGCTAACAGACAGATAAAGTTTAATCCAGTAGCTAATGCGATAATGTTATGATAATGTGGTGCAGCCTTGTAGCACTTAACATATGTGTTGAGAAAGTCTCTCAGCTATGAGCACACTAAAATAAATCTCCATGTGTGTAAAACTCACTGAGCTGTTTGTTTGCTAAAGTCAGCTAGCTGTGGCAGCCATCTTGAATCAAATTGACTTTAAAAGTTAATAATTTGCTGCTGTCCACCCTATCATTACTTTCTGAGAGTTTTATTAAAATTGGTGTAATAGTTCATGAGATATTTTGCTAACAGACAGAGAAATAAACACACTTATTGTGGGCAATAATTACACACAAAGACCACTCTTAACGGCTTCTGCTTGTCTTTTACTTTGTGTCATAAACAAATGCACCGCTGGTTTCTTTTTGCTCTAAATGAATTTTTATTTCCTTCATATTTATTGATTACACTCTTCAGATGGTGCAAAGCAGCAGTTCTCTCACTTTGTTCTTTGTTCTCTGTGCTTGAACGCTGATCCGCTGTCTGCCGGTTAACGCTCTGGTTTTTTTTATAGCACACGTAATTAGCACAAAAGGCGAAGTGCATGATGTTTTTAATTTGTGTGAAAAACGTGTCCAGATGTCACGGGTGTGAAAATGGATCACGTCAGACATATTGCTGATGTTACCACGTGCACGCTCTTAACTCAAGGGGAGGAAATTTTGAATTAATCATTTTTAGACATTGTAGGAACCAAAAACTCAAGCGTTTGTTGAGGCTCCTTTCTGGAGTTTCTCAGGACCACATGATGACCTGCAGAGTAGTGACTGAAAATCTTAGAGGAGAGCTAACCTTTTTTCATTTCTGGGCTCTTGGAAACAAACTGATTGTCCCTTTTAATCTTATTTTAAGCTTTTGGGCAGGGGTGTCCACACTTTTTCAGCATGCGAGCTATTTTTAAAATGACAAAGTCCAAGTGATCTACCTACTATAAAAATATAAATCATATACCGGTACTTGGGCAGCACTGTGGCGCAACTCGGCCTCTCAGCGCGCAGGTCCCCGGTTCAAATCCCGGTCCGGGGGCCTTTCTGGAGTTTGCATGTTCTCTCCGTGCATGCGTGGGTTTTCTCCGGGTACTCTGGTTTCCTCCCACAGACCAAAAACATGCATGTTAGGCTGATGGTAACTCTAAATTTTCCCTAGGTGTGAGTGAGAGAGTGAATGTTTGTTTGTCTCTATGTGTCCCTGTGATGGACTGGAGACCCGTCTCTGGTGTCCCCCGCCCCTCGCACAATGCTTGCCGGACATGGGCACCGGTGACCCCCGTGACCCAAAATGGAAGAAGTTGGTAAAAGAGAATGGATGGATATACCGGTACTTATTTATAAACATATTAAGTATGCGTTTTATGCTTTACATTCTTGTTTTTAGTATCTTACCATGTTTTATAGGACACCTTGATTTATTGTTTGATACTACTTTTATTTTAATTGCATTTTACTGTATAAAGTAGTAGTCTGTACTTTATATGTTGTCTGTCTAAAACTGGTCTCTCTCGTAAATGAGTCCTCGTGACTCAATGAGACTAACGCGGATAAATAAAGGTTGAATGAATGAAGAAGTCCCAGCTCGCTGTGAACGCAACATTTATGACAAAACCCAAAAGTCTGTTTTTTTTTTAAAAGTGACAATTTATTTTTACTGTCCACGTACAAAAAAATAAACAAAACCCAGCAATAACTTCTGTTCTTCACACAAAGGAACAGAAAACGACAAGAATAGCTTCATGTTTGAAAAATAACCGGAGAACTTGAGAACAAAAGTGAAAATTCAGCCCCGACAGCAGCTGCTTTTAACTTGAACCGTATTTGTTGGAGAACTTTGATCGAAGACAATATTTCTGGTTTGTTTTTAAAAAGTCTCTGAACAACGAGTCAGCTGCTTCAACGAATGTCTCTTTTACCATCTCTCCGTCTTGAAAAAACTTCTTGTGCTTAACAATTATTAAAGTGACTCACCCGGACTGATGCTTCGGTGCTGGTCAGCTGTAGGAAAAATGACCGCTGTCCAGATAACTGGGATTTTAGTTCCTTCACCGTTTTCTTTCTCAGCTCACATTTCGGAAGGAAGTCAGTGTCATAGTTTTTATGAATATTGTCCGAAAATGCCGCTCTGGTGAAACGCACTAATATGACATTGTGAAAAAAAAGTCCTCCCCCATTCCGTATGGAAATGGTAGATTTTTTCTTACTTGGTCCAGCTCGCCAACTCATTTTACACACTTTCTTGAGTTTAGATATAAACTAGAGGCTATTACGAGTCAACTTGTTTGTTTTTAGCACGGTTGAATGTGCATGCGTGGTGACCTATGCGTCGGAAAAGGTCGGTCTCATGTCAACCAAGTGATGATTTGCATAGTGAAGATAGATTGATCGGCTGACGGCTTTTAAAAAAAAATAAATTAAACAAATTAAAAAAAGGTTTGACGTCTATTTCGCCGTGCGAGCTACTGATATTACCGATCGCCGTATTGGGCACCCTTGCTTTTGGGTGTCCTTTTACTAAAAAGCATGAAGCCCATCAAATCATCAAGGCTGCAGGTACAGGTATTGTTGAATGTTTGTCATTGTAAAGATGGCAGCTAAATGTTAGTGACAGTTATTTTATCGTCTTTTTAGCCTCACTGTAAACAGCTCATGTCTTCAACTCAGAACCATTTCTTCTATCACAATGGAGTAAAAACCAGAGCAGATATGACAGATGGAAACAGAATCAAACGTGTATAGAAGGTAAGTGAGTTTACTTACAGTAAATTATATTGTAGCATCCCAGGGAAACTGGTCGGGCTGCAAGGGATGCTGGGTAATGATGTATTTGTGTGATTTTATTGTTTTCTGTTAAAATGGTTGGAGTGTGGAAATAGATTTTCCTGTTTGATGTCCTGTTCAAGTTTGGGTTGACATCTGTGCTGAAGTCTGCGTTGATGGCTGTAAAACTGATACCATGAGTCTTTAAGGGGAAAGCACTTCCAGACAAGTTGTTGAATAATAGGGTGTGTTCAAATAAAAAGACTGACGTATTCTTGCCTGATAGATGCTACAATATATTTACAGGAGGCAGAGGGTGAGTAAGGCGTCTGTTAGAGGATGGTGACGGCCATGGTTCTTGCAGGACTCTGAGGATGACTTGCATTGAAAAGAGGATGAAGGATTTCAGGTAGGTATGATGAGAAGATGAGAAGGCCAAGTAAGTTGCAGAAGTTCCAGGGTGAGTTGTAGGCAGGCAAGTGGTGAGCATCAGAGGAACAGCTAGACAGTTCCAGGTCAGAGGAAGACACCAGGAGGAGAAAGAGTTTCCAAGATTGGTCTCAGGTAGACTTTTAGAAACAGGGAAGACTAAGGTAAGTATTATTCTTAGGTTGTTTTCACACCTGATAGTCCGGTAGACTTGGTTCGGTTCGGGACCAATATTCATAACATTGTGTTTACATTTGAGCTGGTGCGTTTGCATTCACACTGCACTGTGCAGTCGAGTCAACCTGTTGAACCAACCTGTTCCCCCACTCACCTGTGGTGGCGCTGCACCAAGAACTACTGAAAAGAAACTACACAAAACCAATGAAGAAGACACTTTTTCTTCTTCTTCTGGAAATAAAAACAAAAACGGAGTGGCATCAAGTTTTAGGAGTTATGTTTTGTCATTTTTCAAAAATGGACTCAGCATGAGCGGAAGATGAGGCAGAAGACAATGGAGAATATTGTTTTTCACACAAGGCAGCTGACGGCTCCATATAAGGTCAGAGAAATGCGTGTTTGTTTGCCCTGCGCTGTACTGCACTACTTGCTTGTGGAGCGGGGCCCGGTCTGTTTACATTCACACTGTACTCGAACTGTGCTCGAGTTTTCTTCTACCGGACCGAGACCTTGGTTTTAGCCCGGGCCAGAGTTCGCCTTTTTGTTCCGTGACGGAGTTTGATGGCGCGTTCACACCTCCCCTAACGAACCGGACTTAATAGGAAAACAGGCTAGAGTTCGATTAAAGTGGACTAAACAGGGCTGGTGTGAATGCACCCTTACTGAAAGGAACACTAAAAGGCTGAACATTGATGCCAGTTGGCATCTAGTGCTCCTGCAGGAAAGGGAACATTTCATCAGCCTCTTATACCCCTGGAGATCGTCACATCTGCTGCTCATTAGCACCACTCAGACTCACGGACCTATAGAAGGAGGAACACTGGAATCCTACATCTTCTTCTAAAAGAGTTTTGGCAAATATCTGTTAAATAACTGTATTTTTTCCACTTAGGCCCCCTTTACACTGACACAAATGGGGAAATGCAGAGATTTTCAGATGTCGATTTGAGGAAAAAATCCTTGTTCACACAACAGCATTCAGTGTTTACATGTTACAGCATGAAACCTCCCCTGAGTCCACTGTCCAGGTCCACTCCATGCCAGGTCATTAGATGGCGCTGTGAATTTTGTACATTCACCTAATGCGCATGCACACTTCCTGGGACTGCTGTTGATAATGATTTTCCTCTGGGCTGAAAGCCCAGGTAACAAAAAGAAATTAAACTGGATTTCAGATACAGGTCGACAGATTTGACACCAAGCTGGACCGCTTCATCTAACAGCTCGACGCCGGTCGCTGAGCGAACCAGCACTGACGAGGATGATGTCAGGCTTCGCACTCCGTGGTAATCAGTAGCCATCGAGCAATGCTACAACAGATAAATCCATGTTCTTGATAATATTTTGCTTGTGTTGTTTGGTTACATAAAAAAACTACTGAGTTTTTATATTTATTTTTCCTGCGAGGAGAATCTATATCCTCCCACAAGAGGGACCGGTTCCAAAAGAGAGCATACATCTTGTCGGTGCAGGAGGACCTTGAAGAAAGATGCTGGAGCAACTATTCACTTAAAATTCTCCTCAGTTCTTTTTTCCCAATCCATTCAATGTTTTAAGCTGCATTAATCAAAGGAGTGACAGCCTGTTCAAACCAGATAAACAACATGGTGCCAGTGCCCAGGATGTGGAAAGGAGAGGAAGGGTCCAGTTCATGTAGTTTACAGTTCGGTTAACGTGTTTTTAATAGTGTTCAGTTTTCTTATCACAGTGCTTGTGTGACGTACAGTTTGTGGTGTTGAATAAATAAATAAAAATAAAACCTGATGTCTTCATTTTCAATTTTAAAAACATGTGCTATGTTTCACATAAATGAATGCACAAATTAGCATGCCCTGCGACTTATACGGCAAAGAGACTTATTTATGTTTGGGGTTTTTTCCCCATATTTATAACCAATTTTTGACTGAGATCTGACATTTCATTCATTCTGACATGGAACATATTAAACACTACCATTTTCAGCCACTAGAGGGCCCTCGAGTAATATGGTAAGCTAAGTGTCTCTCTTTAATAGGTAAAAGTGGCTATTAATGAGACACTTGGCTTGCCATACCAAGCCATCTTCATCTTGCTCCAGAACTCATGGAGCAAACATCAAATCAGCTGCATTTCGCCTGGACGGCGTGGTGAAATGCAGCGGACTTGACCATCAAAGTGCATTTATTAATGAAAAGTTCAACTGAGTCACACTTTTATTAAAATGTCAAGCAAAGAAATACTTGTTTTTTGGTGTTAATCTTGTTAAATTTTGAAGAAACGCACAGCGAGTCCTCCCTCTATGTGCTCCCACAGTCGCGAATCAATTTTTGAAATGCAGCTGATTTGACCATCAAAGTACATTTATTAAGGAAAAGTTGAACTGAGACACACCTTTGCTATAATTTCAAGCAGACAAATAATTGTTTTTAAGTGTTAATCTTGTTCAATTCTTGTTAAAGTCCTGCCATGCACGCTCCTGCAGCCGCCATTTGGCAGCCAGTTGATTTTTGGCACAACACCGGCCCACGTTTCCGGGTGGTCAGCGGTGACGCGTAATAGATGCAACTTGTACGTCGAAGCAACTTATTTATGTTTTTTTCCACTTTATTAGACATATTTGGACTTATGCGACTTATACGGTGGTGCAACGTGTACGGTGGAAAGTATGATACTCTTTATTA
Organism: Nematolebias whitei; assembly: GCF_014905685.2. Lineage (NCBI taxonomy): Eukaryota > Metazoa > Chordata > Actinopteri > Cyprinodontiformes > Rivulidae > Nematolebias > Nematolebias whitei. Next base: position 22,991,374 of record NC_056501.1, read on the forward strand.
TTGTTGCTGTTATTATTTAGCACATTTTGTATTTTATACTCCAGCGCTACGCTCATGCGTGAAATATACGCCTGTAGTGTGCATGTGGGACTTCACACTTATGGTACTTTTCACACCTCAAAGGGGGATTCACTCAAAAATCTCCACTCTGAGACCTGGGCTCAAAAACTTCTGGATTCAGACAGAGCGGGGCTGGTGTCGTGTAAATGAGCGGCCGAACCGCAGAGGAAAAGCTGCAGTTTCACTCAAAATATGCGTCGTGTAAACGGCCCCTTAGTGTCCTAAATTTGAGACTTTGTGTTTGGGAGTTCTTTATTTTTCATTCCATTTGGTTTACTTACTGGTTTTACTTTCCTCAACTTGGGTTTGTTGAGAGATAATGTCTAAGACTGTTCTTTTGCATGTAATTATTTTCCGTGTTTCATTTTAGGCTCTCATTAAAAGAAAAGCAACACCTGGTCTCAGACACTCACAATGACTTCTCCCCTGGATGTTATTATTCCTTACATTCAGAAAAACAGGAAAGAATACAAAGACTTTGTGTCCTGATGAGGCAGCAGTTAAAGATAAGATGTGCACTCGTTATTTAACCATCAGGTCCACGTGGAGACGTGATGAGCAGAAGAGGCAACGAGGTGACTCTAGAGCACCATGGTGATGATGAGAGTGATTAGAGGAAGAAAAATGGGCAGACAAAAGAAGGAAAAGATACAAAATGATGTTAGACAGGGCAAAATAATCCAAATTAGTCAGTTATGGAGAGAGCAGGATGGAAAGGAGAAGAGGTGACAAAAAGAGAAAAGTCCTGAGTCTCTCTCTAAAGGTTGATTTAAAAATTATTTTAGACACTTCTCAAACTGCTTCATTTTTGTAGTAAAGAGTTTCACGTTTAATAGAGCCCATCTCAGAGCTTTGTGTGTGCAGTTTCTGTGATGTGATTTGTCCCGTCAGATATTGGTAGCATTTGTCAAACAAAAGAGAAGCCCACGCCAGCCCCCTTTCAGCCCTCCTCCCTCTCCTTTTCTCAGTCCTCCTTCCTCCCTGCTGCCAACAGTCATTTCTCAGCTATCCATTAACTTCACCAAACAGAGGCCTGGAGGAGGAGAGGGAAAGGTCTTCACTCTGTTACAGAGATTTTCTGAGAGATGGGGGGCGTGGAGGGGGAAAGAGGCAGGCAAGGAGTGTAAGGTATGAAAGGAACGAAAGGGATGGATGGATGGATGGATGGATGGATGGATGGATGGATGGATGGATGGATGGATGGATGGATGGATGGATGGACAGATAAATGAATATATGGATGGATGGTTGTCTGTTGGATGGATGACGTATGTATGTATGTATGTATGTATGTATGTATGTATGGATAGCTAAATTATTACATGGATGGTTGGATGTTTGTTGGATGGATGAATGGATGGATGGATGGATGGATGGTGTATGTATGGATGGATGGATAGCTGGACAGATTATGGATAAATTAATATATGGATGGTTGGTGGTTGGATGTATGTATGGATGAATAAATGAATATATGAATGTACAGTATGGATGTATGTACAGTATGTATGGATGGATGGATGGGTCTCTCTTGTAAATGAGTCCCCTAGGCTCACTGGGATTAACCTGTATAAATAAAGATGGAATGAAAAAATAAAATAAGTACAAATACAAAATGTGTGTAGTTTGGAGATATTTTATGGTAAACATGGCTGGTATTTAGACAGACCATATGTTGTGTTTTAAATAAAAGAAATGGGTTTCTAAAGTCTTGTGTAATCTTCACATACTGACTCGTTAACTATACTCTGTATCAGTACTCAATATCAGCAAGTACCCAAACTGAAGTACATGTACTTGTACTTTTTGAAGAAGAAGAAAAAAACAAAAACAAGTATCGGGACACTGTTAGTGAAAATGTAGTGTGAATGTCAAGTGTTGAATGACTTTTTACTGAAATTTGCTTAAGAGGCTGAAACTGAGTTGTTAAAGTAAAAAATACAAATAAAACAGTAGAAAGTACCAAAATAATATAAGATTGCCTAAAAATATCTAAATACTTGTTAGAGAGAGAGGGAAAAAAACAACAACAATAAAAGGCTATCTTAAAGATAAAAATCACGAAAGGCTAAAGTTTGAAAAATGCTAGCTAGAAGCTAAAAAAAATACAACTTTATTTATAAAGCATTTAAAACAAACAAAAAATTACTGCATTGGCCAATGTGTTGTATACTGATAAAAGTAAAACAAAAATTCAAAATACATCAAAGTTCTTAAACATAAAAAAGTAGCAAAGGCCTAGCTAAAAGCTAAAAGTAGCATAAGAAGACAAAAACATAACAGGCATGTTGAACGAGATTTCAAAGGGAACAATGGTTTTAAAGGAACTGGAGAGATCTCAGCATATGGGAAAATAACTGTAAAGAAAGCTGATTTTGAAAAGTAAAACTAAAAGTTTCAGCTGCTAGCACCTCAGTGAGCTGAATGTTTTGTTTTATGAACAGCTATAAATAGAACAAAGTATGCAGAAGTGGCTATTGCAAAAAGCATGAAGAAAATTAAAAGCAAATCACACTCCTACACAGTCAAGTTATTCCATTTATAATACAATACAATCCGAGTCAATAGAATAAAATGTTCACAAATTCTCCAAGTATTGACGTTTGATGTAAGAATAACACAAAAAACTCCTCAGGAAAACGTGGGAGCACATCCTTATAAGTTAGAAATTAGATTCACTCACAACTCATACTTCTGATAATAAACTGAAGACACATACAGTATCTGCCTTCTGTCAGACTGCCTTGTTAGGTTTGACACTACATCCTGCAACAAATTAGGCGCAGTGAGGGTTTTTCTGCACCAAACAGCAGGAAATGACCTCGATTTGGATGTGGATGTGGGTTCAGACTCCAAACACAGGCAGCCTGTCTGCCTCTAAGGAGCCCAAAGCTTTCAGCCTCGTCTCCCCTTGCAGACAAATGTAATAAATGAGCTGAATGCTCCAAGGTCTCCTCATCAATTTTTGCAGTTGTCTGTTTCCCCTTCTGGTTACGCTCATCTCACCCTTTTTTTCATTTGACTCACTGTTTGATTATCGAGAAATTAAAAGCTTTCAAAGTGCCCAAGCGGTTATGAATGTGTAATGAGTTACAACAGGGTGTATTAACTCAAAATGATGGGATCAAGAGCTTGCTCAGGCTGACAAGTTGCTATGACAACATGGCATTTGCATTGTGGAGGAGACTGATAAGATACATGCAGGCAGAGAAAAACAATAAAATACAGCAAACACAAAATGTTTAATTACATTGCTTGTGTTTAAAACTCAAGAAAAAAAATTATTGGTTTGGTCTTTCTCATAACTGTAAAAATTTAACCAAAATGAAAATTGCAGAATATCACCTGTCACCCAGCATGCCAAGGTTTTAAACAGCAATCTTATACCTTTTTTTTTTTAGCATTCAGAGAAAGTGTTGGGGATGACTCTTGGGTACTACCACACCGATATGTAGCTCAATATCTATAAAACTGATAGCAATACAGTAAATGTTAGGCAATAATTGCAGGAAAGGTAGAGAAAAGTTGTATGGATAAAAAACAGATGGGCTTTATGAATCACCATGAGGTGAAAAAAAAGGTCTCACAATTAGGAAAGCAAACAAAAACTCAATGTTGTCTCAACCCATTTAGGAGTAAGACCTTTGTAAGAAGTTCTGAGATCATATCCCGGACGAGCCCCCAAAACAGCAGACATGTAAATGTTTAACCATAGAACTTTAAAATACTAAAGCTCTTCCTGCAAAATGAAACCAAAAATAAGACCAGCTACAGAAAATTGAGTGTCAGCAGGACTGAAACGGAGAACACATTTCATCAATTGGTTTTATACTTTCAGAGAGCACTGATCAGGTGCTCCCAGACAAGTTGATTAGCCCCGCCCACCAAGACCTGCAAGGACACAGAAATGAGAAAGACAATAAACAGGACAGAGAGACTTCATCTATATCCATCTGTAGTTACTCTTCTCTGTGAATTCATGGGCAAACAGCTATGATTTGATTTCGTTCTCTTCTTTGTGTGTGTATTTGTGAAATGTCCTTCCTGCTTTAATGTGCAAAATGATTGCTTGATCTAAAAAGAAAAAAAAAATTATAGGGGACTAAACTGTAAGGCTATTGACCAGTTCTCTAAGAGGCTCTTGGTCTCACAGCGATTGAAAAATGTCTTCGGACTCATGATTTGTCTTCTGTTAGACTTTTCTCACCCATTCAGCCTGTAGACTTCTCTGCTGCTGCTTCTTGCATGTCCTTCCACACGCCCACATTTGAACTTTATTTCTTCTTCATGAGCCTCCTCCCCCACCACAAACACACACACACCTCCTCTCTGTCACAGTGATATCTATAACTTTATTGATGAACACAAATGTTAAACACTGGCTTCCTTCCTGGCCTCACAAGCATTGCTGCATGACAAATTCATTGATATAACTTTGAGTCTAGCACCATATCTTAAACTTCATAAATTTGAGTTTGTGAGACAAATCATTAATTTATCTACTGGCTTCTGATTATACATGATTGGAGGTAACTGGTCCAGGAGGGAAAACTTGACATCACTCCCCCCAGAGACACTTCAGCTCCTCCAGAAGAATCCTAACGATTTTCCAGGTAATAATACCAGTAAGTGTCATGTCTGTTAGTCAAGTCAAGTCAAGTCATCTTTATTTGTAGAGCACAATTTAAAACAGATAAACTGTTATCAAAGTGCTTAACAGAAATGTAGCAAAACATAGGCAGCAAAACAAAAACATCATACAGAATTAAAATTACTGGAGCAATAACACACACTAATGATCACACTAAGGAAAAACAAGCAGTAAAAATAAACGTCAATCATAAAACAACAGAATTAAAATGAGGTACACAGAACAAAATAAACTAACTCACACAGTATTAAACGCCAGAGCAAACAGGTGCGTTTTAAGGAGGGATTTGAACATCAGGAGGGAGGAGGCCTGCCTGATGTTGAGGGGCAGGTTGTTCCACAGGTTGGGACCTCTGACTGAAAAAGCTCGATCCCCTCGGAGCTTCAGGCGTGATTTCGGAACGACCAAAAGAAGCTGGTCCGATGATCTCAGGGCCCGAGACGGAACATATGGTTCCAGGAGCTTGGAGAGGTAGAGGGGTGCGAGGCCATTTAGGCACTTATATGTCAGGAGGAGAATCTTGAAGTCGATTCTGGATCGCACAGGAAGCCAGTGAAGGGAGGACAGAACAGGTGTGATGTGCTCAGACCTACGTGTACCAGTTAAAAGCCGAGCAGCTGCATTTTGGACGAGCTGGAGACGTGAAATGGACGCCTGACTGACCCCAGCATAAAGTGAGTTACAATAGTCCAGGCGGGTTGTGATGAAGGCATGGACTAATGTTTCAAGGTTGGGTCTGGATAACACTGGCTTGAGCTTAGCTACCTGCCGCAGTTGGAAAAAAAAACTGGTCCTTAGGTCCATACTTTGTTGTGTCTTCCATTTGGCGCACAAATCCAATGTGGCGGTTAGACAAAAAAAAGAAAAGCAGAATTTAATGAACTAACAGACTATCAAGCAAAATTCCGTACAGCACCAGGGATGATTGTAAGAACCAACAGCCCGTGGTATGAATGTTCACTGTCAAAGTTTCAAAACAAGTTAAAGCATGTGGTAAATTATTCTGTATGCAACAGAAAGCTAACGTGAAGCTAATTGCTAATAGCATTAGCTTTCTGTGAGAGGCAATTAGCTTTTGTTTGCTGCAGACATTAACTACCGGTACTAATTCATTCAGTCCCAAAAGAATAACAAAGTATGATCGACTAGTTATAATGTAGGGCAAAAATGATGCAGTTGACACTCCGGTTAAATATTATAGCTAATGTTAACATGAGCATGACAAAAATGTTATTTTACCCAGCAAGTACAACTATTATGAAAACAGGATCAAATTTGTGCACTTAACATATATCGATAAACTGTAACATCAACCAGACTGACCTGATGTCCCCACTTCATCATATTAATGAGATATGAAGCTAGCAGTCAAGAGAAACATGCACTGGGCTCACCGTTCTTCTTCTTCTTCTTTGTTCACCCGGCAGGTGTTCACTGACAAGCCTCTCCCAAAACCAGTAAAAACATGGAAATGAGAGTTGTTTCCACTCAGAGCCATTAGTACAGCAAATACTCATTTTGAGTAGTTTACAATTCACATATTGTTTAGTAATGGTCCCATCTTTTGCAAAATAACAAAAAGATTAGTAATAATAGCTTGACTTATTATGTAAAAGAAAATTTGGGTTAACAGTGCACGGAATAAAAAGGTAATGAAAAAGTAATACTTCGGGCAGGCCATTTTGTAGTTTTCTTTCAATAATCCTGTTAGGCCAGTCAAAGAACTACACTACCCAGAAGGCAACAGTGCTTCCAGCCGCTGCTTTCTCCTGAAAATGGAGAGAAAGTCTTGATCCGTTTCGAACCTATCTCATTTATCAGAGTTTTTCATCCGGATCCCTCTGGATTATTTGGACTCCATCTGGACCATTGTGTGGTTCTGTGCTGGCTCTCCGAAGGTCCGGCTCTCTCTAAAAGCATCTGGTGCTCAACGGCTGCAGAGAGCCAATCAAAATCTGACCAGAGCCGGACTAAGACTGGTGAGTTCCTCATATAAAATTTTGCAGTATTGTACAGTACATATATGTATGTTGTTAAAACGACGTAGTTTTAAGAGTTTAGAACATTGCAAGAGTGTGGGAAGGGTTTATAAAACCTTAAAATATACATAGTAAAATAAATTTAGCATTCCTACTTCGCGGTTTTTCACTTATCGCGGGGGTGTCCGGAACGTAAACCCTGCATATTTATATATTTTGTTCCCTCCCATCAGGTAAGCTTTATGCACATGCTTCATGGTTTGGTTCCTGTTTTTTGTGTAGGTTTAAATTTGTGTGGCAGCATTACAGCGCTAAAAAAAGGACTGTCAAAGTTACTTTGCATTTTGGGACATTAGGGACATTTTTCGCATTTCTGTGTCCATGGAGGTCTTTCTATAAATTATTGTGTTTACAAGGATATTTTTAGAAACAGCAAATTAAAGATTGTTTTGGAAAATCCATGTGGACAAGGGTTTATTTTCTTCACCAAATTGCTCGTTAGTATAAAGTGATCATATCTGATAAATGTGTGAAATGCAGATACTGTGTAAATACCTTTTTTTGGTTTCTCGAGAGTTGCTTGCTTGATAGTCATGGAATAATTTTTAATGTTTGTGTGAATTGTTGCAGCTGATTGTTTTACTCCACCCCTTGCTGAGTGTTTGTAAACTGTTCATGACAAAATTCCTAAAGAGTTTTAGTCTGTTTACATGTGCATGTCAACTTTAGCATGAAAGCCAATTTCTCAACTGCCACACTGACGCTTTCATAAAGTGCTGCTATTCCCTCCAGTCCAGCCGGCTATTATAATGCTAATGCAAGATTGGATTGGTGCTTTATTTTGGTCAGCCCAAGCAATCTAAAAGTTTTGCTGCACCAAATAGATTCACTATATCTTTGCAGCAGCGCCATTTAAAAGGCGGCACCTCATTGGAAAAAGATAAATGAGGCATATCCGAGCTGTTTCTCATTTTAAAAGCAAGAATGAAGATGTTCCTTGTGGCAGAAGCAATCCGAGCATCTTTCTCCAAAGCATGCTAATTGCCAGAAGGTGTTTTTTTTTCTTTCCAGAACGTATTAAACTGTCAGTGACTTTCTCTGTTCTTCAGTATATGAGGCACAAACAAAAGTGTGGTTTCATCTTCATCTTTATGAACCTCGAAGGTGCTTTACCAGTAATCACTCATGTCTTTTTAAAATGCACTTAATGAAATGAGTAATAAGCCTTTGTAAAATACTTTATAGTCCTGTTTAACAGATTGAGCCACACCGATGCTGAATATCCAGATGCTCATATGGAAGACAAACACTGAAAGGTTTTCTGTCTTTATGGTCATTTATTATCATTGTTTTAAATGATAATTTTATGGGATTCTCAGTTTTCCCTCTCTAACCACCTTCCTCCACAGCAACTAATCAGCAGATTAGCTGCACCTGCACCTCCTGCACTATTTAAGCTTCGGCCAGACGTTCAGCCTACACTGGAGTGTTAATTGCCACTGGTAATTCTGTGACAGCCTGTAAACCTGAAAGTACTCTGACGTTGACCGACCTGTTGTTATTCTGCCCGTCTTGTCTGCTCGACTCCTTCCTGGCTCCTTGGTTGCGTCTGCTTGTCAATCCTGCACACCCAACTCCGCTCTAAAAACTCACTCTGGACTCATCAGCAACAAAGACACCACCAACCACATGCTCACCTCTCTGGATCTGCCTTCTCCGCTGGACGCTGCATCTTCCCCTCTTCGGCGCTACCTGCAAACACATCAACCGTAAGACAAACTAAACAAATCATCTGTAATATAATGACCAATCTGTTCCAAGTTCTGTCTAACGCTTTCCAAACCCCTGTGATTCCAGCACCGTAAATAAACATCACTTTTTTGTATTTCGTCTGCCATTTGAGGTCTTACAAAATCAACAATCATGCTACATGTGTCTATTTTAATAATTGTGAGGTGACTTGAAAGACTAATTTTCTGTAACATTTGGCAGCAGCTCTCATGTTCATATCTGTAATATATTAATTACTCCAGTTCTATTTCTGGGAGTTTGTTTGATTGTTGAGCAAATAAAACGTGTTAAATATATGCTAACAGGTAACCTCAATCCTGAACAGGGACTTCTTGTTTAGTTCACAACTTACTTTTTTGTTAAAGCTGCAACCAGAGCTTCTGAAACCTTAACCGGAGTGACTGGTCTGTTGGTGTAAATATAATCTCTCAGAAGGACCCAGCAGGTTTAATGCCATTTAAGTCAAACACACTCATCTTTGTGGCCTTTACTGAGAGCGGTGGAGTGATGAAGCGTAAAGGTCTGATATGAATGCTAGACTTCTTCCTGCTTCTAGTGTCTTAAGAAAAGTGCTTTTCAGAAACCAATAGCACTTTTGGGAGTCGAGTTTCAGTCCATCTTCGGCCTGAAAAGGTCATTTTCAGTGAAAGCAGCAGTGTGTCTCCTCCAGTCTGCTGGGAATGGAGTTTCTCTGCTGGTGATCCAGACTGGAACTATCACTCTGCACCAACAAGATTATTTTATATACAAATGAACGCCCTTTATGAGAAGAAAAAGACAAGTTTGTATGTGTGCATGCTTTTGTTTGCATAATAGTAAAATATCTAATGAACCATAGTGGTTTTTATTGAAACTTTAAAAAGAAAAATCTCTTATTGTACAACTGGTGACTTTTGAGTCAAATAGATTCAAGATGACTGCCACAGCTAATCCACATAACAAAACACAGGTTGGCAATAATTTTGTCATTTTATATAAATTGGCTAATAATAGGTGTGGTAATGTCTAAAGCTATCTCCATATACTCTGAGTTAACTGATCACATGACATCTTTGTCCAAAACGGCTGATAATATTTAATCAGGTTTAAAGAAATGTAAAAATAAAAAATCATGTATTTTTACTACGCTAATCTTTGTGCTTGAATTATGTCTTTCACAGCATTAATTTCAGTAGGATATGGAAACGTGAAATGCTTTACGATAGTGTAGTATGTCATATATGGATATATTCATACATTTTTCACGAGTTCTTCATTTTTCTGACTGTGTAAATGTCGTGCATTGAATTTAACAGAAATGTAACGAGAGACATTATTATCTTTGACCCATCAAAATGAATGCGGTCATTTATTTTCAGAATCAAAGTTTAACATCAAGCATTTACATTAATTTGGCAAAATATGAAAATAATAACAGACAAGTTTCACAGATAATGGACTTCAATCACACGGCGGTGATTGAGGACTTTGCTTCAGATATCTCTAAGATATCTGTCAAATGAATTTAGGAGAAAGGAGAGTTTAAGATGGAAGATGGAGATTTATCTTACAGAGAGATTTGTGAGGGAATTAATCTGTTTGACCAGAAACGTGCACGCTCCTTCAGATCTCAGCTTGCGACGGTACGCTTGGTCGAAATGGACTGTTACCTGGTTGATGATAGGTCAGCGTCGGTATAGGATCCTCCTTTGACTCTTTCAGCGTCTCCGTTGAGAGCAGCTGAAATCCTTCGAGAGTCGTGCGAGGTTATTCAAACAGAAGTTATAATCCCAAAACGTCTCTGGATCATCCTGAATGCGTTTGCATCCAAGAACTCTGAACTCCTTTCATCTCCTTAGCACTCTCTATCAGACTTCCGACATCAGACTCTGTGTGGAACTCTCAGAGCTCTGCAGCATCAGACTCTTTTTAGCTCCATTAATCTTCAGCGTCTGGCTTCAGACTTCAGACTACTGACTGAGAACCGGGAAGTTGCCACATTTTAAATGAGTTGACTTCCGGGTCAATTTAGAGCTTTCTGATTCGTGGATGGACCAGAATAGAGGTGTGGTTTGTGACGTAAGATGTTATCAAAAGTCAAGGGCAGAGAATGAGATTATTTAACAGACAGAAAAGATTATTGCAGAAAACCAGACTTCGTGGAGTCAAACTCTTCTGTATCTTCTGTAAAGATTAAACATGACATTTCTTCTCGGTAAACATTTTAGTTGACCGAGACTCGACCTTTAACATACTTACAAAACTTGCTCATTGCAGACAGAAAAATCAAGAAATGCATATTAACCTGATTTCTTCTTTGAATGAGGAATAAAAATCATTACTTACTGTTTATGTAAAATAAAAATGAGTAGTTCTCTTCAACCTGTAAGCATTGAGTGAACTAACACAATTTGATTATCAAACATTTGTAAAATAGTAATGATCATAGAGGATTGTCTTTTCTACTTGATTAATTCAAGAAAGAAAGTCTCCAGATGGCTCAAACTGTATTTCTGGATGCAGATCAATGAAATAACAGTCTCTGTCCATCTGGTCAGTTCTTAAGGTCAAGTGTTTCGACCTTAGGCTTATTACTTCAGGTTAGGTTCACTACAATAGTAAGGATCCATGCAAGTACAGTAATTTTGACGTGGGGCTGCTGTAACATGATGAGCTGGAGAGGAATCAGCACTAATTGGAGAGCGGAAGCCTTGCCCCTCTGCAAAATGTGATTAGCAGAGCATTAAAGCTGACATCATGTTTAAAGCGTCAATGAAGGTGTTCTGGTGGTGGGACGAGACTACAACCTTAAAAGTCCCACACTGGTATTGTATCATAATGAAAAACAGGTTAGGAACAAAATAAAAATTTTAATAAAATTGCATTTTAATTGCTGTTAATTTTCTGTCTGCTAGCAAAATCATAAAAAACTCGAACTCTCAATTTAATAAATGGATGTGTATCAATAAATGATTAACTTTTGCAATCAACCCAATTCAATATGGCTGCCATAGCTAAAATTAAAAACCAAAACTCAAACACAAAATGGGTGATGTACATTTCTTCAAGAAATGCAAGTGTGGTAGCCTGAAAGAGGATAATAAGAGTGAAAGATACTCTTGATACGTTGCTTTCATTCAGGCAGGTGCAGCGAGAATGAAGCAATGTCAGAGCTCCCCCTCTGTCAAGCCCCGCAGCCATGACTAATCGATCACAGACCATCAGAACTCAACAAGTTGATCACAGATAGATAACTCTTTACAGAAAATTATTTTAAAGATTTTTAACAATGAATTTGTATTTTATGTTACAACTGTTCATTAAGAATAGTTGATCCAACGATTCTTTTAAATAACTTTCAATGTAACACACAAGTTTTCTTTTCTTTTTACTTTAATGGGCTTTTAAAGTTTGGAAAATACTTTTGAAAGCAACTTTAAAATCTATATTCTATAAATATGTGCACAACACTAACTTGTTTACTTCTTTCGTCTGAGGGTTTACTAAATGTTGACTGGTGTGTTTTGATGCATAAATCAAGCAGAAAATTGTGAAAAATGAACACAACGTAAGGAAATATAGTTCAGAGATGGACTTTTACTGTACTTTCAGTTTGTGAAGGAACTGAGAAAACTTATTTTTTTATAATTTGCATTAGCTGCTTGTATCTGATTCAGAATCAATGAGAACAAAGTTAGTCTCAGTTTTACTTCCACCTTCTGTAACCAAGTTATTTTGTCTTGTCATTCAGTGTAAATGGCCAGAATGTGGTCACGTACAGACTTTGTACACAGACTGATAAAAAAAGAGGACCTTTGATACTGGATCATGTCTTGAACCAGTCACTTTTGTGTGCCCTCAAACATGAAAGATAATTTTCTTAAATGTGCATGCGTGCTAATTTTGAATAATGTCTTAGGCGGCCCCACATACAATCATCCCTGCATACAGACCTTGCTGCTTGTTTTATATCTCCACCTCTAAAATTGATTCACTGTTTTAAGAGGGACATCAGGTCTCTACGGAGCCTAAATGAGACGTGACGTTCATGTGAATTAGATGGGAAGGATTTCATGATTTGAGCTGAGGACGATGAGGAGTCAAGGAACAGGAGGCTTGTTATCCACTTGCTGATGTGGGATGGTGTGTGAACTAATCTTTCAGCCTTTACTGCTCTACCAGCTGTCACCCAGACCCAGGGAAAGAAGATGGATAATTGTGAATGCCTATGATCAGCAGGAGCAGGAATTAATTTGGCAGGATAAGTGAGAAAAGGAAAAAAAAATGTGTTTGGGCATAAATATTCTTAGACATTTCACATTGAGTGAACACATTTCCTCTTTAAAAACATACTGTAAGTTGATTTCTTGTCCTCTAAAGTGAGTTTTTGGGTTATATCATTGGACAGTCTGTGTGTACAGAGGCGTTGTAAACTACACATTCAGCTTTGAGCAACATGAAGGAGACATAAGAATGACTCTGAGGCTGGTAATCAAGCACAGCCGCTATTAAAGCCACGTTATAATTAAAGGTACACACTTCAGTTCAAATAAGTCACATTTGTAAATGTTGTAAAGTATGGATTAAAATATGAGATGCTCCATGTGGTGGTGTTAACAGCCAATTAGAACATCAACCTGTTTTATTGCTTTGGTTAAAACTGTGTATCTCAGTGATTGTTACATAAATTGTCAACAGTTACATTTTGCCTGTGGGTATGTGTTCAATTGTTTGTTTGTTCGCAAAACTGATTTTAACAAGACTGTCAGAACGTAGTTCAAGTTCAGTCAGGTTTATTGTCATTTCACCACATGTGGTACATGAGGTGGAACAAAATTATGTACACAAGGTCCCAGGTGCATCCAATAGCAAAAATGTAAAGTACCAGTATATAAGAAAAGAATACACAAGGATCTAAGATGTACACTAAATGAATGCCAATTGAATGTACTGTGTTGTATTAATGTATTGTAATGTATTAATTGAATGCACATCCACAAATATTCATCTTTTGGAGCTAACCAGGACTTAATTTGCAAACCAATCAATGCTGGAATGCAAATAGCGGGTGGGCCAGTGGGTGTCCTCCCCCAGAAAATTTAGAATAAAGTAGATGCGATTTCCTGCATTTTTATGTATTTTAACGGGTTGTTAAACATCTAAGTGCCTCCTCCATCTATTCATGGGGGCAGCCTGTGGGCTCCTGCCTGCGTACGACTGCCTCACCCCCACCACTCTTTTAGGGGCGGAGATTTTTTTTAAGAGTAGAAGCAGAAATGCTACTGGAAGAGGCAGCTCGTATGTGATATTAAGAAACTCGTAAGTGGCTGTTGTGTTTAAAATGAGTGTTTATGGAATTATTTTCAGTTTACATATCCAATATAAGCTTTATTCGTTCAGGACAGTTGTATTTGTTCATAATTTTATTATTATTAATTCCGACAGTTACTGGATCCAAACAAATAATTACTGGAACGCACCCTGTCAAAATAAGAGAGCTCCCGGATCTTGTTCCGGCAGAATCCGGCTCACATTAAGCACTGGAGCTAACCCCAATCAAGCCATCTTAACCAACACAAACATGGCTATGTCCAAATCACTTAACTACTGGCATCAACTCAGTTTGTCTGTTAGCGAAACAGAAGCTAACAAAACACCAGTTGACGTGTCACATAAATGATAGAACCACAGAAAGCTGAACCAGTACACGCCACTACGACCAGTGTAAACACAAATCTAACACTGAAGGGTTATGTTTAGAATCGGAGCTAGATGTTTTTTTTTTAACACACTGCAAAATGGCCTCAGCTCAAGAAAACACTAAATCCCTTCAAGTGCATGTGGCATTCTGATCAGTCTAATTGTGTACACTGAAATCTCTTTGTGTTTTGCAGCACAAGGCATTTGCAACGATTGATGGAGGCCATCTGAGCACATGGGACATTCAACTAATGCGTCTTACATGAGATTAATCCCACAGGAAAACATAAAGGACACAGCACAAGAGGTTAGACACTTATCTAATAAGTGGAATGCTCTTTTCGAAAGCGCCCTCTACTCTTTGAACCTGAGGGACATTTCAGAAGTCTGAGCCTGCTCATTAATACAAGCCCAAGACTACACACTGCTATTGTATTCTGTGACCGTGCAAGTGCTCGTACACACTTTCACACACAGGCAGCTTGTAATCCCCAGCTCTGTCTTAAATCAAATTGTACAGCCGCTGCAGCGAACACCGCCACAACACTTTGGCTCCCAGTTAGCCGTGGAAGTGGTGAACAATCATCAGATAACCGCAGCTGAAACCTTTGCAGGAAGTCCGACTCCCTGCTGCTGCAATACAAACTCCTAATTCTCCGAGAACACACACTGATACTACAGGAGGAAGGCTGGCAACGAGAGAAGCACTCACTCGCATGCACACTGGCAGAGTGTGCACAAGTACAATCACAACCTCCTGAATGCAAATACTGCTCTGCGTCGACTTGAAGCACAGATAAGCACATGGGCGTACGCGCGAAAGGGTTTGTCGAGGAGGAAACAAAACATGCACGGATAAATAAACTCAGTGGCTATGGCCAGCGCATGCCAGCGTGAGTGGGTTTGCGCAGTGTTCTGTTGCAGGCGTGTGGGTACAGTGGAGCGCGTCTTCAAAGACTCATTGTGCGACGAAGTGGGCAGGACAGCAAATCCCCGAGATGAAGAGCTTCTTCCACACACGTATAGGCTTATCTATGATGATACAGTTATATAAACAGATGTGTGAGTCTTTAGCTGCCTGCAAACACATTCCCTATACAATACATGTATGATCTTACTAAAGCAGTCCCACGCTTTCTGACTCACCAACAACCTCACACTGATTCCACTGCAGCACGTGACTCAATTAAATGTCCAACAGTTCTTATTAAAAACAGGAACAAACTCTCGGGGATTGTCAGGATGTGCAGCAGAACTGCTGGCATAGCCCTGCAGAACCTCACTGACCTGCACAAGATGAGGTCAGTGAACAAGGCCAGGCTGATTCTGGCAGATCCTGATCATCCACTCCATGGTGAGTTCAGGTTGCTTTCATCTGGACGCAGGTATCTGCAGCCCAGATGTAGAACAAACAGACTGAAAAACTCATTCATCCCTGCAGAGATCAGGCTTCTCAATGAACACTGATAATTTTTTCTATACTGTTAATGTCTAGTATGGATGTTTTGTGTACCTACTGACTGTGAAACTACTAATTGCCCCTTGGGGATAATAAAGATTCTTGAACTTGAACTAAGGAATGCATATCACCCACTGCCTCTTGCTTTAGAATAAGGTCATCGTATGTTGATAAATGACTGAGTTGCTTTGGTCAATCTGAAAATACTGTTGTGTGCAATCCCACTCATTATAGCAAGATCTTTTGCGATGCATTTGTGCTTTGAAGTGCATGTTGGTAATGACCTTCAGCTACTACCACACAGAGTGTTAGCTTGATGTTTGTGAAAATGACAGTTATAGCTATTTCTGTGTTTACTAAAGTCAGTTGGCCGTGGCGGTCAGCTTAAATTGGGTTTAATTGGAAAGTTGCAGATGTACATCTAATTGTTACGATCCAAAGGTTTCATTAAAATCCACTCATTAGTTCATGAGATATTTTGCTAACAGACAGAATTAGTTGACAGCAATGATTAGTGATAAAGTTTTAAACAAAGATCTTGTGTGTGACAATACAAGTTGGGGATGACTTGAAGCTGCTTCCACACCAAACTTCAGCTTAACTTCTGTAAGACCGACAGGATTAAAGCCATGTTTGATTTTGCTAAGGTTGATTAGCTGTGGCTGCCTTTTTGCATTGCACTGACGCCACACTTTAATCAGTTGTAGTCGTCAGTCAAATGATCGTTTTCTGAAAGATTCGTTAAAATTCATCCAGCGATTCATCAGTTTGCTAACAGACGAACGCACGCAAAAAGCAGGCAAAAACATGATCACTCATTCTTCACACTCCAGCACTTCAGATAAATACAGACCCTGCCACGGCCAAACTTAAAGAGTTACAGGTACATGAACCACTTTGTCTTTTATTCTAAACATTGTTCTGAAAGAAGTCAGCCGGGGAGCTCTTAGCGAGTCCTGGCACACACAACACTTGTTTTTTTTCACAGCCCTTCACCATAGTAACCACTCTGGTCTCTGGAGGAAAGTGGCCTTAGCTAGAGCCTGAGTGGAAATGACACAAACAAATGACTGAGCTGGAGAAGACTTAGTAGAATTTTCTTTTCTCAGCCTGAATTTATTTGCATTTCAGTTCCTGCCTTTAAAATACGGGGTGGAGTGTGTCAGTAGTAAATGTGTGTGTGTGTGTTATATGCAATGGTTTTTTTTATAATAAATCCTATTTGGAAGACTCATGCTGAATAATCATTAAAGGTTTGGTGATGCCTTGGGAATTTGCCGCCTGAGTTCATTAATCTTTTAATATCAAAGGAGGCTAATAATCATCTCTTACAGCTGTGAATGGTGGGCAATCATGTAACTCTGTGTGTATCTTCTAGAAACAAATATCTCCATGGACCACTGACTGAATTTATTGAAGCACTCTTGAAGAAATCATTACATGTACATTTACATCTGATTTCCTTTTAGAGCCAATTCAAACTCAAGGTGGCCGCTCCTGTAACCTGACCTCAGCAAACACAGAAATGTGCCATAACAGTCAGTTTTACAGATGTTGAGCTGAAACGTGTAGCTGATAGTCATTCCAGTGGCATACTTTGATCATTAACAGCTCTTGTCTAAAACGATACATGCCAGCCAGCGAGCGATTTCTGCAAGGAATGCTAGCTGAACATGAGCATTTAGCCTGAAGAAGTGTTTTCTATCCCTGCTCAACTTGTTCCAGCCCGCTCAACAAATCCACCCACACAGTACAAGGTGAGATACATGCATCTGCCTTTGAAATGTGCCCACAAAGACACACATCCATGCCCACATTACCCATTTAAAAATACACTTTCTGTTTCTCCATGGAGATCTTTTGGTAAAATATCGTTTTCTTCCCCCACCCATAGGCTACTCCATGTTCCTCCCTGCCACCTCCTCAGCTCCTTCCTCTACATTTTCTGCTAAGCTCCTTTCTTTTTCTCTCAGTTTCCATAAATGTCTTTTTTTATTCTATGTCAACGAGCGGTTTATCTCACGATGACACGCGTAAGCTTCATGTGCAGCCCGTGCATTTTAATGTGTACGTTACACTACAGAGGTGTAAGTGCAAGAACTGGATCTCGGTTCTAATGGACACACTGTGTTCCTTTCAGCCCCCAGTGTCTTAACCTGCTCACATGTGCATGCTGCTTAAAATGGTAACCAAGGGTTCATTACAACTAGACAATAAGGATGATCTGCTGTGAGCAGGTGTGTGTTATTGAAGGGGGTGTATCCAGACAGCTTCTCTTCCATTAAAGTAATTGTAGGGCTCTCTAGATGGGGGACACTGCTGACCCCCATCGCTGCAGCCCTCATGTACACCTGTTGCTAGGAAACCCAAGAGAAGGCCTGCAGGAGATGCTATGAAAATCACTTTCCTGCATCACAGAAGATATTTTTGAATCTGTCAAGTACAGGTCAGCTGCTGGGATGAAAGAGAGCTACAAACGGTATCAGCTTTTTCTAACAGTAAGCAGTAGTTGCTCTAAAAGAGTAATAAATCTGATGTATACATACTATTTTATTTAAAGCAGTTTTCCATTTTAGTGACTAAAAGTGAATGAGAACCACACATTCCTTGGAGGAATGCCAGAGTGCTAAATAAAAATGAGAGGGTGCAGCGTTGTACCTGTTTTGGTCAAACCTTGTAAATGTTGTTAGATGCATATTATCAGATCTGTTAGCACTCAGCGTATGTGTTGAGGATGACTCTCAGCTACAACTAGTCCCTTGTTTATTGCGGGGGTTACATTCCAGACCCCCTCTCAATAAGTGAAAATCTGCAAAGTAGCGTTGTTATATATATAT
>NC_056501.1:23014829-23058155 GCF_014905685.2 Nematolebias whitei
TGATTTGTTTTGGTCCGGTCTGTTCTCTACTCTGTTGGCCATTTTAGATAGCTTCTGCTGCTATTTGTATCTGTATTTCTATTTTATGTTTTCCTGTCTGCTGTGCATGTTTGGTTCTTTTGTACAGCACTTTGGTTGGCCTTGTTGCTGTTTTAAGTGCTATATAAATAAATTGGTATGGTATGGTATGGTATGTACAATTTATTTTCCCTCGTCTTCAATCTTACTTTTACAAACACGATTGAGTGAGTCCGCAAAAGTCAATCCGCGAAGCTACTATCACACCAAAGTTTAGCTCATTATCTGTAAAACTGGTTGAGTTAGTCATTTTTATATTGCCTCTGATTTTAATAGAATTGACTTCAAAGATTTAAACCCAGTGTTTACTTTTTGAGACTTGCGCTAAAATCTTTCCGGTGGTTAATAATATTTTTTGTTAACAAACAGACAAATGGGCAAAAACGTTGCACTTTTGCCTTTGGCTTCAGGTGATAATAAAAGCAGAAGAAGCAAAGTAAGTGTTGTGATGCATATTGTGCTTTTTTGTGTGTTTTTCTAGACGCGTGACATTAGTCTTTTTGTTTAAACTGCTTTAATCTCAGTAATGATGAAGCTTTGTGTTAATAATTAGAGAGCAGACCACAAGGGTTAATTACCAAACATAATGAGGTGAGACGCTTCTTCCTCACACATCTTATCAGTTTCTGCAACATTCTCACTTGTTTCCTTGTTTCAGTCTTATCTACCTTCATACAGTTCAAGACATAATTTAATTGTGTCTCAGTGCAAATGTCCTAATGGAAACCACTGCTGATGAAAGGAAGGACTTGGAGCAGGAAAGATAATAATAATAATAATAATAATAATAATAATAATAATAATAATAATAATAATGTGATGAGCTTGTGATAGTACTTTTTTTTTTTCTCGCTGGCTCTCTAACAAGGTGAATGCGTTTCTCCCCGCTCCCTGTTCTCCTCCTGCTTTTTTGCTCTCTTTCTGTGTATCGGAGTAGCTCCTATTTTTTACACATCTTCCAAAATTAAAACTTTTGTTTTGGATCTGAACAAATGGACTTTCGACGCAAATGACAAAATCTTTTCAACAAAGCGACAGGGTCCTGGAGAACCCTCATCTGCTCAGCTGGGGGTCATGTGTCTACCTCTGTTGTCGATCGAGGATGCCAAAATTGCATATAATTAAATTTATGACAACAGGTTTCCTGTTTTTGGAATATTTTATTTACCCTTTATTTATACAGGTAGTCTCATTGAGCCATGAGAACTAATTTTCAAGTGAGACCTGTTTAGGGTGGGGGTTAGGGGCCTTGCTCAGGGGCCTAGGGTGGGGCGAATGAGGGTGGAGGCAGGTGTGGGTTTTCCACCTTTTCCACCCACATTTTGATGTTGACGGTACCGGGAGGTGAACCTGCGACTTTCCAATCACAAGCCCATCTTCTAACCTCTGCGCCACCACTCCCACTAGTCTGGATTCTGGTTTATCAACATACAAAGAAGACGGTCGCAGCTAAATTGGCCCTCGTCAGGCTGCTGCCTATGTGAAGTTTTGGTTCGTGCTTGGAGGACTCAAAATCAGCTGATTTACGAGCTAAACCCTAAGTTGGGACTCGTCAGCATGAAACGATCTTGAAGAGGCTCATAAGCACGGACCAGCAGAAAGCACCCTAATCTGGCCATTTCAGCCCTTGGAAGTATCAGTACAGACTCAAAGGCTTGACAATAAAAAATAGTCTGCCTGAATAAATCAACAATTGTGGATTATCTGAATCTGACTCCCTGGTTGGCCTCGAAACAGCCGGACTAATCAGTTTCTCCTGGGAAATGTGTGAACTAAGGAAAAGCTTCGTCTATCGCACCCGCCCCACAGAGTTTTATTGATGTCTTAAATCGTGTCTTGTTAGGACAAGGTGTGAAGAGATCTTTTTTGTAATGCCACTACCCCTCTTCTAATGGCTTTGCCCCTTTTTATATATAAAAAAATGTATTCTGAAAAGAATAAGATGGCTGTGTAGCAGCAGCTTTGCGCACTCCGCCCATCTTTCGGACGACTGTATGTACATGCTCTCATTGTATCTTGGTGCAATGACAATAAAGCTTATTCTTATTATGATTCTGATTCAGTGCATTTCAGAGGTTTTTTTTGGAATTGTCTGAACAGAAACCTTTTTATTAAATAAGAAAATATATAATTTAAAGTAGACAGGGCCTGACGAGGCTTTTCTTATAGAAGAGAATTCCCACAAAATGAGCTTAACAAATATCCTGATCAACCCCTCCATCCCCCCAAAATACATTAAATTCAAGACACTAACAAAAACTAATTGAGAGTTGCAGGACATTAAAATTAAAACCATCCCACAGTGAGAAAACACATTTTCCATGAGTCATGCTGGCTAGCCTGAAGCATTTTTGAAGCATCTTGCACCAACGCAGGGCTCCCAGAGACGTGTCAGCATGAGCCAGCAGCTCCTTCAAGGTGCTGATCTGTAAAATATGGATCTTCTGTTAATGCAAAGCTGCACGTCGCAGATGATCAGCATAAGAGGCTCAGCTTATACTTTTGCTGAAGTAATGGTTTTAAAGGCTTTTTTAAAATAAGTATCAGAGGTCTGCAACCTTTTTGATCAAAAGAGCCATTTCTGCTCGTGCCTGGAGATACAAAACCTGCTACAAATGTGATTATCAACTGATGGCCCATGGGCCACTGAGTTTGTTGGAGGGGGGCTTTTCTAGCCAGTGCAGGTGACATAATAAAACCAATATTATATCATGAATTTGAACATTTATTGATGGTTTTACATTTTAAGACAAAAAACAACCACCAGACCAGAAGGAAAAGAATGAGTTTATACAGATTTTTGATAAAAATTAAAACACTGCACACATACTAATACTGTCTGAATTACTGATCCACCATGGAAGCAGGCGACTTTCACCAGAGTCCATTTACATTGTCTCAAGAAACGCTGCTAATTCAATTTAATTATGTTGATGCTTGTTCTCAGCGTGCAACTTGTTAACTAAAGTCTCGTCTCTTGACAAATTATTCTAATTTCTTTGGCACCCGTTCTTAATTGGTACATCTCATCCAGCCGCATCTCAAAAGCAATCTGCACTTGGGTGTGTTTGTGTGTGCGCCAACACCTGCAGGCTTTGTGACTCACAAAGCGCCTTCCTCCTGCTGTAACACACCGCATCTGATCATCTGACGCCCTGTTCATTATCCGCCCGTCTCTCACCTGCTGAACACACGGTGGGCTCGGAGCTGTCAGACGGGACAGGATTCAGATGTTTGTGGTGCTGTGGGTGGGTGGTATTTTGCGTGCATGTCTGCGTGTGTGTCCAGCCTCTCGTGACTAACACAGTAGTCTCGGTTGTCCGCCGTCTTCTCTAATTATCTCTGCAGACAGCTCAGAGTCTCAAGGGTCTCACCTTGTTCCCTCGGTTATTTCTTTTCTCACAAGTCTGACTCCCAACTGAGTGATGAGCTAATGTGTGTTTGTGTGTCTAGTTAAGGGGTTATTTGAAGTAGAAGTCTGGTTGTGAGCCACTATCTTACCTGCTGCAGACAAATTTTGAAAAACCTCAGTTTGGAAGCAATGGTTCTTATTTTGAGCAGACTGATAAGCTAATATGCACAATTATTCTGGCATAAATGTTGTGAAGTTCCTGTGGGAAGTGTCTTAGGCTCAAATTAAGGTGCTAACGCTAGCTGCTACTGCTCTTTGTGCTTGCAAACCACAGAATTATATGTAATGTAACTTTATTTGTGACTGAAGACGTTTCACTTCTCATCCGAGGAGCTTTCTCAGTTCAAAGACACAAAGCGTGTGGGATTCAAGTGATGATGCGGAGTTGTTCTGTAAGCTTGCATAAAGCAGATGTCCGTTGTTGTTTTGTTTTTAACCTTTTTTTCTTTTGGATTTACCATGTCCTGGATGACTGAGAATCTTCACCAGTTTATTAACATAAAACAGTAACAGCTACAAAATTGATGAGATTTATCCACTTTGGTTACATCCATGCTCTTACTAGACATTAACTTCTTAATTCTTCCATACATGCAGACACCTCACCAATCTGACTGTCAATCTCTTCCCTCACTTGTGAACAAAACTCCAAGATACTTGAACTCCTCCACTTGAGGCAGAGCCTCACCCTCGACCTGAAGAGAGCAATCCACCCTGTTCCAATTGAGGACCGTGGCCTCAGATTTGGAAGTGCTGATTCTCATCCCAGCCGCTTCACACTTGGCTGCGGACCGCTCCAGTGAGAGCTGAAGATCACGGCACGATGACGCCAACAGGACCACATCCTCTGCAAAGAGGAGAGTTGGAATCCTGAGGCCACAGAACCAGAATCCCTCCGCCCCCTGGCTGCACTGAAAAAAATCTGTCCATAAAATTTATGAACAGAATCAGTGACAACGTGCAACCCTGTCAGAGTCCAACTCCCACCCTGAAGGGGTCCGACTTACTATCAGCAATGTGAACCAAACTCTTGCACCGCTTGTGTAGAGACAGAACAGCCCATAGCAACGGGCCCCCAATCCCATATTCACGGAGCACCCCCCACAGTGTTAATTCAGTCAGAATTAAACTTTGTTTTACCAAACTGAGTTTATTTATAGAAATATCTACAACAGGTAAGACATTATTTGTTCATGATCTTTCTACAGAACCTTACTTGGAAAGATCTGGGTTATCACACTTGAAAAAAGCATTCCTTTCAGAACTTATTGTAAAAATGAAAGCAGCTTCCAGTGGCTTCAGGAAACAGCCAAAACCTTCAGTGGTTTGAGCCATAGTTTATTTCAAGCTTGAAAAATCGCTCAGCTCAGAATATAAACCTCGACAGCAGACGACCCTGTCTGCTTTAAATATTTAGTGCAATCACAACCTAACCCCAGTGTATTTCACCTTTTTCCTAATTTCTGTTTTCATGTTTCTAACCAGACCTTTCATGTTTCTTCTTTTTTTTTTTTTTTAATCTGAGCTTTGACTGAACTTACTGGAATCATCTTCTGTCGCTCTGGCTGCAGAATTAGTGCCATCCGGCTCATCTTGATCAACCAGCTCTTAATTAACACGTAGCTTTGCTGGATGGTGAAATGCATATATTTCCATTTACTTTGGCAGATTTTCCAAAGGATTTTGTGATACACTGCTGTCCTTTAGATTTTTGTTTTGTGTTAATTTTATTTCATTCGTTTGCAGTTTAAAATAAATATGTCATATGTTGACATAAAACAAAAGTTCTGAATGAAAAGGAGTAGTTTGAAGAAAAAAAAAAATCTTATAAAGTCTACTACGCCTTCTCCCAAAAGTCAATGTACTACACCACAAGCAACCAAGTTTCAATCAACCATCCATATAGACACATCTTTGAACACAAAACAGGCAATGTAAAGAAATATAAAGAAAACAAACAAACAGTGTTATAATGCAGAACTCTGAATCAATATACTTCATTATACCTTGAAAGAAAATTCTATTTTATTATTTTCTTAAAAGTAAAAAATGATCTACTCTCTTTGGTTTCTTTAGACAGACTTTTCCACAGGTTTGTTCCATAAACAGAAATACAACGATCCATTTGTTCATTTCTGACTTTTTTTTTTTATCTCTGATCCTCTCAAATTATAAATGCTGACTCTTTTTATAAATCTTTTTTGCAAACGCACTGGTAACATACTGTTATGTATTTTAAACATAACTTTCAGAATATAATAGTCCACCAAGTCGTGAAATTTCATTAATTTTAAGTTACAGAACAATGGATTTGTTGGATCTCTGTAGAGTTTTCTACTTATAATTCTAACAGATCTTTTTTGCTGAATAAAAATAGAATTTGTATACGACTTACAGGCATTCCCCCAAACTTCTACACAATAGGTCAAATAGGGAACGATGAGTGAATTATACAATATCAACAATGCTTCATAATTTAATGAGTCTTTCACTTTATATAATAATGTAGTTATCCTTAATATTTTTATCTTTAAATTATTGATATGTGGTTTTCAGTTTATATTTTCATCAAGAGTAACACCCAGGAATTTGACCTCTGTCACACGCTTTATCACAACCCCATCAACACCAATCAACACATCTGTAGGAATCTCTGTTGTTAAATATCATGTAGTTAGTTTTTTCAACATTCATTGATAATTTATTTACATTCAACCATGTTTTTATGTTCCTCAAATCATTTTTTAACTACTTGTGGTGTCATCTGCAAAGAGAATACTTTGAAAATGTCTAGGTATGTTAACTAGATCAGCAATATATAAAATAAAAAGTTTTGGTCCAATAACTGACCCCTGGGGTACTCCACAGTTTATATAATGTTAGTCAGATCTGACATTGTTTATCTCTTGTTTTCTAAATAACTGGAGAAATTTCTTCCAAGCATGATAAGTTAATCTACAATTCTTTGAATCTTCATCGAGGTGTAACGTTGCTTTAGGTAAATGGTGCCGTGAGTGAGATTCTAGTTTAAGTTTGTGAAGAACGGTAGCCGAGGATCCCGCTGAGCAGGAGACAGAAACAGCAGCAGGATGTGTGCTCATTAATTTTAACTCACAGGTTCTCACATGCAGGTGAGAGGGTCAGAATGCACAAGTGCAAAAAAACCCAAAAACCATGAGTCATGCTTCACACCTGGTTTGCTTTGACAGACGCCTGCATTAGTTCAGGAGTGATCCCCGACTTGTAAGCATTTGTAGTCGCGGCAGCGAAAGCGATTTTCAGACACCGGCACTTGTAATAATTGACTCAGATGGATGATGTCAGGGTCTCCCTGGAGAAACGGGCTGAAGGATGATGGCATGGACTCAGAGCTAATAAAGTGCAAGCCTGAAAGCCCGAATGGAGAGGCAATAAGAGCGATGAATGATGTCATCCATTTCTCTTGGCCATGGCCCAGTTGTGCCATGGACACTGCCGGAGTGAATGATGATGTGCGCTAATAGCAACATTATCAGAGGCTGATACTTGGTGACAAAGAGAGAATTGTGCGGAACAAAGACAGGGAAGGAGGAAGGAGGGGTAGAACTAACAGGAGCCTTTTTTGTTGGGAAAGTGGCATCCAGGCGGGTTTTGGACCAGTTCTCTTCAGCTTTAAATAAACCCTTTTCAAATACCTTGGACTTAGGCAGCCAAAGCACAGAGCAAGAGAGAGGAAATAAATATCTTCATTGTGAGTCACAGACAGGCCCTCACAGGTACCAGCCTGCTTTTGAAGTGAGTGACTTGAAGGCAAGACGGTTGAGACTGGTGTTGTGTGAGGTGTGATCGACAATAATCACAGTTACAAACACAAACACTCCTGTTCTGTACCTTTGTTATTTGTCATGGGATGTCTAGCCTAACGCACCGTGTTCTCACACACTCACCAGTCCGAGGAGACGGAAAGCGAGAGTCACAGCAGAGAAATCCCATCTGTCACCCTGGCAACGGGAGAGCTGGGAAAGCTAACATCCAGCAGCAGGTTTGTCAATCAGCGGGCGCAAAAAGAGAAAAACAAGAAGGAAGGAGGAGAAGAAATGTGATTATAAAGAGCAGGTGGAGACCGAAAATAAACGTGAGACTTCCCTTCTCTTAAATGTCCTCGGATCGCTTGTCCTTTTTTTAAAATAAATAAAATAAAACACCTGCTGAATGTTGATTCACGGCGGTTTCATCACTTTACTGACATGTTTTACCCAGAGAAGAGTCCATGTTTGAGAAAAATTAGAAATAATATTCTCTAACGCAGAAATGAATATTTAAAGTTCATGCTCAATAATCCAGGTAAAAAAAACCCAATAAAGTTCAGTCACGTCATGTGGATGGTTTCTTTTTTGTTGAGAGGTTTCGTCTTTCATCCAAAGGACTTCTTCAGTCCGAGGATCCGCAACAAACAGTCCCACAAGCGGCACACTCGCAACATTCAGAGCTGCTTTTTGTGTGAAGCAGCTCTGAATGTTCTTCTTTCATGAGAAGCGCTCCAGAGGTGATGTTTTCCACCAACACGTGAAGGATCTGAAGCCTCGGGAGATGCATGATGTCAGGACCAGATCTGTCAACATGGATTCCTTAATCGTCACAACGACCTTGTCTGAACCATCGGACCGGAATCCTCGGGTTTTGACACGAGACGTGACGCGTGTCAGAAAGCGTCAGGGACAAACATGTCAGAGTGACAGTGACACCATGACACCACTGTACACTCTGGACAAGATGAAGAGAAGATGAAGGAGACACGCTGGACGAGGTAAAAATATCACACACTTTCAGCTACTGCACTGGGTGTATTACAGAAAATGACAACATCCATCTAAAAATCCATCCATCCATCCATCCATTATCCATTCATCCATCATCCACCATCCATCCATAATACATCCATCCATAATCTATCTATCATCCATCCATACATCATCCACCATCCATCCATAATACATCCATCCATCATCCATCCATTATCCATTCATCCATCATCCATCCATCCATTTATCCATCCATAATCCATCCATCCATCCATTTATCCATCACCCATCCATCATCCATCCATCATTCATCCATCCTTTTATCCATCTATAATCCATCCATCTATCCATCCATCCATCCATTTATCCATCATCCATCATCATCCATCATCCATCCATCCATCCATTTATCCATCCATAATCCATCCATCCATCCATTTATCCATCATCCATCCATCATCCATCCATCCATCCATCCATCCATTTATCCATCACCCATCCATCATCCATCCATAATCCATTCATCTATCCATCCATCCATCCATTTATCCATCATCCATCCATTCCTCCATCATCCATCCAGCCCTCATTAATGTCATGATCAGCGGCCCCCGCTGGCCCCCATCTGCTCACTTCCCTGCCCCTTCATGACATGTTATGTTTTCTGCCATTCTGGTCATAGTTTCTGTTCATGTTCATTCTCATCTCCTGTCAACCTGCACCTCTGCCTGCTCACTTCACCACACCCCCTCAGCTTATCACAGCAATCAGCCCTGATTCCACTCACCTGTTCAGCTCATCTGGTTCACCTGCTCTGCACCCTTCATAAGATCCATTCTCCCTCTCCACCGGTGTGAGATGATTACACCTTCCATGGTCCCTGATTTTTAAGCCCTCATAGTTTCATGCCTAGACCTCAAGCCTTGTTCTCTGGATTATTGACCTCACGCCTGCCTTCTGGATTTCTGGATTTCCTGTTTTTTGCCTGCTCCTCATCTGGTTCTGTTCTGCCTCTCTGACCACGGTAACGACCTCCTCTTCAGTCTATGACCTCGACTCATGGATCACCCTTTTGGATTGCCCTTTGGACCACAAACTTTCATTGCCCCACTGTCCATAGCATTAAAGGCCTCCCTCTGCAGCTACCAGCAACCTTATTAATAAAAACTGTTAATTTTTTCACTCCTGTGTCTGGCTTATATTGAATCCAAAACCTTGGTTCGTGACAATTAATCCATTCATTCATCCATCATACACCCTCCCTCCATTTATCCATCATCCATACATGCATACATCATTCATGCATCCATCCATTCATTCATCCATCCATCCATCGATCCATCAATCCATCCATTTTCGTGGCTGTTTATTGTTGTGTGTACCTCATCTGTGTTCTTTGTTTAAAACAGGTCTCTCTTGAAAATGAGTCCTCGTGTCTCAATGAGACTAACCTGTATAGATAAAAGTTGAATGAATAAATCCATCATCCAGCCATCATTCATTCTTTCATCCAGCCATCTTCCATCCATCCATCAAAAAATGTGATTTATTTGGAAGTTGATCATTTTCACATTTGAGGAGCATTAACACTAAAAACTGAATGTGTGGATCAACTTTTGTTGCCTGTCAATAATGTTCTTAGCCAGAGTCTGTGTGTGTGCAGGTGCTTGTTTATCTCATGAACCAAAGCACAAATTTAAACCAAAACTCTAAAAGTAATCATTGGATTACTGAACTGACTGACTTTTGGAATGAAAGTAACTTAAGATGGCTGCCACACAAACAAAAAAATAAATGGTATATGGTTGAAAGAACTCAAATTTGGTGTGGTAGTAGCTGAGAGTCATTCCCAACACACACTTCTAACAAATGACATGAGATTGAACATGATGCAACTTTAAAGAGTCAACCAAAATGACTAAGTTATCCTCAAGATGATCTTAGCTTCAAACTCTGGACGACAGGTTGTCATCGTGTGAATTCAGCATGTTCTTGTTAGAACGGCCTTTTTGTCTTCAAAATGGGATTTCTGAGATTTAAGATGAATAAGAACAACTTCATGGAGCTGCTCTGTGGTGGTCATCTTCAGAGTGAATCTGTAGTGGACTCTACCATTCATGGTGTCATCACTCGGTTTTAGTGCAGAATCCATTTCAACTGGCCTGCCACTCAAGGCTTTTAGTATTTCAAAAAAGTGTGTTTTAGAAGCAATAATTTGCTTTAAAACACATAAAAAAAGTTATTTCTGTTATTAGCATTAAGACTTGTAGACCTTCTGGCACTAAACACGATGTCACATAGTTTATAAAATGGCAGCAATTCATTTTGGTCTTGGCTATTTCTTTAATTTATATTTTTTCTTCTTGCTTTTATTCCAAGCTATTTTGTATTATTATGGGAAGCGCCGTCCTTGAGCCGACAACATATTTCCCCATAAGCAGGCGTGTAATTCCCTGTCCACGGAGGATGCTCAGTATCCTGCAAACAGGCCTCTACTCCGAGAGCGATAAACACAGACTTTCACTGCACCAGCCCCACGAGCATGAAAGGGATTAGGATGTCCCTGCTGGAAAACTCAGCATGTGACTGACGTGTGGGCCTACCTGACGACAGCGTCATTAATTACATCCTCCTCTCTCTGATTGAACAACAGGTAAGGATGCTTGTCATCAGTCTCCTCTGTGGCAGGTGAGGAAAGAACTAAGATGCTTGAGCTGATCCCACAGTGACACCCATCATGGAGAGTTAAAGATGTCATGCTGAGTCGTTCAATTTCTAACAGTCATCTTAATCGTTTGTTTTTCTCCTCTTTGTGTTTGTTCCTCCGGCCCTCAGCATCTTCTCTGGTTATCAAACATCTGTGCATTTCTCAGTATTAGCAGGAAAACAACACATCGCTGCCACTGTGCTGCTCACCTCATGTGTTTGATAACCACCAGTTCATTAACCTGCTGCCAAGACTGACAGGGGAGAGAAACAGCAGGAAACTGACCAAACTGCTACAGTTTCTACTTTTAGTGTAAGAAACAGAAGTGTTTTTCTTTTAGTGGCACATTTTTGTGAAAACTCAAAATAATTTATAGATCAAAGATGATGAAAATAGAAATAATGCCTCAAAATATTCAGTTTGATGTTGATTAGATCTGTGAGATGTTTACACTTAGAGGTTTGAGCTTGTCTCAGTCTATATGAGGGTTATCATCCATCCATCCATCCATCCATCCATCCATCTATCTATCCAACATCCATCCATCCATCATCCGTCTATCATCCATCCATCTATCTATCCATCATCATCCATCCATCTATCCATCATCCATCTATCTATCCATCCATCTATCATCCATCCATCCATCATCCATCCATCCATCTATCATCCATCCATCATCCATCATCCATCCCTCCATCATCATCATCCATCCAGCCATCATCCATCTATCATCCATCCATCCATCCATCCATCAACCATTCATTCATCATCCATCCATCCATCATCCATTCATTCATCAACCATCCATCCATCCATCATCACTCCATCCATCAACCATCCATCATCCATCCCTCCATCATTCATCAATTAATCCATCATCCATCAACCATCAATCCATTAATCCATCCATCACCCATCCATCACCCATCCATCCATCAGGATAACAATAACACAATTGTTTCAGAGTTTCTTGACTTCTCCACCATTGTTATAGAAACTATATTGATTTTAATTATTTTTCTTTAAATTTAGGATCAAGTAAAGCTCAAACTCTAAATGACTTACCAATTTTTTTGTATTTCCAGATTTTATTTTATTTTTTTAAAGTGTGCTCTAAAGTCAAGTTTGACATTTTTTGAGACCCTTGCTCATTCCATTCTGTGATTTGAATGGTAAATTTAAATGTTTATAAATTTTTTGCATCCATCCATCCATCCTGTTTACCCGCTTGTTCCATTTTGGGTCACGGGGGTCGCCGGTGCCCATGTCCAGCAATCACTGTGCGAGGGGCGGGGTACACCCTGGACAGGTCACAAGTCCATCACAGGGCCACATAGAGACAAACGAGACAAACAACCATTCACTCTCTCACTCACACCTAGTGACAATTTAGAGTTACCAATCAGCCTAACATGCGTGTTTTTGGTCTGTGGGGGGAAACCGGAGTACCCGGAGAAAACCCACGCATGCACGGAGAGAACATGCAAACTCCACCCAGAAAGGTCCCCGGACCGGGGTTTGAACCAAGGACCTGCTCGCTGAGAGGCAGCAGCTCTACCAGTTGCGCCACCGTGCTGCCATTTTTTGCATTCAGTTTTTTTGTTTAATTGTTAAGAAAGAACTGCAGTTTGACAAAACTTCCCTCTGATTTGTCCATATTGTCTCTTTAAATCTCAGGACAGGATTCGGACATAGCTGTTCCAGAACATACACTTAACCCTCTCGTTGATGTTTTTTTGTTTGTCTGTTTGTTTTTCTTCTTTTGATGAAACAATTACTAAGTTTGTAGACAGCATCTTGTAGAATCGGTCCGTTTTAGCATGTCAATAACGCAGATTAACCAACCTCTATTTGTTTGATCCTGACTTTAATTAACCAAATGATGTCATCTGTGTTTGTCTCCTGATCTTTGTGTTTAACTCTGTGTTCCTGTGCATTCTTCACCCTCTCCTCAATCAGTCTCTTCACTTATCACTCACACTCGTTTGTAGTTAGTAATCAACCCAGGTGCGTTCATTTCTCACTCAGTCCTACTTCAACCACTCCTGATCACCACTTCATGCCGGCTCGTTGTTCTGAAAGTCCTTCAGATGTCTCGGTCCTCCCTGAGTTTCCCCTCAGCCTCTTGTGTTTCTGTTTCCTCCATATTAAAGTAAGTTTTGCTGCCACATCAGCCTATTGTTTAGTTAATCAATACCGGTAAATCCACCATAATTTTACTTCCTTTATTTCATACTTAATTTGATTTGGGAACTTATACAGCCATCAGCTTGCCAGCTTTGGTTCAAACTGTCCTGACACAGTTTTTGTCTCAGAACTCGGTAGGCCTTGTTGTTGTGTTTGCTCAGCTACTTTCCAGATTCGCCTGCTGAGAGTGTCAGACCACCCTCCTCTTCTTCCTCAGTCTCCACAAAAAGATTGTCTCAGAGTGTCATCTCATTTTGTTCATCCTCCTCTCCTGTAAGGAACGGGATGAGTAGTGGACAGACCGAGCCGTTCAGAAACAAAAGGCTCCAGGGGAGACGAGGACTATAGACAGGAATTTGGCACTGACGACAATTTGGCCTACTTGAAGCAGTGGGCCGACAAATGACAAAAAGCAAAGGATACTTCTGTCACGAGTTTTTTTTTTTCAGTGTATTTTTTCTGTTATTATTCTGTCCTTCATCCAGTGGTCTGTTATTGTACTGAATAAGGAGAAGTACTGCAGTAAAACCTTTTCTTACAGACTTCTGAAACATCATATTACAGGTATGCTGCTCTAAATGTCTCTATTTAAACTACGGCAGAACTAAAACATAAAGTTTTAGCAACAAAGCTCAACGTGCTTCTGAATGTGGACAAAATCCCTAATTTGTTTTGTGAAAGTTATAGCCTCACTTGAAATGAATTACATTTGAAGCATGTGCCAAAGTGATTTCCATTGTTTTGGTACATTTGAGCTGACACAAGTAATGATTGTGCCCCTGGCTGTGCATGTTGGAACATGCAGGAGGAGAGTCGTGGAAGCAAGACTAATGTAGAAATATAAACTGAGGGAGAAATACGGAAGCAGGTTTCTGCCACCACAATTAAAATAATGTAGAAAATGATGTCACTTTATAATGGGTAGAATGGTGGCTCAGTTGGAAGAGCTGCTGCCTGTTGTTGTTGTTTGTCTCTGTGTCCCTGTGATGGACTGGAGACCTGTCCAGGTTGTCCCCCGCTTCTTGAACAGTGACTCCAGAAAAGGAAGAAGCAGGTAAAAATAATGGACAGACAGATGGATCACTTCATATTATAAAATGTTTATTGTCTGAACCATTTTTATGTGTTTTAATGTGATATTTCCATGTTCTTACATTATATTGTCACATTCTTAAAAAAACATAAATTTTTACGTTGCTGCAATATAATTTGCAGTGTTGAGTAATGAAGACATATTTTTTAAATTTATATTAAGTATGCACATGGGCGTCAGAAGCATCTGTAATGTGGGGGGGAACACTAGTGTGTGCGCGCGCACATGCACGCGCACCATTGTGCAGAAAAAGTGTACACTAGTGTACAAAAAAAAAGCAGCATTTCATCTAGATGTCCTTACTTTAATTCCATTTAAAGCGTGTTTCTCACCAAGTTTGTGTAAATTCAGCTGTGGGTTTTAAAGACGTTTTAATGCATTTACAACCTCAGATCGACACTATTTGTGTTTATAGAGAAATAAAATCATCACCACTGGACTTGTTTTACTTGTGTGCAACACTACTCATCTAACTGATGTTTCTCATGAAGCTTGAGGACAATAAGGTGTGGGGGTTTAAAGACATTTCAACTTTAATGCACCTGAACACACAGTGTCTCTTCTTATCGTCACAGTTACTGCTCAGCTAACATGCTACAGACGTAGCGCGCCATTTCTCTCAAACATCCTCCTTACGTGTATATATGTTTATGATCACCCCACCCCCCAAATTTTGGATTTGTGTTAAGATGGCAGCAGTCTACTTTGGTCTTGCCATTCACAAAGGTCCCATGAGAATTCATTTTTGTTTCTGGATACTGATTCATTCATTAATAAAATACTTCTACAACAAGTAAGATATTAATTGCTCAAAACCACACTTTAACATATCTGAACTATTGCTTTAGGCATTTTAAAGTTAAACCAAGTAACAAGTGGTGTAGTGTATATGATACACGGGTATACAGAGTACCCACTAGAAAAGCTTGGAAAATCCAGTATACCCACTTAAAAGAGCCCAATGACCCGAGCCCATGTATCATTGGGCTCGGGTCATTGGCAACACATCTGGAACATTTTATAGACACACTGAGTCGGTGGTTCAACCTGTTTTTTGTATAATTTAATACTTCCGTCCTTACTACTTCATGCTTGAACATGTTTTGCTTTGATACTGTTAAATAAATGTTATAACATCTTTTTAATACAAAGCCAACTGCTGGACAAATTTTGTTGCACTATAGGCAATGTTCAATATGCTTAAAAATCAAAATAAATTAACCATTATATTATACTAACTGATGTACTTTGGTACCTAAAATGTAGACCACACCGCTGCAAGTAACTATTTCTATATATTGGGGGAAAAAAAACTATTTTGCAGTAATTCTCTGTGTGTTCATGGAATTAAACCATACTGGTTGGTGGAAGCATTGGTGCTGTGTTAAAATGCGATTTATTTATGTGAAGGTGCCAGATTTTTTTTAGCCACTTTTAAAATTACGGGTTATAAATGTGCTTTTGGACGCTCATATGAAAGAGCGTGTTGGATCTAAGCGGAGAGCTGTGGACGCAGAAACATTAGAGGACAAAAGGACAGTGTTTGGGAGAGGGACAAGATATAAAACAAACTAAAATAAGTATAAAGTATAATCAGATTAAAAGGCCAAAGGGAACGGAACAAATGTTTTTCAGTCATTTAGCACCCATGTCAGATCATTTTCATCATCTCTCTGTTTAAAGTAACTTCCCCAAGAATAAAACCAAATTTGCCCATGCATGTGTAAAAATGAAACTTTCTGTTTCCACGGCCGTTGAATACTTCAGCTGGTGTGAAGATAATATCTCATCTTTACTGTCTGTTTGTGTTAGAGCTGATCCGTGTGACTGACAAGTTTATTAACGGCACTTCTCTGAGCTGTCGAGCTCTCCGGCCGGCACCAAGCAACTCATAAAGGCGCAATGCGGGCGTTGTATACAGCATGCAAATGATTTAGGGGAAAAATGAGAGAGAGAGAAAGAGGAAGGAACCATGCAAGCAAATGTTGAGACACCAGGAGTGAGAGCTGGTAGAAGCATCTCCCTGATGCAGCTCCACGGTGTGATGTGAGGCAATGTGAAACATTAAATGCTTCCTCTGCTTACCTCAAAATGCTGAATGGAATTTATAATAGATTCTCTCGTGGAAATATGCCACAAAACACTGTTATGTAATCAAAAAACCGAGGCTTTGTTTCAAGTAAAAAATAAATAAAATCATGCAGAAGTAACCTAAAGACACAATAAATTGATAAATACATTTAAAACACTCAGATGAGCACAAATAAACATCATTAATGCTGTTTCCATTGATGTCTTCATCTGTTCGCTTAATTATTGCTATGCTAGTTGCATTTGTTTACACAAACGTACTGAGGGAAATCACCCGTCCATCTGGGGAAAAACTCATTCGCCAAACTCAACCGTCCAGGGCAGCCAGACGTCAATAGGAGGGTTATGAACAGTTAATATCTTACCTGTTGTAGATAGCTCTCCGAATGATCAAAACCAAAGTAGGTTGTGGACATTTTTAAAACAAGTCATCCCAGAAATTCTAACATTGTCTTTCCACATGTCACAGAAGAGTCTGAAACACTTGGATTTTTCTCCAAACTCTCCTACACAGAGTGCTCAGACTTAAGGGAAAGCAAACGAGAAGTACAAATGCACATGGTAAGGCTCAGCGGTCCACCTAAACTCAAGAACAAGGGACAATCTTTTGATGACAGTCAACTGTTATGAATCTAATCCCAAGTCAGATTCAGTCTAATCTGAATCCTTTTGAATGTAAACAAAACATCTCACATGTGGGCAGGCTAACAAAGCCCCTAATGACCCCCAGGATGGACGGGAAGGAAAATGGTTGCATGCAAGTTTAAAAAATGTAATAAATGGAGCAACTTACAGACAGGAGATGTTGCTCTTTTTACTTTGAATTGAGAAAGCTTCTTGTATGAGAAGCAAAACATCTTCAGCCATTAATAAGACAGTGGCCAACAACTAAACTTATCAGAAAAAAGTTTATAAACATTTAGATATGTGTCAGTTTTAGATTATGCAACAAATATATGGATATAATTTGGCAGGAATTGTCCCAGGCTGCACCAGAAGTGCCTCTTGATTTTTTTTTACATATTCTATGGACATACATAACAATATGTAAACTTTATGGCAATCTAAACATAAAAAAAAAAACATCTGCAAGAACCACTGTGAATTTATGAGCGCCAAGTTGTTTTAGCATATCACAAGACAATCATGTTGATCTGACAACGCATGAACTAGCCGTCCTGTCAGAATTCAACTCTGTTTCTCCAAACTGAAGTCGTTCAACGAGCTATCTACAACAGGTAACATACTAGTTGTTCATTTCTGTTCCAAAGACAAAACTCTATGTATAAGCAGTGACACGTTTCAGACAGTAAATTTTGCCTTGATGACAGTTTTGTCGTGCTGTGGTATTTGAAGTTGTGTGCACGCTCATGGGTTTCCTGTGGGAGGAAGGTTCTTCACCGCAGGTTAAACTACGTGGGGAAGCTCTGTGGTTTCTGGGTCGCTACTGATGCTTGTCGGTTTGCACGTCACCAGCAGCAGTGGCAGGATGAAAACTCCTAAAGAAGCCCCCAAAATAAGAACAAACTAAAGCTAAACTTAAAAGTCTAATCATGAGAAATCTACAAATTTAGAACTCATGAGCGCACGGTGACGTCTTCTGGAATGAATATAAGTCACAGAGTGTGCATGTGTGGCAGATGATTCATTCTCACCTCTCGATGCTGCAGGGTCCTCAGCACCTGCCTTCAGCTGTGAGTTGATAAGCAGGAGACGGATATAACTCTATTTGGTGCTGTCCTTCCTGTCGTGAAGCTGCAGACGTAGAGCTCCAGGGACAAATCCCCTCACTTCCTGACACAGATCTGAACTACTCTACACTTGATCTGCTTAATTAAGGCTATTTTAACATTTTGTTTCTGCCTCTTCTACGATTCTTTTCAAATTATTCCTCTCGTTCAATTTATAACCATCAGAGAAAACAACTATTTTGACAGCTGAAGCTCAAATAATACAAACGAGGAGCTTCTGACAGAGGTTTATTGTATGAACTGATTCAGATTTATGATGAAAACAGGCTAAATGTTGGAGTCTCATTTCCATATTCATGGATGGCCTTGTCATCTGGAGTGATGTGTCACTCAGGCTGCAGTAATAGAGCCGCCTGGAGATTACATGAAAGAAATTGGGCTCATTTATTTTTGTAATTTGCCCGCAGTTGTTTGGAGAACCTTATTACATTATGGGATGGCTCATCAGCCAACCATAGAATATTTTTCTTCAAGTATGTTACCATTTCATGCCCCTCGTGTCGGTTATTAACGTTCTTCATGTATTGAAAGATCAGGAGGTGTCAGTTTGTCTTTATTTCCCCACAAACGTACAAAATAAAACACGCAGATATTCTCACACGTGTGAATTAAACAGTCCAAGTTAAAGTGTTAGAGCATTCAAATGAGACACGACCACAAGCGCTTCATGTTCCCAGCTATGGGTTGACGTTTGTAAAGTTACACAGTCAAACATTTAAAGCAATATTTTGGTTTAACAAGAAAAAAATATATATTTTTTTTCAAAGTCATATTTTCACCATTTTTAGTTTAGTTTATTCATTCATTCATTTAAAAGAAACAACTGATGAAATAATATATTTGTTGTGTAACCATAGTACTTCCTACTAATAATTCGTATAGCTCTTTTTTGTCAAATGAAAATAGGGTTTGTAATTGTTTTGCATATTTTTCCCCAAACGTCAATGCAATAGATTAAATAACGCTGTGCAGCCGGAAGGATTTTTACAGAGATTTTTTTGGTTTTGGACATTTGTTATGATGCGTAACCATGGCAACAAGGCAGTTTTCTACAACAACAGCAGCTGATTAACATCTCAAAAGCTCAAATAATTTCTCAACTATGGCCCCAACTCTCAAATGAGTTGAAAAGGATGTTATGTGGACGCATTCTCATCTACCTGCCAGCTGTGCTCGAGTGCCTGACCACTGAGATCCTGGAACTAGCAGGAAACACGGCTCATGACAGCGGAAAGACAGGATCGTCCCTCAGCACCTACAGTTGGCTATCTGCAGTGACGAGGAGCTTGGCAGACTGCTGGGAGGAGTGGCCATCGCTCTGGGAGGAGTTCTGCCCAGCATTCAGGTGGTCCAACAGTCCAGGGGAACCGAGAGGCCAGCCGAGTCTGGGAGGACTGATCGGACGGCATCTGCAGCCAGTTTCTTAGGATCCACTGAGGGATGGACCTTTACAAGAGCCATCAGCATCTATAACATCTCTTAATGAAATGAGGATAACGAGTTACAACAACAAAATAATTTCCCTCTGGGATTAATAAAGTATTATTGAATTGAATTGAATTGAATAAGGAACAATCATTACATTATACAATGTTTACAAAGCTTTGTCATTCAAAAACTATTTTACTTTATACAGTAATGCAATTGATTTTGCTATGTACATGCTAATGTTTGCTTAGATTTCTTTTTTGCTAATTGCCATGTCATTCATACATTTATAAATGTCATAGTTCCAAACTAAATATTTCATTTACAAGTTAAATATTTAGTCTACAAACTAAATACTTAACTATCAAGCTAAATATTTAGTTCCACATTAAATATGTAGTTCACAAACTAAATGTGTATGTGTTTATGTCCAAACTAAATGATTAATTTACAAAACAAAATGTTTAACTTGCAAGTAAAATATTTAGTTTGCAAACAAAATATTTAGCTTGTAAATTGAATTTTTGGAACAACAATATTTATAAATGTATGATATACATGGTGATAATATGACTTTGAAAAAAATATATACTTTTTCATATGAAAGGCTAAATAAACCAAAATATTACTATTAATTTTTGATTGTGTAACTTTACAAATGGCACCCCATACAAGACATCACAAATGTTTTTGTCTCCAAAATAAAAGCACACTGTGAAAGTGTAAATGACTGCATTTCTTTGAAATCGCACATATATTTTTACAATTTATTGAAATTATAATCAATTTTCATGCATTCTAAACAGTTTTCATTTTATGCTGTGAATTTGTTTGCTTGTTTACTTGTAAATTATTAGATGAGCTAAACACTTATCAAGGACTTTCAGGCAAAGTTTATTCAGTGAGTGTTCAAGTGCCATAGAATCTCTGATTTCCCAATTCAGTTTATTGTAATTCAGTTTAGTTTATTTATATAGAAACAATTCACAACAAATGTCTTGTAGCGCTATACAAGATAATTTTCAAGTATATTGGTGAACAATTAGTGAACATTATCTAAGGAAGACTTCAGATTGTGAAGAATCTCCATTCCCTTCCTGGGGAACACACAGGAGACATAGGAAAAGAAATAATCCACAGGAAGAAACATCCAGCAGAACCAGAACCAGGCTCAGGATGATCTGCCTGAACTGGCTGGAGGAAAAAAAGACAGGAAAGACAAACACACCTGGTACAGGTGTACTTTCTGTAGGTTCTATAGGGAGAAGTACAAAGAAAAACACATGTTAACGATAGAAATAAATGAAAAAACAACATGAACAGTAAAGAGAGTAAAGATGGCAACAAAGTGAGGAAATGTGCTCCGTTTGTCTTTCAGCAGTCTACGCATGTAGCGACAGAACTAAAGGATGGCTCAGGAAACCCAAGCCAATTCTAACTGGATTTGTCAAAAGGGCAAGTCTTAAGCCTAGACTTAAAAGTAGACAAACTAGACAGAAACAGGAAGTTGGTTCCATAAGAATAGACATATATACATACATACGTATGTATGTATGTATGTATGTATGTATGTATGTATGTATGTACGTATGTATGTATGTATGTATGTATGTATGTATGTATGTATGTATGTACGTACGTACGTATGTACGTATGTACGTACGTATGTACGTACGTACGGACGGACGGACGAACGGACGGACAAATACTTATAAGGCCTACTTGCAGGTATTTTCTTTGAAATATAAATTGGGCAGATATGGATTATTGTACACTACCGGTACTTTATCTTGTCAAAAAATAGTGAGCCTGCACATTGTATGAACAGTAACTGTTTCTAAATTATTGTTAATACTTTAGAAAGTGTTTTTAAACTTATTTACACAGTGGCCCTCACGATGTTGTACCCATGTATTCATGTTCAGGTGACATAAATACTATGCAGCAGTCTATGCTGTATTCCGGGGTATAAATAACCATGTTGTGAACATTAATAATAGTGCAGTAATTATCGCACACCTTCTTGTCGACCTGTGATCATGAAGCTCTTATTTTTTTAAACCCAGACCGGAAGTGACGTTGCTCCGCCTGCTTTGACTGTGAGCAGGTCTGTGCTCTCCCTGCGCTCGTGTTAAAGCCGCTCAGCTCGGAGGACTCGGCGGATGAACCTGACTGCTCTCCGTGACTCCGAGGCTCCGGACACACAGGACAGGACTCTGAGCACGCGGACGGAGACAGAACCCTCCGCGTGTGTCCGCAGACACCCGTCCAGATGAGGCAGGAGCTTTAACCTGAAGCCGCGATCAGCAGACATTTATTTCCTCCTCATCCTCATCAACCAGAGTCCGGTGCACTTCTCTCTCTCATGCGGACGGAACGAGCCGCCCTGTGACTACATTGGGAATAATCTGCTTTAACCTCGGATTGAAGATGGGGATCAGAGCGTAGTGCTGGTGAGTAGATTAGAAAACACAGATTTGCATCTTGAGATGGCACTCACGCCTCCCAGCATGCGCGCGTGCCCGTGTGCGTTGTGTACGTGTGCGC
This sequence comes from Nematolebias whitei, assembly GCF_014905685.2. Taxonomy (NCBI): domain Eukaryota; kingdom Metazoa; phylum Chordata; class Actinopteri; order Cyprinodontiformes; family Rivulidae; genus Nematolebias; species Nematolebias whitei. Next base: position 23,036,908 of record NC_056501.1, read on the forward strand.
ATTACTTTCAGGTACCTGCTTCTTCTTCAGCACGTGTGTCGTCACGGTTGGAACTTTACTAGAGTGGATGACATCACAAGTCAGTCTCGTGCTGGCACCTCACCCACTTGCATCACTTTACAAGCATGAGCGCATCGCAGTGAGTCAGCGCGCGTGTCTGATCTGATCTGCGTCTTCTGACACGTTTATATATGACGTGATGAAATAGGTGACTGGGGTTTGGTGTTTTTTTTTTTAATGCATAGAAATAAGTGTAGACTTAGAGAGAGAGAGAGAGAGAGCATCACCCACTGAAGCTTCTCAGCATCTTCCCAGCATGGATTTGTTCCTTCCTCTGCCCACTCCAAACTGGATTGAATCAGTTGTGTGTGGGAAAATAATTAAAGACCTTGTGTTCAGGTTGCTGCTCCTGGAACTTGTTCCCAACACCCAAACAGTTTGGACTTTATGCTAAATGAAGACCTTTTTTTCTGACAGGGAGCATTTTTAGTTCCATTCAATTGTAAATGTTCTGGTCAACTTCACTTTATTTAAATGGTGACTGTTTCAATTGAAATAAAACGTGACTTCTTAATTCAGTCAACGGTGGACTTGGATTTAATTGTCAGTTTTCAACTTAATGATCAATTTTCAGTGCAACGTAATGGTTAATTATAATGGAAAAGCTCCCTGGATGTGAAGTGTAACATTTCCATTCCCATTGCTTTATTTTTTTCCCCACCATCCACTCCCCACTCCCCATCTCCACCCACCCGTTCTCCCTCGAGCCCCCCAGGAGTTGGGGCTTCATGCACACTTATAACCTGTAGAAAAATGCATCCTGACACGGCCCCTGCTGTGATTTCGTGCTGCGCACATAGAACTGAAAAGGGATCGATTTGAACGTGTTCTCCCTCTGAGCGTCTTCGTGCCTCCAAGGGGACAAACGTTTACAGTACATCTTTTACTCTAGTTGTCTTTGCTGGCTCGTCGTGACGTGAATGAAAAGCTGTAAGTCATTTAAGTTTTGATACATGATGAGTGATTTCACTTCAGCCTCATCATTATCACCATCCTCCACACCACGGAGCAGTCCTTTGTTCCACCTCTTCTGGGGAGGGGGTTACTGCTTCAGTTGACCTTGTCAGTTCTCGGACCACTGGCCTGCTTCCCTCAGCAGTAAGGAGGGGTCTGAAGCGAAAGGACAGGATGTACCGGCGGCACTGAAGGCAGCGGGGAGATGCAGGTATGAGCCACCCGAGCAGAGGTCGGTCAGACCGATCAGGTTTCCTTTTACAGTCAGGCAGAGTCTGCAGAGAATAACGAGCGACGTTGTTAAACGAGGGCATCCTTTTGGGTTGACGTGGCACTGTTGTTCCCCGACAGTCAGAACGGAGTGTGCTGCTGGAGACGGAGATGCAAGGAAGGGTCTTTTTAGGGCAGGTCAACTGGGAGGTAAACGCAGTCGCTGTTAGCCTGGTTGCAATGACAGCTTTATCACCTCTAGAATGTTTATGGGTGTGTTTGGGGGGAGGGATTTGTCTATGTGTGTGTGTATGTGTGTAGGATTCATACTGTAGATCATTCGTCTACCCTACAGGCGTGACAGAAGTCCTCTACTGTCTTGTGCTGGAGACCTTTGATGATTTATCATTGTGAAGACAGATGGTTGTTACACAATAGTACTATGGTTCAAAGTAAAAGTACATGTAATCAGAATTTTCCATCTAACTCTAAGATAATTGAGAATTTCTTCCATTTATTTTTTACAACGGTTGAAACAAATGGCGTTTTCTTGGTTATCAGTTGGGTTTTTTTTTTGGCTTACGTTTTGTATATTTAGCTCCCTTACTCCTCGAGAGCTTGGCCAGCTGAGAGCCCCGGCGTTGTGCCGTGCGTCTGACAGGCCCTCAGATGTGCGGTACGGGTGCTGACTCAAGCTGACGGGTTGTGGCAGATGGACTTCTCGTGCGGCGTCACTCGGAGCTGGATACTCTGTCAATAGATGGCGACACAAAGAGGGAGGACAAACAAGTGGGTTTTGGTGAAATACAAGTAAGGGGGAGTGGGGGTCACGGTGCCGACTCAACAGGAAGCTAATTACCTCCCGACAAGAGCCTTGACTCCATGGAAACGGCCGATGTCTTCCAGAGTTGCACTTAACTGCCTCCAAGCTTGTGCGCTGCCATACTGATGATCAGTCTTTGTGGACATGCTGGGGTCAAAACCACCCATGGAGGATGATTAGATCCCCAGTGTGTTTAGTAAATCTATGCACTACCACTTTAAATTATTCCAATTATAAGTAGTAGAGCCCTTGTTGACCTCAGATACACTGGTGTTAGTTTTGGATTAAAAATGTCACCATAACCATGCTTACTGAGAATCACTTGTTTGTATTTATTATCAGTAGTTTTGTTTTGTTTTTTTTGTTTTTTTGGGGGGGAGAGCTCTAATTATTTAATTTAAATGCAGTTTCATGCATTTTTTTAAAGCTTGAAATGAAACAGCAACATCTCAAAATTAGCTAGCTGAAAAACTAGGGTGAAAACATTCATAATGTACATCTGTAGGACTTTCTGAAGTGAAATTAGGGACCTGGAAATCAGCTAAAACGGACTCGGATATTCAACCAACTTATTTCCATATCAGCTTTTAAAAGCTAGCGCATGGGCCATCCCCCACCAAATGTTTTGGTACTCTTATGGTTTTGTAACGAGCTACAATGTCGGAGAAGAACGAAAGGAGGATTTAACAAGCGCTTCATGTTGGCATTGTTCATCAGCGATAGGGTACGTAGCTGGCTCTAAGTCAAACTTAATTACTTAAAATGGCATCACTTGAACGTAAGTATAACTGGCACGAAGACAAAACAAACTAAATTGCAAACCCAGCTGCCTGTAGCCTTCAAACAGCTTCTTATTAAAAAGGAGGAGCCAGATTCATGGAAAAAATGCAACGTTTTTCTTGCAGACGATGTGTGACCGTACGTTGTTGCCAAAAGAGCTGAAAGCAATAGAAATACTATACAAAGATCTCTGTTGTCAGCATTTTAGAAAGCTCGTTACCAGATTTATCAAAGCTACAGCTGTCCACGACTTATCCAAAGCTTCTGCTCTACACCTGCATGTAACCGCTGTATAACTACAGGACGTATCCGAGTGTCTGCTGCATACATTTGTTACCAATAATGGAACCATACCAAAACCTACGGATCTCGATTCATACCCGAAATACATACCATACTGTGATTTTTGTGTATTGCTGCACCCTTAATGTATACTAATCAAATCTTGGGTCTTTATTTGTTCATATTTTGCTTCAAAGGAGCCATTGTATTTCTTTTTAAGTGGTCTTGATAAATAATTCTTCAGCCTTTCTGGAAGTCTTTCAGAAATGTTAATCTGGACTTTGGCTAAGTTTTTCCTCCTCATATTCATTGGATGAAAAACTACAGCAGGTACTAATAATCTTTTTGCACAGTACTGCATTGTCAGATATCTGCCTATGACAGTATATAACATCCATACATTATGTTTTACCTGCTTCTTCCTTTTTAGGTCACGGGGTTCACTGGTGCCCCAGTCCAGCAGTCACTGTGCAAGAGGTGGGGGACACCCTGATCAGGTCTCCAGGCCATCAAAGGACCACATAGATACAAATGAAACAGACATTCACTCTCTCACTCACTCCTAGGGACAGTTTCGTTACCAATCAGCCTAACATGCGCGTTTTTGGTCTGTGGGAGGAAATGGGGGTACCCAGAGAAAACCCACATATGCACGGAAAGAAAATGCCAACTCCGCCCAGAATGGCCCCCTGGCCAGGATATGATCTGGCAACCTTCTCACTGAGAGGTGGCAACTCTTCCAACTGCGCCACCGTGCCGCCAATATATAACATAACACAGAAAATATCTTTATTTGATTCAGGAATAATTTCATCAATACGATTTTAAGCATTGTTTGCAGTCATTGCATGCTCCATGGGAAGCTGATACAGAAACAGTAAATTGCTGAAAAGATCACGAGTACTGACCAAAACTTTTCACAAGTAAAAAATCCCTATTAGGAGATGTAAATATTTATAGTATTTTGCTTGGAAATGTTAATTTATGATGATACGACGTGCTAGTCTAATGATAGCTTTCCTGAGCAGAACAGCAAACACGTCTCCGAAACGCCAAAAGTGCCAATCAAAACTTGTTGTGAACAAGTCTAATCAACACAAGAGCCACTTTGACACATCCAAAAATACAATACGGTGTGTAATTTTTTTCCCCAAGAATCAAACCTAAAACTCGCTGTGAATTTGAGGCATGTATTTTAATCAATGTCTGCCTGATTTTATCAACACATGGGGGCATGTAACGTGAACAGACCGGGCCGTGCCACTAATTAGTTTGCTTCGACGCCATACATCGGCTCTGGCACGGTGCGTAGCTTTGGCCTGTTCTGCCTGTAATGAGCAGATAGATGCCATCTAATAAGAATGAAGACAGCCAAGATGAAATTAGTAACATGTGGTTATTAGGCATGCATCTGTTACTGTCTCGCTCATTAGTGTACCATGGTTACTGTGCAGGTCTGATTAAGAGAAGTGTCTAATTTTAGATGTGAACATTGAGCAATATTGTTTAGTTAAGCTTTTCACAAACCTTCCTTGGTTTTATCACCCACCGCTAAAGCTGAAAAGATAATACAGTTTTTGCCCATTGGCAACCACTAAACATATTTTAATGCAACTCTTAAAAAGTTACTTCTTGGTGTACATTTACAACTGATTAACTTTTGGAGTCAACCCAGTTCAAGACGGCTGCCGCAGCCAGCTCACTTTAAGAAACACAAAATGGATATACCTCAGCCAATTTTACATAAATAGAGCTAAGATTTTTGTGTGCTAGTAGTTAAGAGTTATAATAATAATAATGTAATGAATTTGTTCCACACTGTACATTTTTGAATCTCAAAGTGAAACAATATAAAACAGCTAGGGAGTTAGAGTAGAAACTAAAAGCAGCAGAATTGAAGATACATTTTAACACTATAAAATCTTTCAAATAAGAAGGTCTTCAGTCCTTTCTTTAAACTTTCTATAGTCTGGGATCCTGAGATGGCTGGGGAGGGTGTTCACAGGTGAGGTGCAGCAGAGCAAAAGACTCTGTTGCCCATAGTGCACAGTTTTGTACAGGGAGGGTAAAGCCAGTAGGAATTTGTGGAGTGAACAAGATCGTGTTGATGTCTGGGCAGTGAACAGTTCTTTGAGGTAGTATGAAGCATTGCCATGGATAGATTGGTGGGTGAGAAAGGAAACCTTGCATTCACTGCAGAGTGAGATGGGAAGCCAGTGGAGGGATTTAAGGACTGGGGTGATGTGGTCATGTTTCTTTTGCTTCATCAGAATCCTGGCTGCACTGTTCAGAATCAGCTTTATTGTCATTGCACCGAAGCACAATGAAATTACATTTCAGTACAGCCCGTCCAAGTAAAAACACAAACAAACAGACATGGGGTAGATGGAGGTGTCTGAGGCTGCGGCCTTGTGGGAGGCACTGCCCTTTTTGTTTAGATAAGGAAAACGGAAACACGAGGGAAGCGGAGGTGTAAAAATTTTGTCTCGCACTGTGTCCTAGACGGGACACAATGTGAACGTTGCAGGAAAAAAAAACTCAGGACAGAAGTAGCAACATATTGACATTTTAATATGTATGCATGAGGAAGGCTGACAGAGGTGGTGAGTTTGTCTGCGGAAACTGCCAGATAGTCCTCATAGTCCCAATAAGAAATGGTGCAGTGTCTACCAGCCGGCTCGGCTCTGACACAGGTCCACAGATGTCCTTGGGAAGAGAGCAGGTGGGGGGGGGGCTTCTTGTTCACATAACATCCAGGAGAGTTTGAGATAGCTGGCCAATTCAAGGCCGCCACAGGGGAGCCAGATTCAGGTAACAACATTTTTTTGGGGTCAGGCCGACTCTACTGGATTTCTGTCTGCCTTGTAGTTCTACTGGTATGTCAATGGCAACTCCAAACAGCCACATTTTATGGTCAACACTGCTGGGCCGAACTTGTATATCTTCTCCAATGTCGATTCCTTCCCACCAGCGAGTTTCAAGAGCTGCAAGTGGCCTGCGATTCTCAGAAATCACATCCAGCTTACGGTTCAGCTCACACAGCATTTGAGTCTGAGTGTTCACCGCACGGCACATTCCTTCACACAAGCCGAGCAGCTTCACAATGGCCAGAACAGCTGCTGACGTTTTTTGCATTTGCGGATATGCCAGGTAACCACCAACTCAAAAAAGCAGAAATCCTCTCATCATAAATCCAGTTTTGTACGCGTCTTCTACATCCTCAACTGACAATACGGACAGACACACGATCTTCCACTGTCCCCAGGAATCCATTGTGTATTCAGCTGCAAGTGTCCCGTCAGGGCAAGAGGGCTCTCCTTTGCCCTGTCTTCTCGTCGTGACAACAGTTCTGCACATATTAAAGGTTTTGAATGTGTTGGGTGGAACTCCATAAAAAATTGTGTTGCAGTAGTTAAGACTTGAGGATATGAAGGCATGAGCAAGTTTTTCAGCATGGGAAAATGTTAATGTTTTTATGATGAAAGAAGGAAGTCTTGCAAAAGTGTTTAAAAGTGTTGAGATTTAATTGTAAGATGAGAGTCAAGTCTTATGCCAAGATTAGTCATGGTAGAGGAAAGGTGTATGTTTTGGCCAGAGAAGATTCTGGTGATGAGTGAATCTGAAGTGGGGTGCCAGCTAAAGTAGTGTCTGTTTTTGACATGTTTAATTAGAGAAAGTTGGCATTCAGTTATCCTCAATACATACTAACACTTCACTCAAGATCTCACAATACTGATATCCCACATGGAATATCAGTATTGTGAATTAATCATGAAGTGGACATGATATAATTTACAAGGTTTTACAAAAACAACTACAACATGGTTATTTCCCAATATAATAAGATTATAGACCAGTGGGCGATATGCATTTTTTAAATGGAGCGTAGAACCTTAATTAGTTTAGCTTTTCACAATCACTACTTTTGTATTTCTTTTGGGTGTTCTTCCATTAATTTTAACAGCAGGTGGTTTCTCATATGTAGCAATTGTGTTGAATGGGCGTCTCTTCATGACAGAAACAGAATCACACTCAGTGGAACATTAAATCAGACTGTAAATTTGAATCTTATGAATTAAACATGGCTGTTTTGTAAAAGCATTTTGTGGATGACAGACTTGGGGCTTTTAGATAACAGCAATGTGTTGTGCGCCTGCTGAAAGCAAATCTGTGCTTAGCTCTAATTATCTCTGAGTAGCATGATAAATTGGACCAGGGCCATCATTAAATTTAAGACCTTCAGTACATCATTTTCATTTCCGCTAAACAAGGAAAATGGATTCATAAGAGTGTCTCTCCACACAGGTTAAGTGTTTGAAAGTCAGTGAATAATGGTGTTTAGCCTTTAGAGTTGGCTTTCAAAATCCCTGACTTAATGGCATCAAACAGATTTTGATTTTATTTAAATTTATAATTTATGTCATGAGGTGAGATTGAGATTTTATATTTCAGTCATTTTTGCTTTAAAAGGATAATCAAGCCAATTTTGAGGTCAGGCAGGAATCCCCGTGGACTATGATGTTTGCAGATGACATTGTGATCTGTGATGAAAGCAGGAAACGGGTGGAAGAGAATTTAGAGTGGTGGATATATGCACTTGACAGAAGAGGAATGAAAGTCAGCCATGGTAAGACAGAGTACATGTGTGAATGAAAGGGAGGCTGGTGGAACAATGAGGTTACAAGGAGCAGGGGTCTCAAAGGTGCAGGACTTCAAGTACTTGGAGTCCACTGTCCAGGAAAATGGGGAGTGTGGTAAAGAGGTGAAGAAGAGAGTCCAAGCAGGATGGAGTGAGTGAAGAACAATTTCAGGAGTGATTTGCGATAAAAGGGTGGGCGCAAAGGTTAAAGGAAAAGTTTAAAAGACAGTGTTGAGATCGGTTATGTTGTATGGTCTGGAGACAGTGTATGGGGGAGTGTGCTCTCAACTCATGTCAGGAAAGCTCTCCCATAACAGTGGCATTGACAAAAAGACAGGAGAAAGAACTGGAAGTGGCAGAAATGAAGATATTGAGGTTCTCCTTAGGGGTGACAAAAATGGATAAGATAAGGAATGAGATCATCAGAGGTACAGCACAGGTTGAACAAATAAAGTTAGACAGGCCAGACAGAGATGGTTTGGACATGTCCAGAGGAGGGACAGTGGGTATATTGGTAGAAGGATGTTAAAAATGCAGCTGTCAGGAAAAAGACAAAGAGGAAGGCCAAAGAGGAGATATGTGGATGCAGTTAGAGAGGACATGGAGGTAGTTGAAGTGAAGACAGAGGATGCAGAGGACAGAGTGAGATGGAGAAGGATGACTCACTGTGGCAACCCCTGGAGAGGGAAAAGCCGAAAGAAGATGTTCTGTCAAATAATTATCAATAATTAGTACTTTATCAGCTGTGACAACAGTCATAGAACATGAATTATGAAGAAAAGGGCAGAAGTCTTTGTCCACGTTAGGCTAATGTCTTCCCAAACAAGGTCCAGTTCACCACTTGGTAACATGGATGTTTGGTTGACGATACAGCAACGAACTATACAAACATGCCACACAAAAGTGTTGAGGGTGGATATTAGATAATGTGCTGTTCTTTCACATCAGTGTGCTGTTTTTAGAAATAGTTGTTTTATAATTCTGAAGAATGAGCCCTCGTTTGGCTACCATTAGCCTAGCCAGGACAAAGACTTGAAGCGTAGCTGCTGCACTTTGAGAAAGGATTACAAACAGATGACACTAGTTGTTGCACTCCACCCTTTGATGAGAGCATACAGAAACTTGAATGCTTGCATGCACACAGCTGTGCTCAGGAATGAGACAGCACACACACACACACACACACACACACACACACACATTCGTGAAAAATAAATTCCCAGTGAGCATTGCACTGATGCTGCTGGTATGTGTGGAACAGGTGTCATAGTGTGAACTGCTCAAACACCGCAAGGGAATTCCAGTGAACACAAACTGGGCGTGTCTCCTTGTAGATCGTGATTCCAGCTTCTGTCAGGCTCCAAGTGTGGTGACAAACGGGGAGGCATGAAGCTGGAATGTCAGAACGGGTGTAAGGGTTTTGCCTTTGTCTGTGTTTGACTTTGCCTGTTAGCAACATATCTAACGAACCACTGAGAAAAAAAATATTGAAACTTGCAGAAAGTACCGAAGTCAATGGATGTACATCTACAATTGACTATTTTTTGTAGTTAATGCAATATAAGATGGCTGCCAAGGCCAAGTGATGGCTATATTTCTGTCAGTTTAAGAAATAATGTGCTAAAATTGTGTGTGGTTATAGTTAAATGTCATTAACGAGACCTACCCCAAGTGGTACTCAAATGCCTTTGCCCAAAACTTAGCCCTGCTTGTCTATTAGCAAAATATCTCATGAACAACTGCATGAATTTTAATGACCTTTTCAGAGGGTAATTCTTGGATATATATTTGCAACTAATTTTGGAATGATTTCTATTCAAGATGACCACCCCAGCTGATTAGCCTTAGCTAACAGAAGTTAATATAACTTGTTTTACAGATACTGAGCTAAAATTTGAGATGGTAGTAGCTGAGAGTTATTCACAACACATACTCTGGAGGTGACTTTTCACAATAAGGTATGAGATCACACATAAGGTTATTCTCAAGGTTTGATCAAAATGGTTACAGCGCCATCCTAGTCTAAATCTCTGGCATGAATGGTGGTGGGCGGTTTGTAGTCCTTCAAGCAATGCTTGGCTATTAATCCAAAGCTGTGTTTAGCTGCTTGGTAGGTGCAACTGTGCATGCACTCTGCTCTTCTGGGAAACCACACCCCACCCAGGAGCAATGGGCTTGTTTTGTGTACGCAGTGCCATGTGTGGTATTTCTGCGGTTTCTCAGTTGTCAGCTCTGCCAGCCAGTCAGTCACTCACAGTTCAGCAGCCAGATTGGCTCAAGCCGGGCGCCTCGACATTCGCTCTGGACACCGGTACACATTTCTGGGCTCCTGTAGAGATCGGGGATGATAGTCGGGGGCAGAGAGCCAATAAGCCTCCTGTGCCAGCAGCACCTGCTGGGAGAGCAGAACCCCACAGAGCCATCTGTACAAGAGTCCAGACTGGGAACAGGTGAAAAGTAGGGTGGGGAGACAAAAGATGAGAGAAGGAGAGCTGTGCAAATTTTGAATGAAAATATATGTGATAAAATCTTAAAAATGGAAAGTCTTAGCACTCCTTGAAAGAATGCCTATCATCTGCCACATTTGATGCCAGAGTTTCTGGTCAAACCTTAAAAATACCATATACCTGTCCCATGCAGTCTTGCAATATGGTTTGTTGACATAGTCAGAGCTTCAGAGTTTCTTTATTTGTCATTCGCACCACATGTAGTACATGTGGTACATGTGGTGGAATGAAATTGTGTACTCAGGCTCAGATTGTGAATGCTTGTCAGCTGTTATCATGCCAAATTTTAGCGTAACATCTGCAAATTTCACTGAAGTATAGCCATTTTTGTGTTAGCTAAAGTGGGTTAGCTGTAGAGGCCATCTTGAATTGGTTTAATTCCAAAAGTTCATCAGTTGTAGTTGTACATCCATTATTCCATGCATCCATCATCTTCCGCTTGTTCCGATGTCGGGTCGCAGGGGCAGCAGCTTGAGCAGGGAGGCCCAGACATCTCTTTCCACAGCTACCTCTTCCAACTCTTCTGGGAGGACTCAAAGGCATATCCAGGCCAACCGAGAGACATAGTCTCTCCATCGTGTCCTGGGTCTTCCCCGGGGTCTCCTCCTAGTTGGACAAACCAAAGCACTTCCCTAGGGAGGCATCCAGGAAGCATCATCCTTACCAGTTGCTCGAACCACCTCAACTGGCTCCTTTCGATGTGGAGGAGCAGCGGTTACATTCATTATTTATTTTCTGAATGTTTTGTTAAAATTCAAGCAGTGGAACATGATATATTTTGCTAACAGACACACAGGGTTGACTCCCATTGGTTATTGCTAATGTTTTAAGCATTTTTTTTTTTTAAATCACACAACGTAAAGTGCTCAGATTATGCTTTTATGATGTCTCTCACCACATCAAATGTTGGTGTACTCTCTGTAAAATTGACTGAAGCATAGCTGTTTTAAATGTCATTTAGCTGTGGCAGCCATCTTAAATTAAGTTGACTCCAAAGGTTACTAACTTGTAGGTATACTTCTGTTGATTATTTCATGAAGGTAATATTACATTTTGTGTACTGGTTCAAGAGATTTTCTATATAAATAGATTTTTTGCTAACAGACAGTGCTGACAATAAATGGTAACATTTTAAGCAACAGCCTCGTGTAGTTTGTTATTGCTCAGAATATGTGGTGGGGATCAGTCTCACCTACTACCACACCAAAGCATAAGTCAGTACCAGTAAAGCTAACTGAGCCATAGTCGTTTTTTATGTTGGCTAATGCCAATTAGCTTTGGCAGCCATCTTGAGTTGGATTGACTTCATAGGTTAATCAGTTGTAGCTGTACATCCAGTCATCCAAAACCTTAAACCAGTATAATAATTGATTACTTTCTCCTAAAAGTAGTAGAGGGTTCCATTATATCTCCAGTACTAGTTCAGCTTTCAAAGAACTGAGTGGAGAATTTAGGCCAAAGCTGTGATTCTCTTGAGAGACACAAAACAGTGTCAGGCCCCCAAATTATACAAGTGTGTGCTTTTGTAGAACAATCCCAAAATAGATGAAGTTCGGAAGTCATGATGTGTAAAAGGGGGCGAACACGTGGATCCAAAAATAGAAAGGAAGCATTAGATGATGCAAATTAGTGGTTGTGGAGTGAGCAGCTGTCTGCGGAGAACAAAAGAGGCGTTTTTGGAGGCTGATAAAACACGTCACACCTAAAGAGTCCCCAGACTGTGCGCTCCACTCGGGGGTGTTCCTCCTCCTCCACTGCAAAATGGAAGTCATTGCTTTAATCAAATTTGTGATTGTTGAAACCAGGAAGCATGGACAAAAACAAAACAAAATGTTGCTGCCGTACCCACACCGGATATTTGCTGTGTCTCCTATTCAAGTTCTCTGACTGTGTCTGGTATGAAAAATGTCAGCAAATTAAATATATCATGTTTGAAAGCAAAATGGCAAAATACATTTAAATGTTTTTAATAGTTTCCATTTATTTTTGATAATTAGGATACTTTCGCTTCTACTGTGGTGATTTGAAGTTTACATCTACTCATCATGAGCATGAATGTCATTCATTTTAGATTGTTGGATATTTTTGGACCTTTTATCTTCCCTGGGGGTGCGAGTTATACAACACACAGCTTTAAAGCTGTATAGTTTGAATTTATTCTGTGTTTTCTTCAATTTAATTTAGGCATATATACATATATATTTACCTAAATATTTTTTCATAAGGGGTGCTCTGGTCTAACCTGACAAAATCAAGACCTTTAAACTTCTCATTAGTGATCACGATTGACCACAGCTGCGTTTCTCTTTGTCAGCATAAAATGATTTGCTTGACAGCTCTTATTGGATTTATATTACTCAGAACAAATAGAAAATCCAAAGAACTTGGTGGAAATCAATAAACTAAGAGAGGAAATTGTTTATTCAAGAAAAACTCGGGAACCACCGCAGTCCATGCTCTCCATGAATGGAGAACTTCAGTCTCCGTTCACAGTGAAGCCAATTTTACATCGCCTGAACCAAATGAGACAAAAGCCCCTCAGATGAAAGACGGATCCATTTCACTACGATAACAAGAAGTGTGCGTTGAGGAGGCAAAGTGAGGCATTCAGAACTAAGAACACTGTTCTAACTGCTAAGCATGGCAGTGGTAGCATCATGCCGTGGTGCTGGTGTGTTGCACAAAGTGGGTGAAATAATGGCGTATAACAGAATACTTCCAAACTCTTTAACTCCACCTCAAATCAACAGTTACACAGTTGAAACCAGGACATACGTGGATTGTCCAATCACAATGATCTAAACCAGTTTCTGATTGGATAAAGCAGGCTTCTGGAATGTCCTTCCCAATGACCTGACTGCAAATACACCATGATCCAAAGCTGGGGCTGACCAGAGAAACAATCATTTTGAATCAACTCTATCAATTCTTCTAAGAAAAGTGTTAAAATATCCAGCCAGAACAACGTTTACTGTTTAAATAAGTCATTAAATCCCAGAATTATAAAGACATCTATCCACCAAGATGAACAGGTATAAACCTCTGACTGCATCTGTAGGGTATAAAATCTTAATAAGACTGGAAAGAATAGGGTTGTTGCAATCTATTTAAAAGAGTTTTATTGTATACCAACGGTTTTAACATGCTTTGACCAAAATAAATAAAAATCCATCTCATCCTTTGTCGATGAGCTGAGTTGGACTTTGCCATTTGTATGTCTGTGTACATTAAAAAAATAAGCTTTAAAGCATTTATTTGCAATTAATTTCAGGTCTGTACATCAGTGCACCCCTCATTTTTATGCAAAACGAAGTTTCAAATTTGGGTGTTTGAAACTACATTATTGACTCTTTTTGTGATAAAGTAATAAATGAACCTATCTAGACGACCTGACTTCACTTTTTTTTAGATTTTTCTACCTGGATTATTGAGCATTCATCAGGATAAGTAATAAATGACTTCTTAAAAAAAAACTCTGAAATATTTTAAAGGACACAAACAATTTCAGCAACTACAAAATGAACACAGCAGCACGGTGGCGCAGTTGGTTGAGCTGTTGCCTCTTGGCGAGAAGGTCTCCGGATCAAGTCCCGACCGGGGCCCTTTCTGGGTGGAGTTTGCATGTTCTCTCCGTGCATGTGTGGGTTTTCTCCGGGTACTCAAGTTTCCTCCCACAGACCAAAAACATGCATGTTAGATTGATTGGTAACTCTGAATTGTCCCTAGGTGTGAGTGAGAGAATGAATGGTTGTTTGTCTCTATGTGTCCCTGTGATGGACTGGAGACCTGTCCAGGGTGTCCCCCACCTCTTGCACATTGATAACTGGATATGGGCACCAGTGACCTGAAAAGGAAGAAGTGGGTAAAGATAATGGATGGATAGAATACGAACACGGGATTTGCTCTGCGTTTATTGTTTCCTTCACCTGAATCAGATACTGAGTGGTGATGAGACGGCCAGTGGTAAATTTAAAAACATCAAGGGACTTTACAACACCTAAAAAAACCTTGAAAAACAATCCCCACACATGTTGCTCTTTTACCAATGTGTGGATTTGCTTCTGTGGTGATGGAGACGTTACACAAAAGACAAAGTCTGTTTGAAATGAAGCAAAGTACTAAAATTATAACCCATGAGTTACTGTTCTCCACCTGTCCCCAGTTAGAAACCCTAATTGTTCTCCTTTGACCCTTTAATGACACACATCAGACAGAAGTTAATTGTTCTTCACAAGCTTCTTCAGCGTTACCAGAGAAGTATTTTTGTTACCGATCGTATCCTTTAACACTTCAATAAAAGAGCCAGTTTAGCATCAGCCTCGTCGTCGTTGTCTTCACGACAAATGCGTGAAGGAAAGTGTCACTTGGGTAAAACAGGTTCTGCAGACATCAGATCTTTAAGAAGCGCCTTGGAGACGAAGATTAACAAAGTCGCGGAGCTGTTTGACAGCGTAAGATGCTTGCTTGTGGCAGGAATGCCATTGTCTCGTCAAGACACACCTCGCGGCTCGGCAGTGGAGGGTGCTGACAGAAACTGTGCGTCTCCAGACAGAGCCATTCTTTAAATCGTGACAGAACAAAGCAGGTGGATCCCTCGATGGCAGTGATAACAGCCTGACTGACATGGGGCCCTGAACAATGACGCATTTTAGGCTGTCTAGACGGAGAGCGGGGTTGCCATTCACTGACAGCTAAAGATCTCTGGGCGAGGGGGTTGGGGGGGGGGGGGAGTGTCGGAGCACACACAGCTACACTCACCTGTTTGAGCTGCGTGCTACTCAATGATTTTTTTATGCAGCATCGATGCGCTGTGACAGGCACGGTGGGAGATTATAGTGTACCAAGTGATAAACAAAATACAGCTGGGGATGAATTCATTACTCTGGGAGAAACAGGTGTACGGAATATGGTTTAGAAATATTAAATGAAAAGACAAAAACAAGACATTTTAAACTGAAAGCCTAGTTTTATCATCTATTGTTTTAGGGTGCATTCACATCAGCCCTGTTTAGTCCGCTTTAATCGAACTCTAGCTCGTTTTCCTGGAAAGTCCGGTTCGTTTAGGGAGGTGTGAACGCGCCATCGAACTCTGTCACGGAACAAAAAGGCAAACTCTGGCCCGGGCTAAAACCTAGGTCTCGGTCCGGTAGAAGCGAACTCCAGCGCGGTTCGAGTACAGTGTGAATGTAAACAGACCGGACCCCGCTCCGCAGGACAAACAAACACGCATTTCTCTGACCTTATATGGAGCCATCAGCTGCCTTGTGTGAAAAACAATATTCTCCAGGGTCTTCTGTCTCATCTTCTGCTCATGCTAAGTCCATTTTTGAAAAATGACAAAATATAACTCCTAAAACTGCTAAAAGTTGATGCCACTTCGTTTTTATTTTTATTTACAGAAGAAGAAGACGTGTCTTCAGAGGTTTTTGTGTCGTTTCTTTCAGTAGTTCTTGGTGCAGCGCCCCCTCAGGAGAGCGGGGGAATAGGTTGGTTCAACAGGTTGGCTCGACTGCACAGTGCAGTGTGAATGCAAACGCACCAGCTCAAATGTAAACAAAAGGTTATGAATATTGGTCCCGAACTGAACTGAGTCTACCGGACTATCTGGTGTGAAAACGACCTTAGACTAATTTACTGTATGTTCAGAAATAGAACAACACAAGTTGACTTCACCTCGTTTCAGGAGATACAAACTATAACAATCCAACATGCATGCTTTAGAAATCAGTCAAACAAAATGCAAAATAAAAGCAAAGCACCAAGAGATATTTGAAGTAACTGGTAACACAAATAAATTAAAAAACAACAATAAAATAAAACAAAAAAACTGAATTTCACCATAAAACCATAATTGAATCTCTTATTATGTAGTCTCAGTTTCTTAGGAATAATTAAAAAATATATATTTAGGTTTACAGAAAAAAGTATCATCTATGTGGATCATTCAACATACCACATGGATGGATGGGTTGGTGGGTGGGTGGGTGGATGGATGGATGGATGGATGGATGGATGGATGGATGGATGGATGGATGGAACGAACAAATGTTTATCATTATATTCAGTAATGAAGAGCCTGGAGAGTCATGTTGATTGGCGCACAAGTGTTTTGTCTTTTCATCTTTCACAGGAAATTCATCTTAGCTCAGACTGTTTGGGAGGAAATTCTGATTAAAGCGATCTCACCCTACCGTCTGCACGCTCACTGTGACTCAGCTCTGATTTATGAAGCACAGGACTAACGCTCTCGTTCCCGTGTTTCACTTCGCGTGGTGCAAACTGGTCGAAAACAGCTCAAATGAGCCCTGATAATAAATTCTCAGTGTAGCCCGAGGTTAAAGAGCTCCATTGTCGTGAAGCCCATCAAGGCTGACATGTTATTCTGAGGGCCCACCAAAGCTGATAGCTGCATGATAATATAGTTTGTGACTGTTTTAGCTACTGTTCACGTAAACATGACTGTCACAGGAGAAGCATGTAACACTGGATTTAACTTGTTTCCCACCAGAAGTGCCTGACCTGGATTTTTAAAACAGAAAATATAAATTTTACTTTGAACAGATAAACTGCTCAACCCTCTGCCGAGCTCAAAACTAACCTTCTAATTGTCACGTTTACTTTTTTATTCTTATTTCAGTTGTTTTTAAGACCTTGCCCCTTAAAATCCACAAGGGTTGGTCAAGAATAAGGACGCTTTTGTACATCTGTTTATACATAAAATACCTTGTTTTTCAGACTGTAAGGCGCAATTAAAATCTTTTAATTTTCTCAAAAATCGACAGTGAGCCTTATAATCCCGTGCACTTTATAGTCCAAAAAATACGGTGTGTGGCCAAAGAGGAAACATTGTTGACACGCGAGTGTGTCTTTGGTTAGAAAAGACGCCAAGTTGTTGAACAGAAACACACAGCGCGACTGCAGAACACAGGTTTTAAATAAACACAATAAATTCAAAAACACTAAATGGGTCGCACAGACAAGAAGATTTAGTCCATGTTCTGGTGGATGTCATCTTGGATTAATGAACATTTTTTTTTTGTTATGTTCTTCTTTTTAAAGAGCAAGTTTGATCAAGTCTGCACCAAGTCCGTATGGTCTGAGCCAATCTACTAAAAATGGAAAACTTTCTCTCAAAGATAATATCAGGGTTGTGCGGTAAGGTTATTTCTCACAAGTAGTCATCTGTTCTTGTGACTAAGAATAAATAGCTATTATTTAATAGCTGGTTTAACACAGGATGTACAAATGGATCAAACCTGACGGACTGTGTTGAAATCCTGAATCAGAGGCTGAGAAATGCTCAGGGAGGAGTAGGAAGCTCACCTTTACTGGTGTTCAAAAAGAAACAGTTCAAACTTCTTTATTTACTGATTTGCACAAGATTTTTCTCTCCAGACGGTGCATGCTTTTTATTTCTGACTCGACCATCAGGGTGCCTCAGAGTAAAGGGGAGCATATCGGTACATCTTTCACTGCGACAGACCCTGTGAGACGCATGTCAGCCTCGTCAGAGTTAAAAGAAGGATGGAAGGCCACGATATCAGCTCACATAAAGACAGACTCCCCCATCCCCCAGCCTTTTGTGTGCCTGTCTGCGTGGATTTATGTCTAGGTGTGCACAAGCGTATGAATAAGTGCTGAAATGTAAAGGAACAAAAGGAAAGATGATTTCCTCCTGCACAAAATCTGAAGCAAGTCCTTTTCTGCACAGAGCTGTGGGTTCACCTTTCACCTTTGAGGCCCATAATGCCGTTTTATCTCAAACCTCCAGAGGACGATATCAGAGCAGCAAATCTGGAATATGAATAAGTTTTCTCAACCGTTTGCTTGTCTCAGATGTACCGTATTTTCTGCCGTACACGTCGCACCGCCCTATAAGTTGCGTCAGTCCAAATATGTCTAATAAAGTGGAAAAATCCCTAAATATGTTGCTTCACCGTATATGTTGCATCTATTATGCATCACTGATGACGTGTCGTGTTTGTTACACGTCACCGCTGACTACCCGGAAATGTGGGCCGGTGTTGTGCCAAAAATTGATTGGCTGTCAAATGGCGGCCGCGGGAGCATGCACGGGAGGACTTTAACAAGGATCTAACAAGATTAACACTTTAAAAAGTATTTGTTTGCGCAAAATTATAGTAAAGGTGTGTCTCAGTCTAACTTTTGCTTAATAAATGCACTTTGACGGTCAAATCAGCTGCATTTTCAAAAGCTGATACACGGAAACATGAATGCGCAGAGGGCGACTCGGTCCATTTCTTCTAAATTAAACAAGATAACCACCTAAAAACAATTATTTGTTAGCTCGACTTTATAGTAAAGGTGTGTCTCAGTTGAACTTTATGCACTATGACAGTCAAATCAGCTACATTTTGCCTGTGCAGCGCAGCAAAATGAAACCGATTCGGTTGCTCCAGGCAGATGACGGTGGCTATGGCAAACTGATTGTGTCATTTATAGCCACTTTTACCTAATACATGATACAACGGCATGCATTACTACTCGAGTGCCATCTAGTGGCTGAAAATGGTAGTGTTCTATATTTTTCAGTCAGAATGAATGAAAACGGTCATATCTCAGCCAAAAATTGGTTTATAAATATGTGAAGAAATCCATAAATACATCACTTCGACCTATAAGTCACAGGGCATGCAAATTATGCAACAACAAAAAAACGTGACTTATAGGCCCAAAAATATGGTATTCTCTTTTACATTTGGTTTAGTGTGGAAGTTTATTCAGGCAGGTTAAGTCCAGCTTATTTGATCATTTTAGGTGACACAGGTGGGCTTCTTTTACAGATTTTCTGCTGTTATCTGTTATATTAATATTTGCATGCATTGTTGTGGCTACAAACAACAAGAAGAATATTCTGTGCTTACCACTGAGCGTTGCTCAAGGTCCCAGTCTGGTTAGCTGGCGTTTGTGTGAAAACTGTGGTCAGAAGGGGCTCTGTGTCTGTTTCTGATGATTAGATGTGATGCAGGTAGATGTCTTGGTCGGTTGAAATTTTGCCGTAACTCTGCAATTAAAGGAGAGTCACTGAGCTGCAGGGTATTGTGCACAAAAAACAGAACTCTAAAAATCCCATTACTTTTTGTTTTTGTAGCTCAGGTTCACTGAGAATATTGAGATTTGAAAACGTGAAGCTTTTGTAAAGGACGGCGTTGGAGGCCGCACAAATACTCGTAGGCAGCAGCAGCAGTCTCCACGGCGACTGAGTGACCCATTTTCATTTGTTCCCTTGTCTTTTTTTGGCGTGCAGATGGGTCCGGCTGTTGTCAGCGTGGTACTTAGACATGATAATAGCAGGTAAATTGATTGAGAGGGAAGAAAATGTGTAAAAAGAAATCCCAGAAGAAAGAGACTACAGCAAAAAAAATGTATTAGAGTTAATGACTGAAGCCAAACAGATCTGAGCTATAAAAAAGTGAACGCTGCATTAGTTTTTCAAAAAATAAACATTTTTTTTTTCACATTCATGCCAATAAATGTAGCAGCAAAGTCACATATTAACAATAAAATGATGATAAAATTACTTTTGTTTGGCTATTTTTATTTATTTTTTATTAATTTTTTGAAGTGCTGAACAAAATAGAAATAAAATAATTAAAAAAGTGTAGAGTTTGGAAGATTTGCATAAAATCCTCATCTTTTTAAAAGCTTTTTGTGGACAAATTTGCAATATTTACTGAGTCCTCTCACAACATTATAACTGATACTCTGTTGTAAGTGGAAAGTTAAAAAAGTTAAAGGTTTAAAAAAATAAAAACTCCAACAGGAGTTGGGGTTGAAACAGCAGTGATGGCTACTTATGGGACAGATCTAGTTGGCAGGCCTCAGACTGACGAAGTCCTCCGGATGGGAGACAAAACATTTCTCACAAAGAAACTGGTCCAGATGACACAATTTAACCTTTTCTTTTTTCTTTTAAAGGTCTTTTTCTGCTCATTTAATGAAAAATTTGCTGTTTAAATTAAAACATCCATCCATTTATTTTACCCACTTTTTTTCTTTCTGTGTTGCCGGAGAGCTGGTGTCTATCTCCAGCACCTGGACAGTTTGTAAATCCATCGCAGGGACAAATAGAGACAAATGGGACAAACACCAATTCAAACTCACTCACACCTAAAGACAATATTTGGAGTAACTAACCCAACATGCAGGTTTTGGTCTGTGGGAGGAAACAGGAGAATCAATGAAAACATGACAGAAATAGTTCATGTATTTTTTTTTACCACTTTAGTGTTGAAATAAAAACTGCACAGAAACGGGCACCACACAGAGAAGTATGGCAAGCCAATTTATTAAATAATAGGAGTCTTTCAAAGCACATTTTCAAAGTTTGAATGCTCTGAGTCAAAAATAACACTTCAGCTAGGAAAATACAGTTTTATTTCATTTACATTTAGACTAGATATATAATTTTATGTAGAGTGATAATTTTGAACATCCAGAAGATATTATAACCCAAAATATATATAATTAGTAAAAATAATAATGAGCAAAATTGAAGTCACAAATATTTACAAAGACCAACATTATGACTCGTAACAGCTACATTGTATATCTATAATGTGTTTTTTCATGTGAATACTTCGCGTCTTATACCCAAAACATTCATTCTAGGAAGTAAAACATTTCATGTATTGTTAGGTATTTAGTTCGCAGACACCATTGCAGATGAATTGGTGAAGTGACATTGTTCATCCAAGACAAATTACATTTGTGATGTCTGACATGTTGATTCTAGATATACAGTAGTTCCTCATTTATTGCGAGGGATCCGTATGCTGAAGCCCCGCGATAAGTGAAAAACTGCAAAGTGGGACTAATAGTACAAGTAGTAAGTAGTTGTATATTCAAGGATTCAAGGTTCTTTATTTGTCATTCCACCATGTGATATATGTGGTGGAACAAAATTGTGTACACAGAGTCTCAGTTACATCCAACAAAAGTATTAAAATGTAAAAAGAAAAACAGTAATAAG
>NC_056501.1:23058555-23063844 GCF_014905685.2 Nematolebias whitei
TGTTTTAAACCCTTCCCACATGCTTGTAATAATCAAAATAATGTTTCTAAACTCTAAACCATGGCTATTCAACTGGCGGCCCGCAGGCCATTTCCGGCCAGTGGGTGACTTCAATCCGGCCCACTTCATTAATTTTTTTTTTTTGGTTCTAGGTTTGGGTTTTGGGTTCTGTTTATTGCATTTATGATTCAATGCAATAAAATAAACACATTTGAAAGGTAACAGATCATTGTAAACTTTGGTTTATTTACAAAATGATTTTAATCGCTGGATGTCTGGCCCCCGAGCTGTTGGCTTTCAGAAACTGTAGCCCCTTGAACCGTTTTGTTGAATAGCCCTGCTCTAAACGCTCTAAAATAGTACAGAATGTCATGATTTCAGCTCTCTGCCTCCGGCTGCACTCTGCCATCTGCCAGCGCTCTCAGCCATGCCCACTTCTCTGCTCTGCATGGAGATCAGCTGATCAGCTGCAGGAAGAAGCTTCTCCTTCCGCTGTGGGCTGCACACAGGTGCAGCAGGTGCTAAATAATTTAAAATAATTTATTTTAAATAAACATTCCATGCCAATCGTGTGGCTCATCCATCGTGTCATGTCCAATTTTATTTTGAAAAACCACGATACAGTGAGTCCGCAACAAATGAACCGCAAAGTAGTGAGTGACTACTGTAAAGCAAATCATAGATTAAGAAAAGGCAGAAAAAATGAGATGGAAGGGATGTGGATGGCAACATTTATTTGCTCACAGCACGTACGGTAAATCCACTAGAAAAATGTCAATGCATCTATATCATCACAGAGAGCATGAAAATATGATTCATTATTTGTGTTATTCAGCTCTTTTACTCTTGTTAACAAAATAATCATCAATTGGGCAAGTTTTTCCTGCCATATTAAGGATTTACAATCAGGTGGTTGTGTAATAATTGTGACAGAGCTACATGTAACACAAGAGCTCATCAGACATTATTTTCCTCAAAGAGCTGAGCTTGGTGTTCAGTAAAGCATGAAATGAAGTTCATCTTCAGTCATCGTGTTTACTC
This sequence comes from Nematolebias whitei, assembly GCF_014905685.2. Classification (NCBI taxonomy): domain Eukaryota; kingdom Metazoa; phylum Chordata; class Actinopteri; order Cyprinodontiformes; family Rivulidae; genus Nematolebias; species Nematolebias whitei. The sequence continues at coordinate 23,059,597 of NC_056501.1, forward strand.
TTTTGGAGGAACCGCTGAGCCAATCTGAACCAGCATGGTGGTTTAACAGTAATAAACAGTGCTTTATTTACTGCTCATGGCTGTTAATAAGAGAGTACATGTGAAGAGCTCGAACAGGAACATTTGCATTCAACTCATTTCCCCCAAAACAAATAGATTTAATTCCTCTTCCTCGTTCTGTCTGGCTCACAGCGTTTTTCTGTGTGTTGTTGTGGTCAGGAATGCCCCAGACTGTGTGCTCAGGCACCATGTTCACCACTCCCAGTGGCTTCAGCCCTCATCTGGCCTGCGCTGAGCCTGGGGGGGAGGAGGAAGAGGAGGCCCCGCAGGAAGGTCCGGAGCCTGGGGCTTGCCTGGCCGACGTGCCCCCGATCACCTCTGCCTCCCTGGACACCCTGATCCAGAACCTGGTGCCCACTGCAGACTACTACCCCGAGGTAAACGAACTGGACTGAACATTAATGATAAGCCCTGAAAAGAAATGATATGGTTGAAATTTCAATTATTCAAGACTAATAACAAAAAAAACTGACAAAAAAGGGAAACAGGTCAGAGTCAGGCGACAAACTTCTGGAAAGTTTAGTTAAAATTGAGGTATGACTGAAATCTCTAGAGTCGGACATTAGAAGAATGGAGTGTTGTATTTGTTGCCTGGCAACAGTTGAGCTGATGACGTCACGTGCATGCCTGACAGGTGACACAGGTGAACTCCGTTTGATCTTCCTGTAACACAGAAACTAACAGATAACAGTTCCATGTGCAGGGTGCAGTGTTGTTTTGTACTTAAGTAGAATTTTGACGTATATTTACTTTACTTCATCATTTACATTTCTAGTGACTTTCACTTTTACTCCACTAAATTTCCACAATAAAATGTGTACTTTGATACATTGCCCTTAACCATCTTAGTTACTTGTTCCTATGATTTAAAATGAGAAGAAATCTGATTGGGCAATGCCTGTTTGTTCTCCCAGCCTGTGACTTCATGCGGCCTCTTCTCTCCCTCACTGACACTCTCATCACAAACCCAGCCCCTCCCCCACTGCTTCTGTGGAAACTGCGGTTCCCACTGTGAACAAGCTAGATGCATTTACAGATATCAATCGTTACAGTAGGTCTTTGTTGACTCACAGTGGAGACACTAGCTATGTTTACATGCACAAAATTCTTTGACCGGATTGAAATGTTTTCAGATTAAATAATTCAAATGTATCGTTTACATGGGCGCAATCCGTTCATGACGAGCGTTTACATGCGATTGGGCTTTGTTCTGAACAGAAGTACTGACATGCACAGAGTGGTAAACTCTCCTTAAAAAAAAAAAACACCGAAGAAGAAGTTGTACTTCCTGTTTACTTCCGGGATGAATGTAAACAAACCTGAGCACCCAAAATGGACCTGCGACAGGTTTTAATGACGGTGGAGTTGTTACTGCACTCCCTACAGGTGATACAGATCATTTTGAGCTCTTTCAAAGTTTCTAGTAGAAATGTGTCGCTCACCGACAAGTTTTGCTTCCCCGACATGCTAATATTATTAGCATTAGCCAGGTGGAAATGACAAAGTCGCACATGCGCAGTCAGGTCAGTTTTTCACGATCAGGAAAAAAATGAACAGATCAAGCGTTTACATGGACACCGTTCGGGTTATGAATCGGCGTAAACCACCCGTTTCGTTCTGATCACAAATTCTTTCAGATCGCGCTGAATAAACAAAGAATAACCCGAATGGGGCGTTTACATGACGCATTTTTACTCTGAACGGCCGTTTAATCCGATTACTTATGTCCATGTAAACATAGCTACTGTAAATTCCTAATAGATGTGAAAATGACAGTAGCTGCTAAAAATGAGAGGTTTGGTGTTCTCCGGGATGTTAACTGGTTAGAGCAACAAGATGAAGTTGTCAGGCCACTAGTCTTCCCATTAAAGAACACGGAGACAGATATTCAGTTTAGGGTGATTTATTTGCTGTGTTTCTTCTGGTATTTACACACAGCAGTAAACCAGTAAAGCAAAAACAAGCTTGAACAACAAGGCTCCATCTGTGTCGGGAGAGATAAAAAAAAGAACCTGCTACTGAGCTCTGCACTTTACACAGAGCGGTGCGTTCAATGGCGTTGGACAGCCATGGTGCATTCAAGAGCATAGGAACTATTAAAATCAGAAAGAAACAAGCCATAACCAAACAGAACCTAGCTCAGTAAATAAGCCAACTACACAACAATGTGGGCTGTCTAACAGCTTTGTTAATAAAGGTTAATAAAGTTTAATAAAGGTTAATAAAGGTTGAATGAATTTACTTAATTAGAATCAGACTTTTTAAAGAGCAATCTTTCATTGTTCAGTTCAAACTATCCAAGCTTTTGTCACTGAATATTGCACCCAATAAACGTTTTTTTTTTTTTGTATTTTCTAACCATTCACTTTTACTTAATACTCTTACTTTAAGTACATTTTATGAGACATTTACTTTTGATACTTAAGTACATTAAATGTCAGACACTTTTTAAGACTTTTACTCATGTAATACTTTTTAAAGTAGACTTTAACTTTTACCAACTTAATTTTATGGTAATATACTTGTACTTTCACTGAAGTATCACTTGTCAAGTGTCATAACACAGTCTTTTTCTTCTTTTCACACCATCTGTTCTACCAGTGCTCAGTGATGTCTCCTTGTCAGTTTGTCTGCGTTTTTGGTCTTTTTCCAGGCGATCATGAAAAGATAAAAGTTTTACACATTTGTGTTTTATGGGGAAAATAATCATAAGAGTGTTAAAACTGCTGCAGCTGTTTCAAGCTGTCAGCCTCAGAAAGTCCATTTAGGTTTAAATTTGCAGCGTCACTTCTCCCAGTTCCATCACTGGCCTCGGGTCTTTAGCGTTGGGTTTGTAGATGCAATGGGGATGTGTGATTAAACGTCTGCTTCTGACCTTTTGACAGAAAGCCTACGTGTTTACCTTCTTGCTGAGCGCCCGTCTCTTCATTCCTCCTCCGGAGCTGCTCGCCAGGGTGTGTGAGCTGTGCATCAAGCAGCAGCAGCTGGATCAGAGCCCGCTGGACACGGTCAGCACTGCGCCACACACAAATACACGTGTGCACAACCCAGACAACGATCATAAAAACATTCAGTCATACTCATATTCTGTGCATAAGCAATCTTTTATTTTTTTATTTTTTTGTGAGTGCAAGGAGTTGTTAATTTCTTTGTGTTGGTTTGTTGAACAACAGGCTAAAGTTCGCAAGTTTGGTCCTAAGATCCTGCAGCTGCTCACAGAATGGACAGAGACATTCCCGATGGATTTCAGGGACGAGAAGATGGTCGGCCTCCTGAAAGACATCATCCACAGGATAGCTCCGTGTGATGAGGTAACCTCACAGTCATCCACTCAATGAGGGTGCCGGAGAACTCGAGCACTCTTTTTATTGTTCTTTTATAAACTTTTGTCTTGTATCTCATGATGCACCTTTAAAATAAAACATGAAAGTTATTCTCTTAATCATGCAGCTGGAACAGTGTGCTGATTGTTGATAGCAATGCATGTTTAATGTAGACAAAAGCTGCAAAAAAAAAAAAAAAATTTATAGAGTTCAATGAAATTGATGGTGAAACAGATGAGAAGACACAGCCCTCTACATCTCAGACATAATTAACTGTAGAAACATCATTCAGTTTATTCAAGTCACAGAAAGTTGGACTTCATGTGTCTGAACTGGTATTTTGATCCCTTTCATGGAGTTTCCACAATCACAGTTTTAGTTTTAAGCTTTTTAAAGACTTTTCTACCAAATGTTCAACTAACAGTTGACGTCACATTTAGAGCTGTCTAAAATATTCAGATTTTTTGCAAACAATTTTTTTCTGACACCCACTACTTTTATGGGACATATCTACAAATTATACCTCAAAATATACACATTTTTGTCATCTTTCACCGAGTGTCTTCCTCACTGCTATAGGGCTTGAAGTTTTCTCTTAGATACCCCAAAATACAGAGAGTGCAGAGCCAAGTGTCTACAGCAGAGGTGTCAAATAATCCTTGTCCTCAGTGGTCACTAGCTTGCATGTTTTACAGGTTTCCCTGCTCCAACACACCAGATTCAATGGTTGAGTTACCTCTTCAAGTTCTGCAGATGCCTGTTAATCACCTATTTATTCATATCAGGTGTGTTGGAGCAGAGAATCCTCTAAACATGCAGGATGGATGGATGGATGGATGGATGGATGGATGGATGGATGGATGGA
>NC_056501.1:23063854-23080822 GCF_014905685.2 Nematolebias whitei
GGATGGATGGATGGATGGATGGATGGATGGATGGATGGATGGATGGATGGACGTCAGAAGCATATGTAATGTGGGAGGGAAGATGGATGGATGGATGGATGGATGGATGGATGGATGGATGGATGGTGCCACCCAGGCGAAATGAAGCTGTTTTGACCATTAAATAAATGCATAATAAACATGACGGGACAGCGGTGACACATAATAAATTAAACTTATACAGTATGTTTTTTTTCCTCTTCATGATGCTTTTTTTTAACTGATGCGACTTATACGCTGGAAAATACAGTATTTACATCTCCTCAAAACTGGAAGCAAAGGCTCTTGTTAACTTGTCTTTTCTACGTGAAACCTATACTGTATGTTAAAGTTCTCATGTGACTAAAGTCTTATTGCTGCTCAAGAATTTTTAAAATCTGTTCAGTTTCACGCAGCCACTGACTGACGTTTACTTTTCAGCCTGCATTTCTGTCTGCCTCTCATTAACTTGGCAGTCAAGGAGTGAGAGGCACAGGTGTGTGGTTACCATGGCGACCCTAATGAGCCACCGCTGCAGCGCTAACATTTCTTTTGACCTTGGTTCTCTTTCCACGTCGTATACAGTTCATGCATCAGAAGTTTGCTCGTTTTCATTTTACAACTGGATTTCTTTCCAGTTTTTGAAAGCTGTGACCAGGAGTCAGCAGTTTGTGCTGCATTTGTTGTGAGTCACTTTTTAATCATTTTCACTTTTTAATCATTTTCACTTCCAACTTATCAGATGCATCAGGATCTTTCGGCTGGCGGTGTCCTTTTTTTTTTTTTTATCTGCAGCTGCTTTTCTCAGGGTGAAGACTGACAGTGATTGACAGTGTTCAGCTTTTAGCTTGTGCTCCCATCGGGAGGCCTGAGTTCCTGAATCCAAGTCTACCCCAGGGGTCTTTATCCTGGGGGGGTTACATTATGTGTTGGAATTTGTGACTTCTCTGCATGTCAAAAAAATAGGCAAAGAAAGGTGATGTCAAAAATTTCTTACCAAGCATCTAGGTTGGACAAATATGAAGCTAAAAGGCTGTATTGTGAAACAGATGTGGTTAGAAACGGTCATTTATTACCATCCCTGCAGAGTCGGAGTGTCAGTGTGGGCTGAGTAACCACAGCCCAGCTGTTGTACAACCTCACAATGCAGCAGGAAGGAAGGATATTAGAGGTCTATTTGCAGCCTTGAGGGAGATGGATTGAGAGAATCGAGGGATGGGAGGAAGAAAAGGTGAAGGAGAAGGAGGGGCAGAAGGGCAGTAAAAATGTAGAGGCGAAGGGAGGAGAGCTGGTGATGTATGTGCTGCTATTTGCAGCTGGCTGGTTGTGCAAACATGTGGGAGCTGTGGCTCTGGGTCATATTTGAGGCAGACTGACCCAACGGCCTAGAGCCGTCATCTGGAAGGGGGTGGGGGGTGCAGATAGAGACACAATACGCAACACATGACTACAACAACATGCAAAACCTCTAAAACGTATTTTATGTGCCAGAAATTTTGCACAGTACTTTATTTCCCTTTTGAGGCTTAATAGCTTCTTTTAAAACAATTGTATTTTTAATAATATTCAATATTTTAAGTATTTTGTCCTAAAATGCATCTGCTTTTGACTTTAAATGATTTTTCTTTCAAGGATCAAGTTTTTTTTTATTGTCATTCGCATGACATTTGCTACATGAGGTGGAATGAAATTGTGTACACAGGGTCCTGGTTACACCCAAAAATAGCCAAAATGTAAAGTATAAAAAGAAACAGTTTACAAGATATACGCTAAACACTGATAGTGTAAAAATAATACGATGTATTAAACAGCAGCCTGAAGCATAAAGCAGTATAAAGTAATTTTTTTTTTTCAGACTATAAGGCACATTTAAAATCCTTTAATCTGATCAAAAATCAACAGTGAGCCTTCTGTATTAGTTCTGGTTGTGCTTACTGACCTCGAACTGATTTTATATGGCACAACTGAACAATGTCGAGAGTTATTGTGAATAAGTTGAATAAAGTTTGACTTATCTGACTGTTTTGTTTCACTTAATACGCCTTTGTTGCGCCTTATAGTCAGAAAAACACGGTATGAATCAGCCTTTATATGCATACGATGAATTATAGTGAAGAACTGTTGATGAAATAACTCCCATTTTAATGTAAATCAGACGTTTTTCAACTTTAAAATGTTTGTATAAATGGAGGGCATACTGTATTTGCATTATCTTGACCATAAAATAATATATATATATTTATTTAAAATGGTGGGTCCAGTCCTGTTCAGAATGAATAAAAAAGTCATAGCTTGTCTGTTAGCAAAATATCTTACCCACTGCTGGATGAATTTTAATGAAACTCTCAGAAAGTAATCGCTGATGGTACATCTACAATAAATAAATCTTTGAGGTCAACCGGACTCAAGATGGCCACCGCAGTTACGTTAACAGGGCCACATGGAGACAAATGAGTTTAAAATAATATGCCTGTTTTTGGTCTGTGGGAGTAAATTGGAGTACTTGGTACCCAGGAAGCGAACCCGCGACCTTCTTGCTGTAACGTGTCAGTGCTAACAACTGTTCTACCGTGCTGCACATGTGCTTCAGTGTTTATAACATCCAGTGTGTCATTGATCAATAATTTTATGACCCGCCCAAAAAAGTTTGCAATGGAAACACATTGAGAACCTCCCAGTTGTTGATCTGCAATCTTTATGACACTCAAACAAAAGCTCTAAACTTATTACGAAACAAGAAATAATTGTTAACATTATAACCTGGGATGAGCAACTTGCATCTTCTGTTTTAGCAGCGACAGGAGCGTTCACAACCTGGCAACCCGCACGCTCCTCTGATCCATGTGTATCACAAGCCATTAATAAATTATTCATCAAAGATGTTATTGATAGCTCTCCCTCTCCCTCTCCAGGCGTACTGGAAAACCCTGAACCAGATGCTGCAGAAGCTGAGCCAGAGGCTGGCCCTGATGAGCAAGGGGGAGGAGAGCATCGTCAAAGTCTCCCTCAACGCTTCCTCCATCTCCGACAAGCTCGTGGCTTTCAAGAGCAAGCCTCCACCCATCCAGAAGGACATTCTGTCCATCTGCAACGACCCCTACACGCTGGCACAGCAGCTCACCCACGTGGAGCTGGTGAGCCCCGAGGGAGGGAGGGAGGGGGATCGGTGCGGGGGTTAGACAGAGGTCAGGGCAAGAGAAGGTAACAAGGATGGACAAAGTGGGGGAGGAAAGGATGTTGAGGGAGTGGCACGGTGGTAAGAATGAGACAATCTTAAGGTCTTAAACATTAAAATGAAGCCTGGCTTGACCGTTTATCACAGTGTGGGTGTTCATGAAGCATTCACACTGGCATCCATTTTTCTTCCGTACGTTTTTCAGCATCTTTGTCGTTCCACAATTTTTGTGCTATTTCAACAATTCATATATCAAAATGTTCAGCTCTTTCAGGAGAAGGGTGCTATGACTTTTGGTATTGGTGCAACTTTAGGTTTTTTTTTACATATTCTGCCTTTTCTGCCATTTTTTTCCCTCATAAGACACAAATTGAGCTCATTTTACATCCTTCATATCTTTAGATCTGTTTACAACATTTTACTACTCCTTTCATATTTTGTTCTGGTTCAGCTTCCTTCAGCGTCCTTGTGCAAATTTAAACTTTTTCAGCTAATTGCAGCTAATTTCAGCTGGGTTTTTTTAGCTGTTTTGTGATCTTTTTAGATTCTTTCTGCTAACTGCAACATTTTTGTGCTTCTAACGTCTTTCTGCTAATTTTAGCTTGTTATACTGCTTTCAGCTTACTTATGCAAGTTTCAGATTTTTCTGCTATTTCAGCTACTACTTAGCTTTTTATGCTAATTTGAGCTTTTTCAGCTAATTCCACACTTTTTGCACTGATTTCAACATTTTTCAGCCTAATTTAGCAAAAATGTGCTCTCTCTACTTCGTTCTGGTAATTTAAGCTTCTTTCTGCCTTTTGGCTACTTTTCAGCTGTTTTTTGTAAGTAATTTTAGCTTTTTTCAGATAAGTTCCACTTCTTTGTGCTCCTTTCTGCTTCTTTCAGCCTAATTGGACATTGTATTCTTTCTGTTTTCTTCCGGTAATTTAAGCTTGTTCTACCTTTTCAGCTACCTTTTAGGCATTTTTAAGCTAATTTCAGCTGTTTCCAGATAAATTCAGTTTTTTGTGGTAATGTCTGCTACTTTTAGCCTAAATAACTTCTTTCTGCTAATTTGATCTTTTTAATGCTTTTTTCAGCTTATTTCTGCTAGTTTAAATTATTTCAACTACTTTTTTTTTAACGTTTCAGTTATTTTTTTTCTAATTTCAGCCTTTTTTTAGCTAATTTCTTAATGTTTGTGCTCATTTTTGCTTATTTAAACCTAATTCAGAAAATTTGTGTTTTTTATGCTTTCTTCAGCTAATTTAGGCTTGTTCTTCCATTTCAGCTACATTTCAGAATGATTTTTTTTAGATAATTTCAGACATTTTTCAGCAAGTTGTTCTGCAGTAAGCATGCACACTGCATTTTTGCAGCAATAGTTATTCCTGCATCAACAAGTGTTTAGCCATTGCAATGAAAGGAAGAACAAAAATTGAACTAAAAACACACAAAAGGATCTCTGCAGCGTCCCTCTCAGTCCATGCCTGGTGCTTTTGAGCTAATTCATGTGTGTCTCGACGTGGGCACGTGTTTCTGAGGGGGGTTGTGTGTTTGTGCGTGCACGTTTTGAGCACGCCTGTCCTCTTGTCTGAGCGTTGACATCACCCTAGAAGTCAACAATGTGCCTGAGGCTGCGAACAAAGAGGATAAAACTGCTGTGGATTTATGTGACTTGACAGCTTTGTACTCACACACACACACACACAAAGGGACACACGTGCGTGCACAGTTCACACATTCTAGCTTTTTAAAATGTCTTGTATAGGTTTCTGCCACACATCAGTACTGAGTAATGGTTGTCATTGCTGCTGTCGGATTCGTGTTTGTGTGGTGGGTTTGGATTTTATCTCGGGGTGTGATGAGTCCATCGAGCCATGTTGATTTGCACGTGTGTGCGAGTTGACTGCCGTCTTTTAATAGAAGTGAACATTGTCTCCAGTGTCACTTTGCAGAAATATGATACCGGTGAGTCACATCGGTGAGTCATTACTTCCCCGTATCAATAGGCTTCCAGTGCTGTAATTAAAGAGTTATTGAAGGGACTGCTCATGTGTGTGTGTGTGTTCTTATAGTACTCATGTGTAGAGTATATAAATGTGTTTGTGCAGTTGCAACAAAAAGCAAAGTCCTATAATGAAAGTGTTTAATTATTTGAGTAAAAATAAGATAGAAAGCTAAATTTAGTTAAATAATTGTTATGCTAACGGTAAGCATGCAGGAAATGGATGTGAATCCATAAAACGTGTGTGTGTGTGTTTGTTTTCCAGGAACGTTTAAGCCATATTGGGCCCGAGGAGTTTGTCCAAGCCTTTGTTCAGAAAGACCCACTGGATGGAACTCAGGTAAGCTTTTATTTTGTGAATATTTGTGATGTGAGTCAGGACTATTTTCAGAACAAACACACACATGGGATATTAGATCAATAAAAATGAATGTTTTGCAACATCAGATGCTCAAACCAGAGCCCTAAAGCAGAAACTGGTTTTAGAGCTAAACCTGTGAGTAGCTCATTCTACCGGTAATTGAATTTATTTTCTGTTTCAGCTGTGGAAAGCTGAAATGATTAGTTGACCATTACTGCAGCCACGATTCTGAGATTTAAAAAGTGATAGTAAACATAAATATATTCACTGAATGTTTACTTCAAACTGCCACGCCTTATTTTACATTGTCAATTATACTTTCAGCAACATATCATACCCTTGTAATAATTTATATTGTTGGTGTATAAAATGAATTATACCGTGAATATTGTCCAAACTTGAGTTTTCATGAATTCATTAGCAGTAATTTTATGTAAAGAACCCCCCTCTACTCACTTTTTCTTAATTTTTTTAATGTGCTTAAAAAACAATGACACTTGGCAAAAATGTCTGGGAAATATAGCTATTGTAATTAGAGATGCACAATATTATCGGCATGATATCGATATCGGCTGATATTAGCGATAAAGGTAAATATCGTCCATTACATCAAAATAACGCACCGATATAAAAGGCACTGTTTATATATATATATATATATATATATATATATATATATATGGCGCTGTTTTTATATGACAACCCAGTGACAAGGATGCCTGCAGCGCCAGCACGTTATGACATCACATGGTAGCAGGCCAAATTGACAAAGACCATGCAGAATAATATAGTATTTTAATTCCACAGAAGAAAAGCTATGTAGTCTCTGTAAGTAGGTCTAGGGGAAAACATGTAGGTATTGGTATCAGTTATCGATCAAATAAGTTTTAACATATCGGATATCGGCCAAAAATCCAATTTCGTGCATCCTTAATTTAATAGTATATATTTCATGTGGCAGGGTTTGTTAGCACCCAAAAGGCAGGATGAAGACAGAAACTTGAGTTAAAAACAGAATTTTTATAACACAACCAAACCAAAAGTAGCTGACATGGCAGCAAAATGAACCGAGAGGAACCCAACAGGGTGCTGACAGGAACGAACACAGACAGGGAGTATTTATGATGATTAGTGAATGAACGACAGGTGTGCTGATGAGCAGATGAAACCCAGACGTTGCGTAACACAGGAAGCCGAGCGCTGAGAAACTGGGAAGCTACCTGATAAGACTAAACTACAAACATGTCTGAAAACACTCAAAAATACAAATAAAAAGAACTACAAACTGGAAACAAACACAGTCACAAAAATAAACTGATTTATGTTTAGCAAGACTGGCCTTAAAACAATGAGCTCGTTTGGTAACTAATCATTTTGAATTTTGTCTCTTGAAGTCAGTTTTTGCGCAGGCGCTAACGTTGTAGCTAGCTAAAAGCTTTTGCATTCAAAAGCTTTTTAAAAAGACCATTTACATTTATTAATTTAGTTTGGATGTCTCAGCTCAATAAAACAAGTATCAAACTTACTGAAATAATCATTGTGAGCTGCGTCCATTCTCACTCGAGGCCTTTTTAATTGAACTAATCAAGAATCGTGTTAGCTGAACGGTGCGTACTGTTGTGTAAAAGATAGTAAACGCCATGAAACTGAAGAATTCAGTGTTTATTTCCCACCGATGGCTGTTTTTATGAGCCGTTTGTTAAGTTCAGACAGAAAAATATAATTTTTAAAGCAGTTAGCACTTTGGTCATGTAGCTGGTTGCTCACTGCTAATTCCACTGATGTATATTTTTCCAGGTCTAAACTTACTGTAATAAAACTTGAAATAGTTATCATTTTACTTAGATAATCACAACTTTATTTTGACTTAAAAACAGATTTAATATAAACAAACATCAAATACTGCAGGGCAATTTTAAACTGGAATTAGGATTTGTCAGTATTTCCCACTGAACTGTCATGATGCGTGATGAGAAATCTGTCCTCATGAATAGCACATGCCTAAATAGCATTTCTTGCCATTTGTCCCAGGGAGGATAATATTGTGAAGATATTGATTTATTATTATTATTATTATTATTATTATTGACTAGCAAGATTTAAATTGGGAATATCTGTGATACATATTCAATCTAGCTCTTAAATGGGTTGCCAGATGGATCCCTTGATTGGGAGAGTCAAGAACAGTAAGAAAATATGTGCTGGGATGATTTTTCAAGAATAAATGCAGCATGAAAAAGAAGATTAATGTATAAAACTGACAATCAGGTTTGCTCACTTGTCCAAATCCTTTCCCACCCCTGGTCAATCTTTAGCAGTAAGAACAAAATGCTGAATGGAAAACATTTGATATAAACATTTAGATTTATATTCATTTGCTGCCATCTTTTTTCCACTCATCATTTCTTTTTTTTCTGCCTCGCCTTTATCTTTTGCTGTCTCACGGGGGGTCGGCCTTTAGTCAGGAAGCTAACTAAGGTCAATACAAATCACCATGGCAGTACTTGCTCTCCTTACCTGGTGTGTGTGTGTGTATCATCAGCAGCCATGTTTCAGTGATCAGAAGAAGAAAACCTCCAACCTGGAAGCTTACGTCCGCTGGTTCAACCGACTGTGCTACCTGGTAGCGACAGAGATCTGCATGGTGAGCAGGAAAATTACCAGAATTAAAAGCTAATTTTGCTAAATCTGACATTGGACTGTAGAGGAAAACCCACTCAGCACTCGAAATATGTTTAGTCTGCACATAACATCATTTTCACCACAAAGAACAAACAGCTGAATAAATTATTACTTTAGATAAGACTTTGAAAAATACTGCTAAATAAGAAAGCCACTGTAGAACATATGCAGAGTCATATCTTATTAGCTAATCTTCATATGATGGTAGTTGGTTTGTTTTAGAGCATCACTGCCCCCTCATGGACACTTTTAGTTACTGCAATCACTTGAACTAAATGGGTTAGTACCAGTAAAAAATAAAAAAGATGATATTTGCTTAGAAAAATTTAATTATGTCAATGGAAAATAAAAACTATATGTATATGTATATATTCCCCATTTTACAGCCATCCAAGAAGAAGCAGAGGGCCCAGGTCATCGAGTTCTTCATTGATGTGGCCAGAGAGTGTTTCAACATAGGAAACTTTAACTCCCTCATGGCCATCATCTGTGAGTTGGTTGTTTTATGATACATAAATGTGCCAAAAAAAAAATAATCATAAATCGTCTGATAGTAAAAACTAAAACTTGTTTTTAGTCGGGATTTTATTATTTTTATCTTTCCTGTAGCTGGCATGAACATGACTCCGGTGTCTCGACTGAAAAAGACCTGGAGCAAAACCAAGACAGCCAAGTTCTTCATTCTTGAGGTAAACACATTACGGTTGTTCACGTCTGAGGCGTAGAGGGCGCGTTCAAACCTAAAGCCGGCTGCTGTTTTCTTTATCAGCACCAAATGGACCCTACAGGAAACTTCTACAACTATAGGACGGCCCTGAGGGGCGCCGCCCATCGCTCACAGACTGCCAACAGCAACAGAGAAAGGGTTGGATCCTGAGCTTCACTACTATTTTGAAACATTAATGGGTTTAATTTGATATTTTTTACATTGTATTTATAATACACATTATGTTCCTCCTCAGATTGTGATTCCCTTCTTCAGCCTGCTGATAAAAGACATTTATTTCCTGAATGAAGGCTGCGCTAACCGCCTGCCCAACGGCCACGTCAACTTTGAGGTACCTTCCAAGTCTTGGATTATCAGGCTTCACACGCACCCTGAATCATTTAATCTGGACGTTCGCTTGCTTTTGCTTTCTTGCGCTTGTTGTTTAGAAATTTGTGGAGTTAGCGCGACAAGTCGGAGAGTTCATGACTTGGAAACGGGTGGAGTGTCCTTTTGAGCAGGATCAGGCCATCCTGCACTACCTCCACACCGCTCCCATCTTCAGCGAGGACGGTGAGTTAGTGGAACGTGGTGGCTCTGTGGATGGAATGACTTGCACCACAACACTTTGATCCAGACTGAAGTATTTTTTTAAACTCTTGTGAATTAGCCTGAAAATGTTTGCCTTTAGTATTCTTCACTCAAGAGGTGAGGAATCCCAGCTGCCATTACATTTCTGACAGTTTGTCTCTTTTTTTTTTTGGTAAATTTAATTGGATTGTGTTGAACTTTTGTGCATAAATTCCTGTTCAAGCCCAACCTAATTCCTTATTAAGAGGAGATAAAAGAAAAGTGAACAACACTGTTCTCAGCTCTGGTCGATACGGTTCATTTCAGTGTATTTAGTCAGTGACAAAGGCTGTTGTGAGAACTTGTCATAGAATGTATGATTTAAATATTATTTTTATGGTAACGAAGGATAACGTGGTCTTTATTAAGTGTTTAAAGTTGTTTTGCCATTAAAAAAAAAAAAAGATTAACTATACTATTTTATTTTGAAATTATCAATACATGGAAAATTAATGAGTTTTAACTGTATTTTTAATATATAAAAAATAAAAATAGTGTAACCGAAAAGCACTTCCATTAGCGTTTCCTTGCATGTAAATTGCATTAACGTCAGTTGTGTGTAATTTACTTATCGCATTCCTAATAAACTTGTGTGGACTTTGTGTTTAGGTTCAAGGTTCTTTATTGTCATTCGCGTCACATGTGGTACTTGAAATAGAACAAAACTGTGTACTCGAGGTCCTAGTTAGACTCATAAATAGCAAAAATATACACTATAAAAAAGAAACGGTATACAAAGATCCAAGACATATGCTAAACAATAATAATATAATATAATACGGTTTATTAAACAGCAGCCTGAACATGAGTCTGTAGTGAGCAGATGGGTGAATACAGCATCTTATGGGTAAGAAATCAGCAATCATGGATAAAGTGTCAAATCTCCAATTTAAGGGGCATTACAGTGATAATCCTGGTTAGAGATTCATGAGTAACAGCCTCAGGGTAGAAGCTGTTTCTCACTCAGTCTAGTGGTTCTACACTTAATGCTCTGCAACCTTCTACCAGAGGGGAGCGGGGCAAAAAGTGTGTGTGCTGGATGAGTGGGGTGCTCCATGATGCAGGTGGCTCTCTTCCTGCATCTGGAGGTGTAGATGTCTGTGATGGTGGGGAGGCTGACCCCAACAGACTTCTGTGCAGCCTTCACCACTCTCTGCAGAGCTTGCCTTTCTGTGCAGCTCTCGTGCCACACATTGATGAAGGAGCACAAGATGAGTAGGCCTCGTTTACGTGTTTTTTGAGTGAAACCGGAGCTTTTCTGCCACAGTTTGACCATTCCTTCTCTCTGAAACTGAAGATTTCTAAATCCAGGTTTTAGATTTTAGCTTTTCTGGAGAACCCCCGTGGATGTGTGAAATACTCCGCAGATGTGAAATTGCACGTGCGCATTACAGGCGGCAGCAGTTCTAAATTTGTCTGCACTAACAGTGACAGTAAATGGCAGAAAGCTGTTTGTGCTACTCACCCTTCAGCATGTAAGAGCAAACCAACAACATCCTAGGTCTAAAGTAGTTCATGTAGTCACCAGTTTGGCTGTAACTGTGATCGTATAGACACTTCATGCACTATGCGCACTGTTTGTTGAGAGCCTGGCATCAGGGTTGCCAGATAAACAGGAATAACTTTTTTTGCCCCCTTCTTTTCTGTGTACATGTTCAACCCCCTTCCTCTGAGAAAGCGCCCCTTCACTCACCATATAATCGTTTGAGTCACAATACAATAATTTTAAAGTGACAATAAAATAATTCAGCATTTCTTATTTGGCAACTCTGCCTGGCATAGAAACTACAGTAGATCCATGTAAAGACGACTTTTTCTTGTTAGCCACAATAAACAATGAAAAAACACAAACGTTTCCAGAGGTTGTTCTCATGTAAACAGAGCCCTAATAATTAAAAAAATACATAATAATATTAACATTTAACACATGATCTGTGCTTTAGGTTTACAGAGCCGCTTGTGCAATGTTTTGAGGAGAATCTATTATGTTCGGTAAAATGGATTTTTTGGGTCATGCATAGTTAATTTACTAAATATTCTCCTCTCAACCCTCAGGGCTCTATCTTGCATCCTATGAAAGTGAGAGTCCAGAAAACCAGGTAGAGAAGGACCGATGGAAAGCACTCAGGTGAGAACTTAAAATGAAAGTAGCATTTCGTGAAGGAATGTATATCACCCACCAGCTTGCATGAAAAAAAAAAGCTTTAAACAAAGAACTCAAATGATCAGAGCTTGGCTTATACAGCTTAGATGCCACCAAGTTTTAACTCTATATCTGTGAAAACGACTGAGCTGTAGCCATTTATGTAATTGCTGAGGTTGATTAGCTGTGGCGACCATCATGAATCAGTTTGATTATTAAAAGTTAATCAGTTGTAGATGTAAATTCAGTGATTAATTTCTAAGAGTTTCATTTAAACAGGTTCCACGGTTCATGAGCTATTTTGCTAACAGACAAGCTCACACAGAATTACATTATTGCATGAGGCCATTATACTTTTTCTGCCACAAGGTGCTAAATAAAGTTTTTGTATTCAAAATGACAACTTGTCCACCTCTCGTCTCCCATCAGGTCCAACGTCCTGGCAAAGACATGAGTCGATGATAACTCTAACCCTCTCAGCACCACTGGAGCGATTTTCTTTGCACTGAACTGGACTGTGAAGGAACCTAAAGCTGGTACTTAGGTGTTGTTGTTTTGTTTTTTTTAATAAGCAGCTTGAGTAAAGAAAAATAATTTTAAAAAACTCAACTTGAGTGTGGAAAAAAAAAAAAATCCAAAACCAGGAACAACAACAACAAAAAATCCTTGGCAGGATCATTTAGCTACAGTTTGTTGGAGAGGGATGGAGCTGCTCCGTTCCTTTCCGTATGTTTACTCTGTGAACATGTTTACTAACATATGGCATTTTTGCATCATAAGGCCTGGCCTGGCCCGGCACGTCATGGCCGCAGTCTACCCCAGCCATGGTTGTGTTTGCTTTCAGCAGAGAGCCGCCTCGATGTGAGCAGAGATAATGTATAAATAAAGGTTGATTGAATAGTATCAAAAATGTGTGATATCACATTATCTGCAACAAAAACAGAAGAATACATTCAGGGTGCTGAAACAACAAAAAAGCACAGCTCTCTCACAAACCAACAGTAACACAGGAGTGAAGGGAGTGAGCAGTTTCTGGAGGATGACTTGTCTGTGAGGTGAGGCCTCCGGGCAGGGCTTAATTTGTAAGCGATCGATGCCGGAATGCAAATAGTGGGCGGGCCAGCTGAGGGGCGGGGGAGGGGCCAGGGGTTTCGGTGTGCCCTCCCCCAGAAAATTTAGAATAAAGTACATGCAATTTCCTGCATTTTTATGTATTTAAACAGGTTGTTAAACATTTACCTAAATTTTACACACTCCACTTCTGTCGAGCATCCTCCCTTACTTGATGGTTCAAAGCCGACTCTTCTCCGCTGTATTCCCTCCTGCTCGTTGTTGTCCGACTCCACATGTGAAACCTTCAGGTGCCTCCTCCGTCTATTCATGGTGGCTGCCTGTGGGCTCCTGCCCACATACGACTGCCTGGTTAGCTCGGCACTCACCCCCACCAGTCTTTTATGGTAAATGGAGTGTACTTATATATCACCTATTCTATCGTATACTCAAAGCTCTTTACAACACAATCCATGCCCTCATTTATCCATCCATACAGCACTCCATCACATTCATACATGATGGAACACACATCGGAGACAATGACGGGTTGTGTCTTGCCCAGGGACACTTTGTCATGTGACTGCTGGTGGAATCGAACCCCCAACTCTTGCATTGATGGACGACTTCTCTAACCACCCAACCGCGGCTGTGGCTTTTAGGGCAGAGATTTTTTTAAGGGTATTTATGGAAATGTTACTTGAAGTTGCAGCTCGTATGTGATATTAAGAAGTCGTAAGTGGCTGTTGTGTTTAAAATGAGTGTTTATGTAATTATTTTCAGTTTACATATCCAGTTTAAGTTTTATTCGTTCAAGGCGTTCATATTTGTTCATAACTTTATTATTAGTAAGCCTGAGAGTTACCAGATCCAACCAAAGTTACCGGAACGCACCCTGTCAAAATAAGAGAGCTCCCGGATCCTGTTCCAGCAGGATCTAGCTCACATGAATCCGTGCCTCCAGGCCAGTGAAACAATCAGTGGCTAATATGCTGACGTCACATCGGTCCCAGCAGCCCAGCCCAAATGGAGCCCCAGGTCTCTGGGTTTCAGGAACGGGACTATAAGTGGGCCGTAACGCCAAATGCAAACACACAGAACCAGGCTTGAACCCGTGTCGGGCCTTTTGATGCAAAAATGCCATTAGACCATAGTTACAGGGAAGACCACTTCATTGTATCGACTCCTTGATGCCGTCTCGTGATTTTTTTCCTCTCTTATGATCTTTTCTGCTTTCATTCAGAGACTCAATTAAGTATTTAGCTTGAAGGGACTGTAAGGGAACAATAAATGACACGCAGGGCGCTGGTTAGCCCACATTGTACAGGTCAACTGAAGGATTGGATCACCTCTGTAAGTGTGTGTGTGTGTGTGTGTGTGTGTGTGTGTGTGTGTGTGTGTGTGTGTGTGTGTGTGTGTGTGTGTGTGAAGCAGATGTCCATGCATTTGTGTTCTTGTATTGCACGAACAAGTCTCATCTCTTTTTATTTATTTCATTTTTTGGCAAAATAACTGGTATTAAGAATTTTTAACAAGTGTTTACCCTTTTTTTATGTATTGTGCCATTAATGTAATAAAACTACTGTAATGTCGTCATGGCGACAGAAGTTAGGCCAGGTGTAGATTGTGTACAGGTGACATTATGACTCCCCCCTTTGTCTTTCTGCTCTGCAGGAAGTTTCCTCTGACTGATGTTCAGTTGTCCTGATATATTTATGGAGATCTCTGTGCTGACAGATGTAAAGTTTTTATCGTATCTTTCCTTTACAGAAACATGAAGTCCAACGGTGGTTTTTCTAAAAGGGGCATTAGTGAATTTTAAAAACTATCCAATCTTGCAGTGAAGTGTTGCTTTTTTCGTGGAAGAAAACTTTAGATTTAAAGAGAGAAAACTTCTGACCGCTCATGTTTCGTTGACTTGAAGCGTGTTGTTTTTGTGGTATTAACACCTGGAGTGGAGTGGGAGCGATGTAATTATAATTATGTAATTATACGCATTTGATTGAAGTCGGTGTTTTGTCTTTTACCGAGCACCTCTCTGGAAAAGACAGACTTTAACCCTCCCACCCGATCTCTCCTCTTTTATAAACTTGCTTTCACTGTTAACTCGTTCCTGGATAAGTTATAGAAAAAAAAAAAGAAATGTGATGTCAAAGCTGCCGTTCATGGTGAAAATGTGTTGGAATTGAACATCAACTGTGCTGAAAAATATGTTTTCTCAATGACAATCGCCTGCATAGCATCCGTTTTACCTGTCGGACTGCCAAATCCATTATTACTTTGTGTAACGTTCAAAACCATGTGCAGCTTAAAGACGAGTGGTTTCGTTTTAGGTGTTTGGGTCAGAAAGAAACACCTTTGGCATCACTGTGGGGTTTGTGGTTCCTGAAACAAGCCTTTAATAAAACGTAACCATCTTCTCTCGCTTCCTGTTGTTCCTTCTGTTTTCATTATTTCTTACTTTAATGTTCTAATTTAATCACTTGATATAATTGCTGTAAAGACTTTCAAGTGTTTTAACTAAGAAGCTCCTCTGGAACCGACAGTTTCCATAATTTATTTTTTTTAGATCAATAGGGATAAACTTGTTAATTGGTCAATCTAAAAATATGTTTTAAACAATAGGCAGAGCAGTAATTAATCTTTATCTTATCTTTTTTTTTTTTTTTTACAAAGACAACCTGTTAACATTGCTCCTTTTTCCATTGCTTACCAAGTATTCGATTATTAAATTTAATTTGCAATAAAACAGAAATAGGCCATAGTTCTGCTATAATAAATATAATACATATACGGTATAATGTGTAGTGAGCTGCAAGGCTCGATTAGCTTGGTTAGCTTCAGAGCTCCACTACAGTCATATTTTAATAACGGGTTCTCTCTTTTTCGAGCTACTTGACAGATATGTGACAGATGTACTGTGCGTGGATGGTTTAATCAGTGACATGAGACGTTAATTTTCTTTGACCCATCAAAATAAATGTGGTCATTTATTAACAGAATCAAAATTTAACATCAAAACATTGTACACTGGATTAGATTGATCGGCTCTGATTAATAAAACTTGGCACGTCTTACTTAATAAAAACAACAGACATTTCTGAAGGCATCTGGATTAATTACTGGCAAGATAGACGTTTAAAGATGGGAAATGAAGGAGTTTAAATGGAGAGAAAATGTGGAGGAAGAAAGTGTGTTGACGAGGAATGGCACCCTTCATCCGACCCCAGCTCAGCCCCGGTACACTAGGTAGTGAAGCGACTCGTTACCTTTGCAGAAGATAGGTCAGCTCCGGTACGGAGTTCCATTTCAACGCTACCTTTCAGCGTCTCCTCAGGATGGCTGAGAATCGTCCGAAGTAGTGACGGTACTCCGTTCAACAACACGCTCATCTCCCGGGTGGATACACAGCGAGCTGTGAGTCCGTCAGAGGTTCCACTCAGATGTGGAAGACTCCATAATCCCAACTAGACTCAGAAGACTGAGTCTGAGAAAAACTCAGAAGAACTCCTAGGAACTCCAGCCGAACGCCATCAGAACCAGAAGGGACTCCGAGGAACTAACGGAACCAACTGAACTCACAGAACTAATAAAGAGTTCTGCTTCCGGTCACTTTTAGGAAGTCCTGATTGGTTGAAGGAACCAACAGGGGTGTGGTTTTAGTGACGTCAGAGGGTCATTACAAGTCGAGAAAACATCAGAAATGTTTAGGAACAGTTAGTTACAGACGAGAAAATATTTTGGAGAAATGACAGACTTACTGGTGCCAGTTTTCTTGTTTCTGTCTGAGAGGTTTAAAAACACGACAGTTCGTTCCAATAAACTTGTTTTTGACTGTCTCCGACTTTTGATCGACATCACTCCTTCTCATTTCAGACAGAAGATCAAAAATGCATAATTACTTTGTAAAATAGACATTTAACTTGATTTCTACTTTGAATGAGGATTAAAAAATCATTAATACTGTTTCACAGTTGATTTAAAATGAGTGGTTCACTTCAACATTTAAAAATGGTATGAACTAAACACACTTTTGATTATCAAGATATTGTAAAATAGTAATGATAATATATAAAAAAGAGAGTGTTCTTTCAATTGATTAGTTCAGGATACAATTAGAAAGTCTCTGGATGAACTAAT
The DNA here is from genome assembly GCF_014905685.2 of Nematolebias whitei. Classification (NCBI taxonomy): domain Eukaryota; kingdom Metazoa; phylum Chordata; class Actinopteri; order Cyprinodontiformes; family Rivulidae; genus Nematolebias; species Nematolebias whitei. The sequence goes on from NC_056501.1 coordinate 23,080,750, forward strand.
TTGTATTTCTGGATTCAAATCAATGAAATAACAGTTCCTGTCCCATGAAGGTCTTCAGAGGCAGGTTTGATCA
>NC_056501.1:23085822-23117056 GCF_014905685.2 Nematolebias whitei
ATATATATATGTGGCGACTGGTGGCAGAGGTTAGAGAAGATGAGCCTGTAATCGGAAGGTCACAGGTTCAACTCCCTGGACCGACCACATCAAAATGTGGGTGGAAAAGGTGAAACACCCAAACTCGTCCCCACCCTCATTTGCCCCACTCTGGGCCCTTGAGCAAGGCACTTAAACCCCATCTGCCCCAAAACAGGTCTCTCTTGAAAATGAGGTCTCGTGACTCAAGGAGACTACCTGTATAAATAAAGGGTAAATAAATAAAATATAAAACAGCTTTTTAAAATACATAATTGCTATTTTAATACAAACTTGTGAATTTATTGTTTTAGCTTTTAATTTATTCCACATTTCTGCAACAAGGCAACAAAGTGTTTTTTTTTTAACAACCAGCTGATTAACATTTCAAAAGCTCAAATACTTGAAATACAGACCCAAATTCCAAATGAGCTGAAAAGGAGGCGCTGTGGACGCATACCTGTCAACCTGGTGGTGGTGCTCAAGTACCTGACCGCCGAGATCCTGGAGCTGGTGGGAAACTTGGCTCGTGAGTCGATACAACGGGAGGACCTGGATCATCCCCCGGCACATTCTGAAAACTCTGCATGTCTGTGGCTACGAGTTCAGCAGGCTGCTGTGAGGAGTGGTCATCGCTCAGGGAGATCTGCCTGGCATTCGGGCAGTCCTGCTGCCCAGGAGGACCGAGAGACCCACCGGATTTGACAGCCAGCCTGATCCGGGTGGACAGATTGGTATCTGTGGCCAGATTCTTCAGGTTTGCTGCAGGAGATCCTTCCTGCCCACAGCTATAACAACTCTTGAATGTAACCAGGATGATGAGCTACAAGACTTAAATTCCCTTTGGGATTAATAAATTATTTTTGAATTGTCATCTTAAGAGAAAATAACCAATTCCCTAAAATTAAATAATAATTTCGTTGGTTCGACTAGTGTATTCATTGTGCTAGGTGCAGTGCTGAGATGACAAACTGGAAAGAAGTGCCTTGGAAATATTATGAGATTTGTGCAACTCCATTAGCTGCCACTGCATTAAAAATATGACCTTCAAAATAAAAGTGTTTGGGGTGGGGGTAAATGGAGTTCCAATCTGTGAAACATGGGAGTACTTTTTAAAGAGATAGTTAAGATATTTTAAAGTGGGGTTCCGGTAGCAGTAATGATGTCGCCCGCCCCCTTGTATGGTAAGTTTTTAGGGTTTTGTGTCGTTTGGATGACTCTCAGCAACTACCACCTCAAATTGTACTTCATTCTCTGTAAAACTGACTTGAGTTATAGCTGTTTTTGTGCTTTGCTACAAGTCGCCGTGGCAGCCATCTTGAACAGGGCTGACTCCAAAAATGAGGGGATATAGATGTACATTCAACAATTATTTTCCGAGTTTCACTGCTGTCCATCTAGGGACTCAGGAGACATTTTTCTAACAGACAAATGAACACACATCCAAGTGATTACAAGATTACCACCTGGCGTCATGAAAGGCAAGCAATAATTAATATCTTACCTGCTCTTTGAAAAGCCTCTGATTGGAGAAACGGGGTTTAACTCTGACCCAGTTAACGAGCTAATGGCCAGTCTGAGCAGGGCCAAAACCAGTGAACTGCTGCCATCTTGAATTTACTCCAGCCTCAAAAACATCAGAGTGGCTTATTATTTTAAAACCATACTCCTTTAAATTTTACAATGCTGTACACCAAATTTGATATCATGGTTCACTGCAAGCACAAGCAGCAGCAGCAGCTAACTGTAGCACTTCCAGTGCAGCATTTCTGCCAGAATAACTGTGGAATGCAAAACTAAAGAGTTTTTAAAAACTGAGTTAGCATAGGCACTTTTAAAATGGCAAAAATCCACACTGGTCAAGCTTTTAGCTCGTCGATTTGGACAAAAATTAAAAAAAGCTTTTCGACTACAGAGCATTCAGAAAGCTAAATGCAACAAGTGAATGTCAAGAAATCCCTACTTAAGAGGATCTGAATAATCTTTTAAGTTGTTTATACAAGTTTTCGCCGCATAAGAGGTACTTGCATCTTGCACAACACAGTATTTAATTATGTCATCTGCTGCTTTATAGTTTTATGTTAATAAGGCAACCTACAAAAGCTGAAATGTCATTTTATTTGTAGAAGAAATAAAAACAAAATCTCGAGTAAATCTGATTTACATCCGATTTAAATCGTCCGAATTGCTGAAAGTTATCTGGACTAGATTTGTGTAAGCTTGAAACTGCATGTAGCCCAGGTAAGACCCAATGAAGGCCTGGAAGATGAGAACTGGCAGCATCTTCTTGATGACAGGTTGGAGAATGGTCCAGCTGAAGCGTAGCAAGTTGCTCTTCTCAGGCAGGAGAGCCGATTCGTACCGGGCCGTGAGCCCGAGGTTTAAAGGTAAAGCCAAGACGATGGGGTAAAGTCCCCCAATGAACATCCCGATGAGTGCGCCCTGAGACAATGTGCAGGGGAGACAGTCGAGTTCCCCTTTCACAAGGCGATTGGAGACCAACACGTTGTACACAGCGGGTGTGACCAGGATGGGCAGCACGGCCATCGGCAGGTTGGCGACGATCCGGGCCGCTCCGACGTTCAGGACCCTCCGCAACATGCTGTTAGCTATCAGCCCCGTAAACCCGGCGTTCGCCCCCAGGTACAACGATCCGTACATCAAGGTTTTCTGATCAAAGTTGGTCAACTTGTCGAAATTCTTTATCAGCATTTCGGAAATCATTGCCTGCGACATGGTTCTGTGAGGGTCGCTCCTCTGCTCCGTGTTCTCAGACATCTTCAGAGAGAAAGGAGCGACAACAAGACGATTTTGAATTGCATGGAGTTTAAACCATAAACGAGTTCTTGGCTTTGCACGGTTAGGGCAATACAGGGCGCAGACATGTAATTTACCCACAATTCCGCCCGTTTCCGCCCTCTGTCAGTGTTGCCAGATAGAGTCGAGACTTTCCAGCCCAAAAGTCTGTTAAAAACCGCCCCATCGCACAAAAACCCGCCCAATCAATATTTTGTTATATTTACTGTTTGTTTAGACACAGATTAAATGTTCAATATGAATATTTCTATATTTACCACCACAGGCATAGTGTTGCACACATTTGTAAACACTCAAAATAATACATTTGTTGGATTAGTGTGTACCTTTAACCTAAATATTTAAGGAGCACTTTAAAAGTTTGGTGCCTGTTTGTTTGCCAAATGTTTTCGTGTGTGTGAATGACAGGCATGAACATAAAACACTTTGTAAAACAGTACTTTATGAACAACAAAGTCCATGCTCAATAATCCAGGTATAAAATCCAACATTTTTCAGTCAGGTCATCTGGACAGTTTCTTTTGTTTTGTGCTGAAACGTTTTGCCTTCGATCCAGAAGGCTTCGTCAGTCAAGGAAACACACAACAAAACTGATTCTTCCTCCAACATCTTACTCCAAAGTGGAACAAACCAGTTCTGCTTGTGATAAGATGGTCTCTTTGGTACGCCCCCTCCTCCATTGCCAGCCCTCTTCCTTGTTGACAGTCTTGTCAAATTGGTTGAAAACAACAAAGTCCATGCTCAATAATCCAGGTATAAAATCCAACATAAAAACTGTCTCACCAGTTCTCTGTTGTGAACGCCCTGGCAGATGGAGAACATTCAGGGAAGCTTTGCAACCCCCGTGACCCAAAATGGAATAAGCGGGTAAAGATAATGGATGGATGGATTGTTTGAAATGTATTTAATAGGTTAACTCAAAAACCGCCGATCTGACTCCAAATCCGCCCAATCCCCACCCGCCCAAAGCAATTTTTACCCGCAAAATCAGAATGAAAACCGCCCAATTGGCGGTAAACCGCCCCATCTGGCAACACTGCCCTCTGTCAGTCACGCGCATGCGTCAAATTGGGCGCCATGCCCCAAATATTCATGAACATTTTCAGTCAAGGACGGTCACGGCGTTCATCTTTCTCCAATGTTTTGGTCCTTTACACTTGCTGTTTTTTTTATTGACTTTTGTATACAAACGTAATTCTACATTACATACATACATTATATATTCTACTGGTATGTTACGTTGTGATAGCTAAATGTCTTTAACGTGCAATGTTGCCTGGTGTCGAAGTGACTGCAGAGCACAGCTGAACGATACATATAAAGTAGATATTGGAGATGAGCGCCAGTTTGTACCAGAAAAAGATTTGAAGCTTCAAAGCCCCAAAGATGCACTCACCAGTGACATCTACTGGTCAGTTGCAGTTACAGCGGGCACCCAAGCTCAAAGTAAAAACAACGTTATTTATTTATTTTTTTTTGGCAAGTTTGGATCCACGCCCACTGTTTATAAAAGTGAACGCAACGACGAAACATCAAACTTAAGAACATTTTCTAATCTTTTTTTGGACGAAGAAAGAGGCCATATAGTCAATATAGACTGTCTTGAATATACACAAACGACAACATATGATTAGATGTAGCTAGAATATAATGCATCTAAAAATACAGACTGAGCATGCGCATCATTACAGCGACCAAACGCGCAAACAACTTGGAGGCAAACAATATTTCCGGCATTTTAAAAGTATCTGAATTAAAAACCAAGACAATTGAAACCATAATTGTAAGCATAAACATTTTTTACTGACTATTAGACAAAGTAAAAAAAAAAACGTTTTAAATGTCCAGTTGCTCTTAAAATTAAGCATAGTTAGTTGTTGAATTACGAGAACTTCGTAGCACAAAGACACCAAATCCCATAACACACTACGGTAGGCGTGGTTATTGTGTGATGCGTCAAGAAAATTAGTACAGAAAGTTCTGTCGGATTCTGCGTGTAGTCGCCATTTTTCAGAACGAGGTGTTGGTGGCAATTTCTCAGCTTCTTTATTCCCAGTCTTCAGCCTGTCTGCATTTACCCATTTTAAACTCAGCGTTGTGAATTACGCTAACATATTTTAAACCGGTAAGTCATGGTGGGGTTATTTATTTGATTAACTTGCCGTTTTGTCCATTTTCTTTTACGTGAATTTGACGTCTCGCCACAACCACCCAGCCATAACCTATTGTTTGCATTTACTATTAGAAAAAGCATAATTCTTCTAAATGTTTCGAAGTACAATGCTGTTTTGTACAGCGCTGTCAGTTGCAATATCAATGCGAGTAAAATATACATTTAAAAAAATTCGTTTTTTTAATGTTACGGTTTTGCTTACGTAATTGAAAATCCTCAGTGGGCCTTAGGCCGCCATTTTCTCTTGGTAGATCTTCCGCAATCGAACCAACCAGTATCTATGTTCATTGTTTTCACCACTAGGAAGTCGATTGTCACCAAGCAAATTAATATGTTTAGTATTACAGTGATACTGTGTTAAAGTGTTAGCATGTAACTAAAACTAATTGCGGACCGAGTATGACCGAGCTGAAAGGCTTCAGCTGCGGCCTAGTCGTAGAAATGTCGGTTGTTTTTCGTTGACATTGAAAGTTTCACTGTCCGTGAAATGTCATAGGCCAGTGTGATAAATACAATAATTTGATGTAGGAAGTTTGTTTCATTTTGCATTCAATATGAAACTTTAAGTGCATTCACTGTAGTTGTAAAAAGTAGTATTAGTAGTCCAATGCTTAATGCAGTGTTAAATCAAATCCTGAATGCAAAGATCCTGGCAAAGTAATGGAAGCAGGTGTACCAGGCATGGTTCATAACTAAAAGTTACTTGGTCATTGATGTATGTAATAACCCCCCCCCCCCCCCCCTCCTCTCGGGTATCTTCCAGATGCGGAACTTAAAGCGAATGCGCTCTCCAGGTGTCTGGCTGGATGAGTGCATCTGGGAGGAAAGAATGGAGTGTCGTAAACGCAGAAAACGAGATTCGTACAGCAGCGAAAGAGAAAACGGATCCAGAAAAGCTCCCCATTATCACAAGACTCATGGCGGGTAAATATTTTGTAGTGTTTACAAGGCAAAGTGCCTGTTGGGAGGATTCATTGTTACAGTGAGTTGAGTCATACTGTTCTGTGAGGTTGTCAGTCTGAAGTTTTAGCTAACCAGCATTAAAATACAACTATTTTAACAGTGTATTGCAACTTGGAAATAAGTGAAAATCTGTTGCCAAACAGTATAACATGACAGTATTTACTTTTATTGTTTATATATTTTGTCTGTGGGGCCCAAGTATGTAATACAGGTAAACTATACAGGTTTTGTAGCAGTAAATGACTGTTTTTCATGTAAATGCAAATTGTAGTTGTAAGCTTGCTCGTTTCGTAAACTGGAGTGCAATGTAACTGCAGGTCTTATGTAAATTGAGGCATTTTATTCAATATGGACACCTGATGGCAGTATTGGATTTCTTTTTAAGAATACAGTCTTGTTTTTGTACTGGCTGACCAGCATTGTAGACAAAACATTGCAGCACAGATTTATTTTAAGTAACAATTTAAAAGCTTAAAGATTAATATGATTTAAAATAGTTTGTTCCCCTTGTTGCATTGCTTAAAAGTTTTACGAACGTGTTATTGCTGGAGAATTTGAACTGCGGTCAGCTTGATGACTCTTTAGTTCCTATGGGAATTCAGATAATGTTCTGTTGGACTACTTAACATCCAGTGGTGCATAATAGCTATCCATTCCTTACTCACAGCAGTTTTTGTTTATAATGTATTGGATTATATTTGGATTATATATGCCTGCGTATTAAGGCTTAAACAAACCTACTAGTGTTAAGAGGTGAGAACACGCACGCTGCATTACCACCTGCAGCACATTTAAATTAAGTTTTCACTTTCAACTGTTTTGTTTTCCAAAAAGCAAAGCTATCAAGTAAAGCTTTCTGATACTTGTGTGTTGCAGTGATGGCTTTTTGAGGACACATATTAAGAGGTTACATTAGGTGTTTCCAGATCTACTCTAATTTTAGTTCTGTAGAGAGGCAGACTCCTTATTGGCAGACAACTGATACCAACTAGGTGCTAAGGCACAAGGTGTTTCTTGGTCTTTTTTGGGTGCTAACATGACAGACTGGGCTGGAGTTTGCTCACAAGTTATTGGAAACATAGTTGCACTGAGAACTTACTATAATTTTTAAAGAAAAGTAAATGCAGATATTTGTAGTCAGAGAAAGTTTGGTATGTGTAAATTTGAGAAATGCCAATACTAAATGGGTAGTTTTAAAGCAGCATATATAGGATCACACATGTTTACTTCTGGGGTTTCACGATGAATAGCAGTTTGAATTACACCCCATCAACTTTCACCTGCCAATGTGGCTCTCTGACAAGATGAATGCTTTTTAGGTCCAGGCTAGGTAGTTGCTGTATATTTAATAAATTTTCCAAATGTGTGGAGTTGCATGTTCTCTCAAGAATACAATTAATTAACAAGACTATTTTTTAGTGATAATCAGGTTAATAATTTGTCTCCTGTGCTGCAGCCACTTATTGAGCACGATGCAGGCTATCTGATCAGCATGCTGCCAATATCAAATGTTCTAAAAGGTTCGGGGATAGAGTGTCAGGCAAAAGGCTCACTATTAGCACCACCTTCTCACTCTTCATGTCGGTGCTTGATCACTCAAGAACTTAGGCTCTACTTGACCTGATATCATTTTAAGAGCTCATTTTTGTTTGTCATAATTTGTTTATTTGCAGGCAATACCTGGAGGCCCACAGCTTAAACCAGATGCTGGATTCTCATGAGAAGTTCACACATGAATGCAGCTTTGATGTGGCCTGCGATAATGAGAGTCGTGAAGATGCCTACAAGGAGAAAGACCTTGACTGGCACCACTACAGCAAGTCATCAGGCCGTAGTGGGCACAGCAAACGAAGCAGTCACAGGCATAGAGACAGAAGGCGCAGACGAAGTCCTTCACGCCACAGGTCCTCCTCGGTATGGAAACCTCTATCTTCTTGTCTATATCACTAGATTGAGTCATTATCACTGGTGTTTAGCCAATGCTAAATACCAATTTCTTTGTCTTTATCTCTGTACCATACTCTTAACTGAGCATGATTGCCAAATGTGATAAATTTTGTTTTAGGAGGTAAGATTTTGTTGGTGTTTAGAATATGAAATAAAAGTGGGCCCAGTTATTGTGACAGAGTTCAAGTGGTTAGTCATGAGACATGATGCTATATAGAAATATTGAAAAAGAAGTTGTGAAAAGTGTAATTAGTGAAGTTTTGTTTTTCTGTACTACTCTGAGAAAGTCTCTCATCTGTAAATCTTGTTGCCATGTTTTTCTTCTGTAACACACACCATGTGGTGGCCGCCGTCCAATTTCTCTGACGGGGGCTGAATTTGCATTTGCTGCTCCGTCCATTCTCCTGGTGGTGTTACTGAACGGGCTGAATCTGTCCACCCCTTCACCTCCCCCCTTGGCCGGGTTGAATGAATGACGATGTCGCATTGTGGTGGCCTGGTGCTGTCTGATGGGTTGTTGATGTGATGGCGGATTGCGGCGGTTCCGGTGCAGAGGACAAGCCATCGTCGCAGGAGCAGGAAAAGATCCCGGAGTGTTGAGGATGATGCCGAGGGTCACCTCATCTATCACAGTGGAGACATGCTGAGAGCGAGATGTATAGAATATATACCTTTTTTTTCTACTGTTGTTCACACTTTGTCTCTCTCACTCTCGTCTGGTTATTTCCAATCATTAATTTAGAGACTGCTACATTTTGGCCAGTAGATTATTTTCTTTATATTTTAGCATTTTATTTATGTTTTGGTCAGCTATTGCTTGTCAGTTAAACATACTATGAAGTTAATTCTAGGCCAATATTCATAAAGCTTTTTTTAGTACTTCTAGCCATACAGATATAAGCTGATGCAGTAACACAGCTAAAGGCCAGTGTTTTACTCTTGTCAGTCCAAGGAGTCTAATTTCATTTCTCTATTTCCTGTAGATGAGATTGTGTGTACTCTAGGAGAGGGTGCCTTTGGGAAAGTCGTTGAGTGCATTGATCACACAAAGTAAGTTCTTATCGTAAATATGACTTTAAAGCTAGCTCTCATTGACTTTTCTGTTAACTGCTTTTAAAGTTTTAACCAAATTTAATCCTAAAAACTTTGTCTTTTAGTAATGGAGCTCGAGTGGCTCTGAAGATTATTAAAAACATTGACCGCTACCGAGAAGCAGCTTTGTCTGAAGTAGACGTGCTTAAACAATTGAACTCCCTCAACACTGACAATAGATAGTAAGTACGCTCTTATCATAATCCAAAAGGTTTATTTTATTAGACAAACTGTTGAACTAAATGTCTTTCATTTTCCAGTGCTTGTGTGCACATGCTGGACTGGTTTGACTACCACGGTCATGTCTGTATTGCCTTTGAGCTGCTCGGCCTCAGCACGTATGACTTCCTGAAGGAAAACAACTTCCAACCTTTCCCTGTGGAACAAATCAGGCACATGGCTTACCAGATCATTAAAGCTGTGAAATGTGAGTAATCATGTCACTTTGTGTGCAAAAAAATATGTTTTAAAAAAGTCCATCGTGCATGTAAATGTTTGTTCTCTTTCAGTTCTGCACAAGAACAAACTGACTCACACAGACTTGAAGCCTGAAAATATTCTCCTAATAGATTCAGATTATGAAATGGAATATAACCATGAAAAGGTAATTTATTTCAAAGGTCAATGCTGATGTGGCCAAGATGACAGGTTTTGACAACAGTTTATGAAGCTGACGTATGTTTGGATTTGTTTTCAGAGAAGAGATGAGCGAACACTGAGGAAGCCCAATGTGAAAATAGTTGACTTTGGTAACGCCACCTTTGATCACGAGCACCACACGTCTGTGGTGTCGACACGTCATTACCGTGCTCCTGAAGTCATTTTAGGTAAGTGACCTCTCTAGTTCAGCTCCAGCAGTTTACACAACATGAGATTAATGTAGGTGGTGTGTCGTAGATTTGGGCTGGGACCATTCCTGTGACGTCTGGAGTATTGCTTGTATACTCATCGAGTATTACCTCGGAACAACCCTCTTCCAGGTAATTGGCAGCATGGAGTGACTTCATTTATTTGTTTTTTTTTCCAACCCTTTGCTAGTTGCTTCATTTACCATTTTTACCTGTTCTCCCATTCAGACTCATGACAGTAAAGAGCACCTTGCAATGATGGAGAGAGTTCTGGGCCCCATTCCTACTAACCTGCTGGAGAAAACCAAGTAAGGCAAACGTCCAAGATGTTTTCTGAATATTGTAATAATGTTGATGCTGTGTGCTCATATTTCTCATTAAAAGTAAAAGTATATTTGCAAATCTCTAAGCTGATCTTATAGTTATCAAACTAGTCTTTATATTAAACTCTTAAATAAAAAGTGGAGCACTTCCCTTTTGTTTAAGTTTCATTTTAACAACAATCGTGCCCAGTAACATCACAATTATATTTAGTGCAGTAATGTGTGGGCACATTTCCAACTTATTTGTATGCTATTAAAACATTTAGCATGGTGGGATTATTTTTTTAAATTTTTTTTACCAAAAATCACTGAGGTCCTAATTTTATTTGGCCCAGTTTTGTCTCGTTAGTGGTTGACTTGCCTTAAATTGGCTGATTTGTTCTTGATTACAGAATAACACCCACAAGGCAGAATGAAACGAGTTCTAGTTTAATTACCTTCTGAGTAAACCTGATATCTGTCTGAGATCCATTTCATTTACTTATTTTTTATTTTCAAACTCAATCCCATGCTTGTTTCATGTGGAAGTTAAAGCCTTTCCTGGTGTTTTTCTTGCATCAAATAAATGTTAAATGTAGTGACTGTTGCTGATGGTGTGTTTCGTAGAAAAAGGCGATACGTTCATCGCAACAAGCTGGACTGGGATGTTCACAGCTCATCGGGGAGATACGTCAAGAAACACTGCAAACCCCTTAAGGTACAAAAACGGCTGTTTTTAAAATTAAAATCCTGAAGACTCAAAGCTCAGATCAGCACATTTACTGACGTCAACTTTCCATTCCCTCACCAGCATTACATTTCTTCCAAACGTGAAGAGCACAGTCAGCTCTTCGACCTGATCGAGAAGATGATGGAGTACGACCCGACAAAGCGCCTCAGTTTGGAGCAGGCCCTCAGACATCCCTTCTTCTCCTGCTACTACAAGACCAGCAGCAGGAAGAGCACCAGCAGAAGCAGCAGCAGTAGTAAATGAGGCTGGACTTGTGAACTTTGACCTTTTGGCCAAGCCCTTCCTGTCACAGATCCATCAGCCTGCATCTCCTGACCGTCCAGGAGAGAACATCTGACTGTATCAGTCACTGCCCTGCCTCGTCCCACTCACTCACGTCACACGTCTTAATGTCATGAATGCAACTCCAGTTCGTCTAGGTTTTTTTTTTTTTCTTTCATTATTTAAATTGTAACATGGCAACGCTCATAGAACTTTTTAAATGAATGAATCTGTAATTTTGCCATTTTGTTTTTCCTCGCTCTGCTTGGTGATGAAGGGGGTGGGTAATGTAACATGAACACAGCCTTCATGTTGTTTTTGTTTTATGGATGTGTATATTTAAAAGAATTAAGGCAGGAAGCTTGTACATAGAACTTGTTCAGATATTTACATTTTTGATTTAGTAATGTAATTTTTTGCAACGTGTCAATAAAGATGACAGCAGAAGAGTTGTCGTTTCTCTTTAATGGGTGCAGTAACTGCACGCGTCCGCACGATGGCAGCACGAGCGTTGTCACCAGAAGTAAATGAGACATGGCTGCGTTAAAGATTAGGAAACAAATTATTCAGATTTAACTCCACAATGGAAGACGGACCTGCGTGTAGAGATGACTCTTCATCATTGTTCCAGTCTTTAAAGGCCCCTGCCACAAAGAAATTCAGACCGTCTGAACACATTAATGACTCCATGTGTACTTTATTAAACGTAAACTACCTGTGACTGACAACAGGTCAACGTTGGAGGACTGAAAGTTTTAATGCACTCGTACATCTTGACACTGTTCGTCCGTTCAAAGCATTTTGAGAGTGGTGGTGCAGAGGTTGGAGAAAATGGGCCTGTGATTAGAAAGTTGCAGGTTCAACTCCCCTGACATCAAAATGTGGATGGAAAAGGTGAAACACCTGCCTCCACCCTCATTTGTCCCACTCTGGGCCCTTGAGCAAGGCACATACCTCCCACCATCTGCTCCCAAACAGGTCTTTCTTGAAAATGAGTTCTCGTGACTCATTGAGACTACCTGTATAAATAAATAAAATAACTGGTTCCCAGCTCTGGTCCTTGAGGAATTCCATCCTGCTTGGTTCTCTGCTCCAACACACCTGATTCAGATTTTATTACTTCCTGAAGTTCTGCCAAAGCCTGTTAAGCACCCATTTATTCAAATCAGGTGTGTTGAAGCGGGGAAACAACTAAAACATGCAGTGTGGCGTTCCTCAAGGACCAGGGTTGGGAACCACTGGGTTAAAGAACGCAGCCGTAATTAAATCGACCTGTTGAAGTTTGAACGCTGAGCTGCCTTTAAGGCACTCAGTTTATTCTTGATTCATATATTTCCAGCTAAATGACTACTCTTGTCACATTAATCCTCCACGTCTAAGCCCAAGTCAAATTTATTTATAAAGCATAATTAAAACAGCCGCTGTTACCAAACTGCTTTGTTTACATTGAGTGCACACCCGCATTTTAGAACCACATATGGAAAACAAATCAACTCCTTTTTGCTCAGGACAAGCTTTTCTCCAGAAGCTGGAGGAGCTCCAGAAGTGGTCCAGCTCAGGCTGTCACCCCTGCAGCCTCCCACGTGGTCCGGCAGGGCGGGCGCATCCAGAGCGCTTCCACGCGCAACTTTTAGAAAGGAGAACATCTGATCTGTTTGCAGCCGCATCCTGCCAGAAGCTCCGAGCTCTCGGGTTCACTTTACTCCCGTGTTGTGAGCTCTGCGCGTGCTGACCCGAAACTCATCAAACTAATAATTGGTTGGTGTCGCGCCGATCAGTTCTCCTGACTTTACAGTTTGGTCCATCAAGTTTCTGTTCGCCGCGGCGGCATGGACACATCCAGCGGCTCCAAACCCGCGTGCGAGTGCGCGCGGGCCGCGGGGGTCCAGCGGTGGGTGCCGGCCCTGTGCCTGCTCCTGTCCCTCAGCTCCATCACCCTCTGCCTCCTGTTGAGCTTCAGGACCTCCAAGATGGAGCAGCGGCTGCAGGCGGAGATCAGCGCCGTCCTCCAGCCCGCGCGCAGGTCTCTCCAAAACCAGGACGGGAGCCTCGTCCCGGAGCTGCGCGCCCCGATAGGGCAGCTGGTGGAGGAGGTAAAGCATCACCGCGTGTCGTGGACTGATTACAACTTTTGACACTAATTATATCTTCTTCGTTTTTGTTTTTGCCTCTTTCTGCGCGTGCTTCTGCTCATTTGTCTGTTAGCAAAATATCTCCCGAACCACTGAACGGATCTTAATGAAGTTTTCAGAAATTAATCACTGGATACACTTTTAAAAGTATTTAAATTTGGGGGTTAACCCGATTAAAGATGGCTGCTAAATCAAGACAATGCTGACAAACACCAGAATAGTTACTGCTTAACCAGTTTTACAGATATCGAGCTAAGGTTGGGTGTGATAGTAGCTGTATCTGACCCACACTTTATACTCTGAGCTCTAACTGATAGCGCGAAATCTGTGTTCAAACTTTGGCAACAACCATTGCTTTGGATTTTATCTGTCTGTTAGCAAAATACCTAATAAATCAATGGATGGATTTTGATGAAACTGTCAGGAAGTGATCAATAGGTGTACATCTAAAACTGATTAACTTTTGGAGTCAACACGATTTAAGATGGTTGCAACAGCTAACTGGATTTACAAAACACATAAATGGCTTTAACTTAACCAGTTTTACGCATGTTGAGCTAAAACATGGTGTGGTAGTAGCTGAGCCTTACCCCCAACACATTTTGAATGCAACACATTGTGCTGCTTTTTTTTTTTTTTTTGCATAAAATCTTGGTATCAGCTGTTGGAGTCAACTTTGTCTGTTAGCAAAATATCTGATAAACCATTGAATAGATTTTATCAAAACTCTCAGAAAGTAAATATCGGATGTACATCTACAACTGAATAACTTTTGGACTCAACCCGATCAAGAAAGCTGCAGCAGCTGTGATAAAAGTGGCTACATCTCTGTGAATCTTACAGATACAGAGCTTAAGAGTCGTACAAGATCACACAAGGTTTTGCGTGGGGAGTGTATATAATGTTATTTTCAAGCTTTACCCAAACATACACAAGATAATCTGAGTTTGAAACTCTGGCATGAAAGGCGGCAGGTGATATGCATTCCTTCAAAAGAATGGTCTGTCATTATTTCTACAATCTGCTGTATGCTCCAATGAAGGTAAAACTTATCAGCCCCTGTTTTGCATATTAAAAGTAACAAATCATGTTACTATTCTTTGAATTAACAATAAAATATCTGGATTTATGTTTCTCCTTTTCACACATTTGCTTCGTGTTTGTTTGCAGAAAATGGTGTCTCTGGAGCCGAAGCTGCGGACAGCTAGAGACGTTGGTCAAGAGTGCTCCTGTCCTCCAGGTACTGTCTCTGTTATTTAACGCTTCCACACACACACACCAAAAGTTTGCTGCTTGTCGGCCTCGTGGAGTTAAAAGGTGCTCTGGGTGTAAATTAGTTAGTTTTTTGTGTGAAGAAGGACTTTGTCTCCTAAACTGGTTTAGAGGCCGTCCTGTGACTATATGTGGCTCAACAAGCTGCACATTGTTGGGACGTCCAGCATGGACCCTGCAGTCCTCTGTCAGTGTGTGTGTGTGGACGGAGCGTCTGTGTGCCAGGTCAGGACCACGTTTGGCTCGTGGTGTTTATTACGGGGCCTGTGATATTTCCTGGGGTGGAGAACAGAGTGTGATCCACATCATGTTACACACCCACACACACACACACACACACACACACGCACGCCTCCCATCATGCCTGTGGATTTAAGAAAGATGCTATCTCTCTTTTATTTGAGGTCAAGTTGCTTCTTGGTGTGACGTGAGAGGTGCCCAGCGGCTCCAGCTTTAGCCTTCAGCTGTGTGTTTGATGGTTTGCAGATTTTAGCTGGCCTGTGGAAGCTGACGGGAGTGATTGGGCTCGGAGCAACAAGATGCGAGCTGACAATCAGGCTCAGTTATTTATTTCATCTTTAATTTGCAGCTGAAAGGGAAAGAGGGGATTTTTGATTTGTTTATTGCAGATGTGGGAGGTTTTCTTCTAGGAGTAGTTCTGCAACAACAGAACTATTTGAACAGGGTGCAGCTGATCCTGTTCCTTTAAAAGGAGCTCTGCTGCTTCTTTTGACGGACAGAGCTTTTCTGTTGTGGGACTAAAAAATAAAGAATATCAGAGGTTAACAAAATTGCAATTTAACCAAAATCCAGTTTGAATGCTGAGTGACTTCACTGAAAGCTGCTGAAGAAGTTGAAGCTAACTGGCTAATGCTTAAAGAAGCAGAACATTACCTAAAAGCTTAAGGAAGTAAAATACTATCTAAAACTAAAAGTAACAAAAGACTAGCTAAATATAGCAACACAATAGCTAGAAGCTAAAAGTAACAAAAGGCTAGGGAAAGGTTAAAAATAATAAAACACTAACTAAAAGCTCAAAGTAAAGTGCTAGCTAAAATATGGAAGAACTGGCTAGAAGCTAAATATAGCTAAAGGATGGTTCAAAACCTTAAAGTATAATCTGTTAGCTGGAAGTTCAAATTAGCAAAAGACTAGCTAAAAGCTAAAAGAACCAAGTGCTAGATAAAATATGAAAGAACTAGCTAGAAGCTAAATATAGCTAAAGGATGGTTCAGAACCTTAAAGTATAATCTGTTAGCTGGAAGTTCAAATTAGCAAAAGACTAGCTAAAAGCTAAAAGTTGCAGAATGGAAGCTAGAAGCTACATAAAGGCCTTGCCTAGAGCTAAAAGAGGCTAACGGCTAGCTAAAAGCTAAAATTAGCAATAGACAAATTAAGAAACATATTTCAAGGAGAACAATATTTTTAAATGTGTTAAAGAGATCTCTGTGTATTTTGTATGAACAATAATTTTACAAAAACATTTATTATAAATAAATGTTTTTAAAGTATTAACGTTGCAAGAAACTAAAGTTATAGCACCTATCCGCTAAAGGAAATGAACATTTTATATCTAAAGGGTTCAAACAGCACCTAAAGTTTGCAGAAAACATGGGAAAACCCTGGAGAACAATAAACATTATTAACAAAGTTGTCAGTAAATGACTGTTTGGTGATCGATGCAAACACTCAGAAAACTATTTAAAGTTCTTTTAAGTTTCTGGTCTGAAGATGAGTTTTTATTTTTGTAAAGAGCATATTGTTCATTTGGCCTTTGATCTAAACCCACTGCTGTTTGTGAACATTTTTCTATTGGATTTCTCAATTGAACGCTTTAAAACGTGTTTATTCCCTAAACCAAAACGCACAACTAATTTGTGTGCTTGTGAGACAGTTTACGAGTCAAATCTGGCTGCGTGTGTGTGTGTGTGTGTGTGTGTGTGTGTGGGGGGGGGGGGGGGGTCATGCAGCTGAATTTCTGTCCCCCTCAGCCTTTGAGGGGGCCGACACTGCAGCTGTAAGAAGAGACCCTCCTCTCTTCTTTAGCACCAACTCGCAGCACTTGAAACTGGAAGCGTTTAAAGCGCCGGGATCACAGAGCGAGGTATTTCTGTCTGCCTGTCTGCTCTGCCACGCAGCAGGAGTGGCATCTCTGCCATTAAAGCTATGCCCTCCACTCCACATCAGTGGGGGGGCTCAGCTTTCAAACATGCACAGAAACGAGGGCACCGACAGGAGGCAGTGTTTCTGCAGCAGCTCCGCGGACCATGATGAGGATGTTACTGTCTCCACTGCAACTCCTGACAGTTTTGCTGTAATAAAAAAGTATTTTTACGGCAGTGACTCGTCTCTGAACAGTGTCAGGTCCCAGACGCTGACACGAGGAGCGCCCTGACGCTTTCATCCTCGCAGATACAGCATGAGCAGCAGTCGTAAAGTGTTAGGCAAACTGTCACTGAGAACAGCTCTGCTTACAAGCTTCAGGTGTTTGCAATTATCACCCTCCTGCTCCCCCAACTCACACACACACACACACACACACACACACACACACACACACACACACCCTTACGCTACATACAGCATGCTGGCCTTACAGACGTTCATTACTTACACTTGAGCACGTTTATGGTGCCTGCAGTAATAAGAATCATGCGGGGACTGTTTGTTTCTTGGTAAAAGGGCGTGCGTTGGATTGTGTGTCCTCAACTTGTCTTTATCTCGAAAGCTGACGCTGAATAAGGCGCACAGTTTGTTTACCAGCTTCCACCAGTAACAGCTCCGTAAGCTGAAGTGGAAATGGAATATTGTCGCACAAAATGTGTTTTAAAGCAGAATTTTACACATTTTCTAACATTTAATATTCCACTTGTTTACTGTCTTCTGCTATGACGAAGAGCGGACGATAGTGTAATTGTCTATAGGGGTGTAACAATACATCGATTTATATCAATATATCGATTAAATTATTAATGATTCGATTATATCGTGGCAAAACTGAAACATAGATTCATATCGTCAGCTTTAAAATACGCTTTTACTTTGAAATTCCCAAGGCACGTCCGTGTCACCATTTCCGTGCGCGGCTGCGGCCGCCTCAGCAACATGGCAGACGAGGCAGAAAACACAGATAATGAAATTCACTCTCCGGCTGGATTTAAATCAACACTGTTGAAACATTTTTGATTCCAACAGAAGGACGGCTCAACAGACAGAACTCATGTTGTATGAAACAGGGGCCAGCGTGACTTAAAATACTCTGGGAAACAACAAATTTAGCCGTTCACCTGAAGAAGAAACACGGCATTGATAGCCATGTTATGTAAGCTCAATATCTATTTTTGTTTCTTTATAACTGAAAGGTCATCAGGATACTTTTAAGTTAACGTGTTTAAAAAATGCACTTAAACATAAGAAATGTGAGACTATACTGAACAGGTTATTTATTTTTATTTTTTCATTATTTAAGAAAAAAGTTTTTTGTTTAAATGCCTGGTGCATGTAACAACAGAAATAAAATGGTTAAATCATATTTGAATTGTTTTTGTAAATTTATTTATATGTAAATGAGATGGGCATTTGATATCGCAATATATCGATCGCAGACTTGTGAATCGAATAGAATCGAAATCGTATCGTGACAGACTGTGATATCGAGAAAAATCGTATCATCATACAAACAAATCAATATAATATTGCATTGTGGTAAAGATTTACACCCCTAATTGTCTACGTGTGTGTGTGTGTGTGTTCATTCGTCTCAACAAAATGTCCCATGAACCACTGGGTTCATCTTAATGAATCTCCTAATGTAATCAATCGGCCTGTCGTGATAAACAATAAATCAATTAATAGCATGATAAATAAAAATGATCAACCTCATTTTCATGTTTTGGCTTTATAATTTCTTCGTGTCTCTCTCTTCTACTGGACACTGGATGACAAAAAGCTGAACTCTGGTGCTCTTCACTGACCCCTCCCTTTCTCTTTAAAATCTGTTTTATTCATTCAAAATGTCCATTTTTTTTGGATCGTTAAAAACGGCTAAGCTGAGAAGCTAAGCTACGAGCTAAGCTAACAGGCCGACCTCAGAAAAAACCCTCCGTCTTCTCGAAGCTCTAAAATTCATGGTTGAAACCCGTGCCTTCGTCTAAAAAGTTGTTTTTCTCTGCAAAAAAAAAGAAACTGAGAACTTGTTCACTGATTTAAAAAAAAATTTTTTAATTAAAAGCTTTGTATGAAAAATGCTATGCTAAAGAGTTCAAACCGCACCGAGCGTCCGCCATTTTGAGAACCGAAGAGAGACAGCCCATGTCACGTTAAGGAGCCTCTCTTCCATTTTTCTTAAAGAGACGCTGATCGCTCCCTCACTATTCAACCTTTGGTTCAAGCAGTCTTATACTGCCATCCAGTGGTCATAAAAAGGTACTACACTCAAAACAAATTAACCAACATTTCTTCTTAAATTTGACAATAATTACTAATTATTGTCGAATTTCAAACAATATTATCGCAATAATTTCTGAGGCAATTAATCGCCCAGCAAAATTTGTTATCGTGACATGCCTAGTAATCAATGGATTCACAACTGATTAGTGTTTGTAGTCAACTTGATTCAAGATGGCCGCCACAGCTAATTGGATTTAGCTAACATGAAAATGTTAGTTATGCAACTATTGAGCTCTAATTTGCTGTGGTTGTAGTTAAGCATCATCCTTAACTCATACACTGAGTGGTAACAGACCATGGGAGATCTGTCACATTAAATTTTGCCATTAACTGTCAACCATGTTAGCAAAATATCTCATGAAACACCGGACAGATTTTAATGAAACTGTTGGAAAGTTGAGCTAGCAAACACAAAAGGAGCTAAAACTCTGCCACATTTACAGATGTTAAGCTCAAATTTGTTGTGGTTGTAGCTGAGGATGTTCTCTATCACATACTCTAGTCACACCTAGGGACAATTTAGAGTTACCAATCAGCCTAACATGCATGTTTTTAGTCTGTGGGAGGAAACAGGAGTACCTAAAGAAAACCCACGCATGCACGGAGAGAACATGCAAACTCCACCCACAAAGCTTCCCGGTCAGGTCAAGATTTGATCTGGTGACCTTCTCACTGAGAGGCGGCAGCTCTACCAACTGCGCCACCGTGCTGCCCAAACAGAATTCAATGATTTACAAATGTCATTGACCCACATTTTATTCACAGTGGAACACATGTAACATTTCACATGTTTAAATGAAGAGATGGTACAACTATTTGAGGAAAAAATGGTGATTTTTGAATTTGATGGCAGCTACACATCCACAACTGTGCAACATCTGTAAACGTCTAGGAGCTGAGGAGAATTTAGAGGGGAACGTTGTCCCATTCTGGTCTCATGGGGCATTTCATTTCATGATGCGCCAAATGTTTTTAATCTGAGAGATCTGGACTGCACGCAGGCTAGTGCAGCTCCAGACTCTTCTACTACAAAGCCATGCTGTTGTCACTGGTGCCGTTTGTTCGGTGTCTTGTTGAAATATGCAAAGTCTTTTCTGAAAAATATGTTTTCTGGATTGGAGCATATGCTGTTCTAAAACCTTTTTACATGTTTCTGCATTGATTGGTGCTTGTGCAGATTTGTAAGATGCCCATTTAAGTGGCAATAATGCACCCCTATACCATCTGAGAGGCAGGCTGTGTGTGAAAACAGGCTGAATAGTCCCTCTCCTGTTTAATACAGAGGTCATGGTGTGTCACATTTTCCAAAAACACATTTTGATTCATCTGGGGGGGGTGTTAGCGAAAGTCGGCCTGTGATCAGAAGGTTGACGGTTCAATTCCCCTTACTGACAACATCAAAATGTTGGTGGGAAAGGTGAATTATCCACACCTACCTCCTCCATCATTTCCCCCACTCTGGGCCCTTGAGCAAGGCCCTTAACCTCCACCATCTGCTCCCCCTGGTGCCCTAGACAGCAGCTCTCTGCTCCACACAGAGGGCTGTGGTAGCTCGGTGGTCTGTGGTTGTGTCAGGAAGGACACGGCATAAAAACAATTGTCAAGTGTTCGTGTGAAATAGTTCACTGTGGAGACCCCAGAGGAAGAGAGCAGCCGACAGAAGAAGAAGAACATTCATTTGACCATGAACACGTTGCTTCAGTCCATTTTAAATGAGATTTGATCCAAAGACGACAGTGATGTCTCTGGATGGTGTCCACATACAGCTGCACGATAGAGCTTTAGCCAGCATTTGTGCATGGCACCATGATCTGTTTACAGACAATGATCTAAGGACGTGTTCCTGAGCCCATGAACTGATGTCCAGAACAGAATCACACCTGCTTTTAATGAAGCCCCGCCTGAAGGCCCGAAGATTTTTGGTATCCCGTATTGACTTTTGATAGCTGGATATGGGCACCAGTGACCCCACGACCCGAAAAGGAAGAAGCGGGCAAAGATAATGGATGGATGGATCTCTAAACTGCCCTTTTAGTACCCTGTCCTCTTACTGTCCTGTTGTCAGTTACCATAATTAGTTGCAAATTGCTCCTCCAGCTGTTTCTTATTTGTACCTCTTACATTTACAGCCTTTTGTTGTCTTTGTCCCAACATCTTTTTTTTAAACGTGTTGCTGTCATCAAATTTAAAATGACCCTGTTTGATTTGATTTTTTTTTTCTACAAATGATCCAGTTACTCAAGTCTTAACACATATGTGTACTATGCTGTACTGGCAACAAAATATGAGTTTATGAGAAAAGAAAATCATTACAATATGATTTTAATTGCGTTTTGTCACAACTCTTTCAGTATCGAGATTATATGAAAACTAAGTTTTTGCATGTTTTTATAGTGTCTCGGGAGTACTTTAATAATGAGGGCTAATCATTATACTTTCAGCCGCCTCTGACGTTTTCTTTGAAACCATAGGAGGCAGAGGCGAAGCTGCACACCCTCCTTACCCAGCATCCCACTCTCCCAAAGTGAAGGAGACGAGGAAACCCATTTTTTTGAGAGATTGAGCAACACAATGGGGCCAACATTCCCCGGGGCGTCATTTTATTTTTAAAGACATAATAAATCAGACAGGAAGCTCGCAGCTACCTATAGACCTTAAACCTCTCTCCACAGGAAGTGTACATACGGCACATATGATCCATTAATGACCATTATAAAACAATAACCGCAGGAAATTTGTTTCCCTCAGCAGCCTCGTTTCAGATATTTTTCATTAAAAGCTGCAGCAACATTCAGCTTCGCGTGTTAGTTGATGTCTGCCGGCACGCTACAATAAATGTCTCATGGCGTCTGCTGCATTACTTTAAACTGACTGTGTATGAAGTTATGAAGAGAGCATCCTGTGGCAGAAGATCCAGGTGTCTTTATTGTTTTCTGCTGCAGAGGGAAGGACCCAAACTGGGGAGGAAAACATGCATCAAATACCTTCGACCGTGCTGCTGCACAGTCGAGCGTCCCTGCGGGCGTAAATACACTCCTCGTTTAGAGTTTTAACTAGTTACTTTCACCCAGTCTCTTTTTCACCACGTGCTTCCAAAAGTCAACTATTATGTTTGTATTCTGCATCTGTCTGTTAGCAAAATATCTTGTGAACAACTGAACAGATTTTGATTAAACTTTCAAGAAATAATCATTGAATGGTTCTCTACGTCTGCTTGACTTTTAAAGTATATCCAATTCAAGATGGCTGCCACAGCAAACTGAACTTAAATAACACAAAATTGACTATAACTCAGTCAGTTTTACACAAATTGAGATAAAAGTTGGTGTGGTAGTAGCTGAGACTCGTCCCCAAAGCACATGCCAAGTACTATTAGAATGCGTAAGATCTTTCTTTAAAATTATAACGTTATTTATTTGGAATCAATGGTGTCGGTCTGTTAGCAAAATATCTCACGACCCACTGGACGGATTTTGAAAAATCTTTCAAGAAATAATCAATGGATGTTTCTTTACTGCAGATTAACTTTTGGATACAATTGAATTGAAGATGGCCACGGCAGGCAATTGAAATAAACCAACTCAAAAACAGTTATAATTCAGTCAATTTTACAGATATAGAGTTAAAGTTTGTTGTGGTCGTAGTTGAGAGCTACTAACATCACATACTCTAAGGGAGATAGCTCCAACTCAAAATAAGATCATCTCCATCTATAACACACGTATGAAATGTGTTGGGTGATATGCATTCATCCATGGATTGTTAGGCCTTTATTTGTATTTATTGTTTCGTCTCGTCAGTTTACGCCTGTCTCTCAGCTCCGAGGTCTGTAATTCTTGTTGCTTTTTTGCAGAAGTGAATATAAAAGTGAACGACTCCTCTTGATTTCTCGCTCTTATTTGGATATTGTGGAAAGCTGAAGGGCGCTCCGTTTATTTGTAGCTGCTAACGTGGAATGCTAACTCGTGGACTGTTGGAGACATTTAGAGATGGATGTGCCTCATGTGCAGCTGAAGCTTGGGGCTGGATTCAAGAGGTGCTTCTAGATGAATGCCAACCGTCTCCGGGATCGAGTTGCATCAGCTGTTTGTGTGAGAGAAAGACCTTCACGATGTTCTCAGGAACCTTTACGCTGAAGTCTGAAGTCGCCCAAGCACGAGCAGAACTTTACCGCTTTAAGACGGCGGCTCAAAAATTGTGCAATCTGAGCTTTTCTTACTTATTTTCATACAAAGAGACACAATGATTGTGTGTCTGATTGGCCTCGGAGTTGAATCTTGGAGTGAAGTCACTTTCTCATGTCCAAGTTGTAAGTCTGAAAACCAACTGGTTTCCTCATTCCTCATACTGGTGAGAAACTTATCTGTCCAAGTTGAGATTAAAACAAACAAAAAAAAAATAGATTCAGAGTTAAATGGACCACAAAATATAGACAGTTGTAGGTTTTTCATCAGCCTTGACATCCAAATAAACTATAACAACCTTGTCCATAAAAACTGATAACCACAGTATTAAACTATTAATACAACCAACACTCATTCGTTCATCTGGGCCTTCATGGTCTGCGATAGTCCTTGATGGAGGTCCTGCTTGCATCAGAATTCTAACCTGGGTATGACATCACACCCAACCTAAAGGTGGTCCAGGTGCAAGTTGAGAAACCAGTTGGATTTGCTGCGGTTGTCCGTAGTGATCAGGTTAACCATTATTAGTAAATCAAGTTGATACATTTGCTTTTACTGCATTTTTTGCATTAACCATAAACCCTAAAAATGATGGACAGAACATCTCTGCCTCTTCCCATCATTCAAATCTGAAGCTGGCATTATCTGATGTACAGTTCCTGCTGGGTTGTATTTTTGGAACCAGAGTCTGTGCACTGGAGGTGTAGGGCTGTAAGCCACGCCCCCTACTAACCTCACAACCAATCATAGTTTATTTAAGCATCAATTATCTAAATAAAACTAAACACATTTGGGAAATAAATCTATGAATGTGCAGTTGTAAGAAAAGACTTGCATGAAATATTAGAAGTGAAAACCTGGATCAGATGTGATGTCAGTCCCTGATCTAACTTCTAAGACAGATGGAGCAGCAACGTGTTGATGTTGGTAAAAAGTATTAGCAGGAAGGAAATGAAAAGTAAGGTGTTAGCTTGTAGTTTTCTATGAAAGAAAACGCTTAGCATGAACTCGTCATGCTAACAGTAAGCCAGTACGTCACTGGGCTGCAGCTGTGGGCAACTTGTTGACAAACAGCACTTGTGAGGGATTCTCCAAAATGTGTTGCTTGAATTTTTAACATGTTCCAAAAAAAAAAATCTATGGGAAAAATTTCTCTTAAAATAGTCCCAGAATTGTCCCAGACGTCTCAAACTCGTGAGTATTTTGTATTAGTACAAAGTATTTTGACAGCTGGAGCGGTGGCACAGAGGTTAGAGATGGTGGACCTGTGATCGGAAGGTCACCGGTTCAATTCCCCGAACTGACGACATCAAAATGGTGAAGCAACCTCCACAATCATTTGCACCACTCTGGTTCCTTGAACAAGGCTCTTAACCCCCACCATCTGCTCCCCCGGGCACCCCAGACAACAGCTCTCTGCTCCACACAGAGGGCTGTGGTAGCTCGGTGGTCTGTGGTTGTGTCAAGAAGGGCATCCGCCGTAAAAACAATCGCCAAGTCTTTCAGCGAGTTAGTTCGCTGTGACGACCCCGAGGAAGAGAGCAGCCGAAAGAAAAAAAAAAAAGTTAGACAGCTGACTGGGAGCTCTCCTTATGACAGAAAACATCTGATGCTACAGCTTCAAATGTCCGTCTAACCACGCTGGCGATACATAAATATTAAAGAAGTGGTCCAGATCT
This sequence comes from Nematolebias whitei, assembly GCF_014905685.2. NCBI lineage: Eukaryota > Metazoa > Chordata > Actinopteri > Cyprinodontiformes > Rivulidae > Nematolebias > Nematolebias whitei. The sequence continues at coordinate 23,110,711 of NC_056501.1, forward strand.
TCGAAAGGTGTAGATTAAATCATAAATGTTGGAGTGGCAGTCAAAGTGGATACAAAAATTGGGTAAATGTGGAAAATGGGGAAAGTGGTAAAGAGGTGAAAAGGAAAGTTCAGGCAGGATGGAGTGGATGGAGCAAAGTTTCAGGAGTGATTTGTGAGAAAAGGGTGTGAGCAAAGGTCAAAGGAAAAGTTTACAAGACAGTGGTGAGACCAGCCATGTTGTATGGTCTGGAGACAGAGACATCAGGAGAAAGAACTGGAAGCGGCAGAAATGAAGATGTTGAGGTTCTCCTAAGGAGTGAGAATGAGATCATTAGAGATACAGCACAGGTTGAACAACTGTTAGAGAGACCAGACCCGGATGGTTTGGACATGTCCAAAGGAGGGACAGTGGTTTGGACATGTCCAGAGGAGGGACAGTGGGTATATTGGTAGAAGGATGTTAGAAATGCCAGGAAAAAGACAAAGAGGAGATATATGGATGCAGTTAGAGGACATGGAAGTAGTTGGAGTGAGGACAGAGATGGAGGAGGATGATTCTCTGTGGAGACCCCTGAAGAGGGGAAAGCCGAAAGAAGAAGAAGAAGAAGAAGAAGAAGAAAGAAGTCAAAGGTGACTACGGTGGATACAATGTGAATGGAAGTGGGCAACTAAATAATGTGCACGGCCTAGAATACAATTTTAGCTAAGCAGACAAAAATAGTCTGTTTAACAAAAAAAAAATCCTGACAAACCAGCCACGTGGCTCGCTGGTCACATGATCGCAAACACTCGAGAGTCAGGGAGGCTGCTACTGGGAAGTTTCCCATTTTCTCGCATTTGAGTCACAATTTACAGTGGTCTCCAACAGTCCTGAATGTTTTCTGAAGATCTATCACTTTTCTACTTGAACTGTCTGAATCTGGTTTAGGCGAAAGCTTTGTGTTAGGATGTGAAACATGGCTGTGGTTAAAAATAGCCATGGTTGAGGTTGGGGGGGGGGGGGGGTGTTACATAACCCTCAAACTCACGGTTTAGGTTAGGAGCATCGCAAGCTCTTTGATGGAAAACAACAGCCGAGCATGTAACCTGCTCCAGGTGTGCACGTTCTGATGCGTCTGCGCAGTTTCTCTTCACTTCTGCTTCACCTAAACTCTATGCACATAACCCCCCCCCCCCCCCCACACCCCCACACACCCCCCCCCCCCCCCCCCCCCACACACACACACACACACACACACACACACCTCGGTCTCTCATCAGCCTCCTTATTAAAGTTAGCTTTGTGAAACCGCAGTGTTTAACAGCGGGGCCGACATTCTTCCTTTTGAAAAATAAACAGCTGGACACAAGTCGGCCAGTCAGCAGCCCACCGAGGCCCACAAAGACCTCAGGAACACTGAGAAGAAAAATAGGGTGGTGGTGGGGGGGGGGGGTATAACAGGCACCCAGGCTCAGGATATACACATATATATATTGAATACGCAGAAGCATCTGAAAGGACAAGCTGATTATAGTTCTGATCCGGAGGAAACATGAATTCTCACTAACTTGATGTTCGCCGTAAATATCGACTGAAGTCGGTTCAAGCAGGAACTCATTTTGAGCTGGTCAGAAATAAAAAATAAGAACAATGAACTCCAGACGGCGACGTGTGTTTTTCCTCCATGTGTTCGTGTTTAGGTCTCAAGCTGTTGTCTGTCCTGTCTCGGATCAGATCTGAGTCCCGTCCACACAGAGCCAGCTCTTGAGCAACAGCTCCGTGAGGGCATGTTTATATTTATGTCATTGGGTTGTTGTTTTTTTCCAGGAAAGTCGGAGGTCTCAGGAAGTGCAGAGGCTCGGTTTTCTCGTGCGCTCCGTCCTTACGCAACACTAATAAACACAGATGAAACGAAAGGTTCTCACACCCACAGGTGGATGGAAATGGGAAAGAAGTTTCACTTTTTTTTTTTTTTTACTTACCGTTTGATGTTTTATTGCCCACAACCAAAAAGCAAAGACAGATGCTAATGTTTTTACCCACGTCTTTGTGTGTCTGTTACCAAAATACTTCCGTAACCACTGGATGGCTTTTAATAGGATTAGTGGAAAAGGATGGTGGGATGATTTCAGAGTCAACCCCATTCAAGATGGCTGCCACAGCCAACTGATATTAAAAACACGAGTGGCTGCAGCTGTCAATTTACAGATATTAATGTGAGATTTGGTGTGGTAGTAGCTGAGAGTCATCTCTAACACATATTCTGAGCATTCAAATATGGTCAAAAGCTTTGTTTCAACTACTGCCTTTAACAATATGGAGTCATTTCTGTCTGTTAGCAAAATATCTCCTGAACCACTGCATACTTTTTTAATGAAACTTTCAGGAACTATCCATTGGATTTACAGCTGATGAACCTTTCAACATGTTTGCCTCAGTTAGTAGACATAAAAAACACAAACATTTAGTTCAGTCAGTGTTTACAGAGAGTGTGCTAAAACCTGGCGTGGTAGTAGCTGAGAGTCATTCGTAACATTGACTGTGACATCTTGGGATGTCGCATGAGACTTTTTACATTCTGTCCAAGTCTTCACCAAAACGGCTGCAACTCTGGCATGAAAGGCGATTGGAGATATGCATCCATTGATCAGCACGCCCTGTTTCACCAAAACAGCCGAAGCTGCTTTTTTTTTTTTTTTTTTGTAATCGACATGTCTTCTTGAACTTGGCAAACACGTCAAGTCAGTGGTGTGGCCTCAAGTCATGTGACTTGAACTTGAGTCATTAATATTATGACTTCAGACGACTCGAAAAAATGTTCAGAGACTTGGACTTTGACCTGTTTACTTATATTTTACCCATAATCTAAAGTTTAAAACACACACATTATTTAAAAAGTGCACCCCGTTCATTCATTTCACTCTTTCTGTATTAACAGGCGCAGACCGTCTGTCTTTTCACACTCTGTACGTATGCTGGTGTAGACTCTCAGTCATCCAGGACATGGTAAATCCAACAAAGATTCAAGGCAAACACAACTGGACTTCTGTTCTGTAGCTGAAGATGTTTCTTCTCATCCAAGAAGCTTTTTCAATTCAAAGAAAAGGGAGTGTGGGGTAGAGTTGCATTCGAGTCCAAAAAATCCGAACTGACCCAACCCCAGCCCGTAGCCATCATTTCCGAACCCCACCCGACCCAACAAATTAACAGTAATTACAGGTCAGAACCTGACACCCCCCCCCCCCCCCCGACATTTTAAATTAAGCTTTGACTGCTTGTATAGTTAACGGTTGTCAGACGCGTGCGGCTGAGTAAAGAGGGCAGTAGATCGGAGCTGAGGGGGTGTTTGTCCTTTCATGGCTGTCAAAGCGCATTAAATCCCTGCTTCTGCCTGCATTCTGCATTATTCAGACACGGGCCATGCTCTGACATGTCAGATACTTTGTGATCTCACCTGTTTGGGTCATCGGCCGCGTGCATCCGCTGAGTGCAGCGGCTGAATGAACGTCCATTTGGGCTCATGGATCTCTGGCAGTAGTCCATCTGAAGCTTAACTGAACTTTTTACCTCTTTCAAGGGCGGTCAGCGCACCGTCAAATGGCCACATGCGGCTGGTGATAGTATGGCAAGCCATGTTGCCATATAATTGGATCATCAGCTGTCTGTGTCTGTTGATGCAATCAAAAGCCCGACAGCGACCTGGACCGCACATTATTATGGCCTGGCTCTAATGCGGGTTGGGCTAGGCCGGGGTTCGGGTTCGGGTTAGAAATCACAGCTCTACTGTTGGGTTTGAGTTATGAATCTGAGGTGTTCTGCAAGCTTGCAGATTGCCCTCTCGCTCCTCACAATAGAGGATCGTTAGGATCTTAGTTAGTCTGACTCGCACTCTGGTCACATGACTGACCAGATTGACCTTGATTGGTGTTAGGCTGACTGGGTATCAGGTCTAAAGCTGCATTATAGGTTTTTGAAAGCTGAAATCTGAGACCTCCTCTGTTTAAAGATGGTTTCTTTCTTTTCCCGTAAACAGCTTCCTTCACCCTCCTCTCAAACCATCTGTCTTCTCTGTCCAAGATGTGAACATTTTGGACCTCAAAAGAGTGTCCCTTATCCTTGAGGTGTAGGTGAACCGCTGAGTCTTGTCCTGAAGAGCTGGCTCTCCTGTGTTGCCACGTTGAAATTCCAAGTTTCAGACTTGGGACTTGAGGATAAAGACTTGAGACTTGGTGCCACCTCTGCGTCAAGATGCAGCTGTTTATGGGCAAAGAAGGGGAGTTGCAAACGTCTAATGGTGATGAGCAGCGAGGAGTTTAATTCATTCCATACGAAGGCGCTTAATAAACTTCAGCTAAATAAATATTTACAATCAACATCTAAAATGAGGCATCAGTCATTTAATGTACGCTTTACATCAAAGAGGCTTGATTTAGGAGAACATCTGATTTTCACACGGCACTGCTTTTGTCTGACGTGCGTGATTTCCAAGCGCCGATTGTTCTCAACGGGCCAGAGCGAGCATCAAAAGCATGAAGTGGTGTGTTCAACCGCAGCGCTGTAATTCAATTCTTCAGTCCTGGATTGATTTAGGAGCATCGCTGCAGAATTATCCGTGGTGTTCACAGCGCTCCTAACTCAGAAAGAGATTTTTGAAAGGATCTCAGAGCTCAGTTTAACTTTTTCTTCTCGTACTTTTTGGTGACGTTTTGTGAAAACCCGTGCAGGTATTTTGCTGCTGTTCTCTGCTGGAGTCAAACGATGATCATATGGTTCACCGCCTCTCATGCCAGAGTTGTGTTTGTTTGCTGTGTTAGCAAAATATCTGATGAACTACTGGACTGATTTTAATGAAACTATCATAATGTGATAATCACATCTACATCTGATTAACTTTTGGAAGCCTCCTATTTATTATGAATGCCACATCCAATCAATCTTATCAAACACAAAAATGTTTATGACCCAGTCAGTTTTAAGGCTATTGAGCTGAAATTTGTTGTGAGAGTAGCTGAGAGTCATTCCCAACTTTTACCCGAAGCACCAACGAAGAGCAGGATTTCTGTTCTTAGAACTCTGCCATTAACTATTAGAGTCAACTCTGTCTGTCTGTTAGCAAAATATCTCACAAACTACAAGGTGGATTTTGATGAAACTTTTAGAAAGTAATCATTAGATGTACTTCTGCAAAAGATTGACTTTCGGTGTCGACCCACTTCACTATGGCCGCCGTAGCCAACTGAAATGTGAAAACACATAAAGTTCTGTAACTCAGCCAATTTTTTAGATATTGAGCTAAAATTTACTGTGATTGTAGCTAAGGCTCATCTTCAACATATACTCTGAGCACAACACATTTGTTTAAAACTTTGGTATTAATCTTTGGCGTCAACCCTGTTTGTCTGTTAGCAAAATATCTCATAAAACACTGAATAGATAGTAGTGAAACTCTCAGAAAGTAATCACTGAATGCACATCTAGAGCAGGTTAACTTTTGAAGTCAATCCATATTAAAATGGCCACCACAGCTAATTGATTTTAGCAAACCCATTAATGGTTTTAACTCAATCAGTTTTAAAGATACCGAGCTAAAATTTTGAATTGGTAGTAGCCGAGACTCACCCTCAAGGTATTTTATGAGAGCTAACACGCCACGAAATACTGCATGAGATTGCACTTAAGTTTTGACCAGATCAGATGTCGCTCCCTCACTTCTCGTCATAACACGATATCAGTTTAAATGTCTGGCAAGGAACGGTGGAGGGCGTTCTTTTAATGAATGCTCGGGCTTCAGTCAAAAATGTTTTCTTAGGGGTGCATCAAACCAGTCCTGCAACGTGTTGTGGAGCAGTGCTGTGCGAAATACGGAGCCATTTATGTTTTCTTTAATTATCCAGTGGCAGGTGTGATGGTGGTGGTGGGGGGCAGCCTTTTTAACTGGGGAGCAGACTATTTAAGACCAGCAGGTGGCTGGCAGCTCCATGTGTTCAGACAGTTTCTCTCCCTGCTGCTTTCAACCTGTTCAGTCATTTATCTCAATTCACAAGGAAGAGGTAAAATCTAAAAAAAAAAAAAAAAGAATAAAAAAGTCTAATCGTGCACATTTCAGCTCGTGTTTTGAGAGAAAATATTGTGAGTTCTCTGTATATTTTTTGGCATTCAGCTTCATCAGGAATGCATTGCTGCAGGACGGGGCTCGGGCGAGCACACCTGGATTTGTTGTTCGGATAATGTGGACATAAAACCCTGGCAGCCTTGGAGCTAAACCTGAACCGAAACATTATTATTATTTTTTTTACGTTAATGTTCCTAACAGACACGAGATAAAATTATAAAAAAGTAGGACGTCTCTCTTGTTTGGAGTCGTCGGTGGTGTGAAACAGAACTC
>NC_056501.1:23117066-23132619 GCF_014905685.2 Nematolebias whitei
CACTGGTTGTATACGTTAACCCAGAGTTCAGCCAGGAGTGAGGAGGAGGGAAGGGTGAAGATGGTTATCGCACACAAACACACACACTGTAATCAGACGAGATGCAGAGGGGGACTTTCACAGGGGTCGTCCTGGAGCGGCAGCTCTACACAGAATAAACAGGCTGTATAAAAAAAACAGAAAGTTCCCGGAGAAGCTTTGACGGGGACTGCTACATTGGCGCCATTTTAAATTTTAGTTTTGACAGTACTGTGTGTTGGGGTTCGCTCTCAGCCACCACTGCATCGAATTTCAGCTCGGTATGAGAAAAAAGTCAGTGAGTTATAGTCTTCTTTCAATGTCTGAGTTCTAGTCTAGTTGGAGTTTTCTGTGGTAGCCATCTTGATCCAAAATGGCTCCAAAAGTTAATCGGTGTTTTGTTCAGAGACCTGTCCCCTCTAGGTCATGTGACCTCACTGTGGCAGTCAGCTGTTGAGTTCTGTCAGCGTTTTTCAATGAGAGAAATGACATCTTTGTTTGCAAATTACGTCACCATGGTAACTTAAAACGCCAATAAACGTAATGTCACACGTCACGGTGCCGAGCCGGTCATTTTGATGTAACATTTGTCGGGATACACATTGCGGTTCGAGCTGCCTTAAACGTTGATGGAAGAGTAAGATATAAAGTTAAGAAACCCTTGTCAGGTGGATAATAATAGGCCTTATAGGCAGTCCCCAAAAGTGACATTGGATTATTTTGTTTTTATTGAGGAAATGCTCACACATCAATTAAACCTCAAAAGGCAAAGTTTAAATCTTTTAATTTGGATGGAAATCTCATGAAGAGATATTATCTTACCTGTTTTAGATAGCTTGAAAGGCCTCCGCTTGAAGAAACTTGGTTTAATTAGGATTGAACTGGTGAGCTATGGACTAGAGGAGGACAAAACGTTAGCCTGTCTGCATCACAACATTTTATTCTGGTCAACTCAGACTTGCTGTTCTTTCTGAAAGCACTTGCTTTGAATATCTAAATTTAGATTAAAATGACAAAATTAGCTTTTAGTGTTATTGCCTGTTTGTTAAAACCATTGTTTATTCATGCTTTGAGGTTCTACTAATCCAAATAGCTAGGGTGTGATAAGAAGTGCACACCCAACAAAAGTTTAGGTCTTAGCAGGTTGGGGGGATGTCAAACATTATTTTAAAAAACTTTTACATTTTTGTCAAATTTGCACCACTGTTAATCTGGCGGGAACGTGATAATATTCCCACAGGAAGCGCTTCAGGCTGCACCAGAAGAGCTGCAGCTAATTGCTGCTATCGCCATTTGTGCTTGATAATTACCATAAACATTTACATAAATAATAATTCAGTGCAAAACTGATCATTAGGATTTTATAAACTATCATTCACATGGACCGCTATGAATATTTTAGATCGGATTTAAAAAATATCAAATAAAAACTATTTTGATTTTGGCTAGGCTCTGACTAGCCTTTAGCTTGTGAGCGCAGTCAGGGATACATTTTATTTCTCCAAACTGTGATTGTTCAAAAAGCTATCTACAACGGGTAGGATATTAACTCTTCAGAACCGCTCCACAGAACCCCACTTCAAAAAAGACTGAACTTTTGTTAACCAAGACACGCAGCTGCTATGTTTGCGTGTCGGCGGCCATAAGTGACACATCTGCAGCTCAACACTGAACCCAGCCACCAGGGAGCACAAGCCAGTGTATCTTGTGGATGATCCCAAGCCTGAGTAAACCAAGAGGGTTGTGTCAGGAAGATTCAAACATTTTTGCCAAAACAAATAATGCCGTACCGAATTGACAATAACCGCCACTGGTGCTCTTGAAAAACGATGCCGGCGGCTACTGTTAGTCAAAGACCACGAGGAGGGAAACGTGTCGGGAGACAGAGGGAGAAAAAGAAAGTCAAGATTGTAGGACTGATGGTGGAAACTAAATGTGGGGACAATGACAGGCAAAGGCAGAGAGCTGGCTGACATGATGCTGGGAAGGAAGGTAGATGTTTGTGTGGAAAAGTCTATGTGGAAGGGAAGCAGCTCAACACTGGACCACAGCTGCAGTTAAACGTTCAACAGAACTGTAGCACTCACGATCTGACGTCTCTGGAAGTTTGAGTATCTCAACAGAAAAAAAAAAAAAAAGTGGAATTACTGGTTTTCAGAGCTTTGGTCCGGGTGTCATTTAACATCTACGTCTTCCAGTTTACCACCACTTTTGTGGGAACGTTTGCATCTTTTTAATGCTACATTATTGAGCTAATGAGTGCAAATGGGTGCTCGGTGGTGGGCAGACGCCACCATTAAATTGCAGCTTTTTGTTACTGTCGTTGCCGGTGGCGTCCAGATGCAGGCACAGACTGAAAACACAACGCACATGTTGAAACCTTCTTCTTCTTCTTCTTCTTTTAAATCGACATCCCATCTGTTTTCTACATTCTGAGCAAACATTTATCTGCAGATTTGTGGCCTACATGTTGGCTCACCTTACACATGTGTTGTAATTCTCATGTGTAAGCGTGTGTGTGTGAGTGTGTGTTCCTGCGTCACTGTATGCAAAGAGCCCATCTCCTCCGCAGGGACGTCTTATCTGCATATCCACTGAACCACTGAGCCAAATGAGTCCTGAGTGAACGTGAGCAGATCACAGATGTCCAGTCAGCTCGGGTTACACGTGAAGTATCTGGACCGAACATGTGGACGTTCTATCAGCGCTACCATCTTTTTCCTCTCATGCTCTCATCCACCCGCTGCATGCATCCAAGTTCTGTTCCCCCCACTTACCTTCGGTACACATCTGGTCTTTTTGGTCCGTTTTCGCTCACAAACACGGAGTCAAATTCAAACTGAAACCAGAATGTGTTGAAGCATCTGATCTGCGTGAACGTGATCCGAGGTGGAGCGATAGTGTTTTTTGTCCATGTCGGTGAATGTCTATGTGTAGGTTCTTGTCTGTTAGCAAAATATCTCATGAACCTCTGAAAAGTTAGTATTGATACTTTCAGAAAATAATGATTAAATGTACACCTAAAGCTGATTATTTTTTGGATTCATGCTAATTCAAGATGGTTGCCACAGCAAAACCCTTTTACCAAACTCAAAAGTGGCTATAATCCAGTTACTTTACAGATCTTAAGCTAAGGTTTGGTGTTGTAGTAGCTGAAAGTTATCCACAGCATGTGTTGTGGTGGTAACTGATCATGCAAGATTTGTAAATCAATACTTGCATTACCTTTTGGCGTCAACCTTGGCTGTCTGTTAGCAAAATAAGTTGTGAACTATTTGACAGATTTGAGTGAAACTCTCTGAAACAAATCACTGGATGTACCTCTACAAAAGTTTCACTCTTGGGATCAATCCATTTCAAATTTACTGCCACAGTCAACTGCCTTTTATAAAACGTAAAAATGGGTATAATTTAGTCAGTGTTGCATATTTTGAGCTAAATTTTGGTGTATTTATAGCTAAGCATTGCCCCAAAAATATTCTTTAAGCAAAGCAAATTGTGTGCTAGCTTTGCAGAGAACCGTGGCCTTAACCGTTATCTTTATTTGTTTAGTTTTTTTATTTAGCTAAATGTCTCAGGAACCTCTGGATGGATTTCAATGAAATTCTCAGATACTAATTATCTGCATCTATAAATGTTTATCTTTTGAAACGAACCCAATTCAGGATGGCGTCCACGTCTAATCAAACTTACACACGGAAATGGTGCATTTTACAAATACTGAGCTAACATTTAATGTGGTGTTGGGACCACACAACAAATACTTGAAGTGCTCACAGATCACAAAATTTAAAACGGCTAAAGCCAATATTTTTTTTATTATTAGATGATTTTAGTTTTAACACTGGCATGAAAGGCAGCGGGCGATATGCATTCCTTCAAGGAACGCTGGATGTTTAGTTTTCACAGCATCAGTTCATCAGTCTGCAGCAGTGACTCGCGTTAATAAGACGACTCTTCGATCGTAGGAGCAGCCGTCGTCCTTTTCTTCCTCCTCGATGCCTCTTTTGGATCGCAGCCGCCGCCGCCGCCTCTTTTTGATTTTGTGTATTTGTTCAGCGTGGACTTTCCCGCTCCCATGTGCTTCTGATTGTGAGAATTAAAGACGGCGATGAGTTGAAGGAGTCGAGAGAGCAGCGGGAGGGCGCGTCAGGCGGGCCGATCTGTGACTCTGATGAACAGAATTGGCGATTTATGCGAGGTGCGCAGATGGAGTCGTAATGACACAAACCGTTTTATTGTCCTTCTGTCACATCTCACATGAAAAGGCATATAAGATTACGGCAATGCTATGGTGACGTTGCGCTGCTTTCTCAGCCAAAAAAGACCAACCCTTTTTTTTTTATTTTACTTGTAAACAAAAAGATTTGGCTAATAAATCAAATGAAAATGCAGCCATAATCGCTCAAATAGGCCTCTTAAATTTTTTTTTCTAACAATATTTTTATAACACACAGCGGACCAACATAAGATCTAAATGAAGCTGTTAATCGTAAAAAACTATCACAGCCAAACCACCAGAGCTGAATATATCTTAAGCATGGTATTAACTGGGACATTTGGCTGCTGCTATTACTTAAGATGGAAACAAACTGGCTGAAGAAACCTGCGTCTGATCACATTAGCAGCAATGATTGAGATATTCCGTCTGATGTTTCACGATGAGATGGTGGAGGTTGAAATCCAGGCATGTGGGTTTGATCTGTGTTTCACAGCAGAGCTGATCCATGAGGGGCGCAGACCCTCTCTGATCCAACTAACACAACTGATTACCTGTGGAGAGACTCGCAGGATTGTCAAAAGATACACCTTGCAGATTAATCACCTTTATTGTTGCATTGCTGCTCCTTTGTCATCCTTATATTCTCTAATCTGCCTCGGCTGAGTGATTGACATGTGGCTAAACTGATTGATGGGTTAACCCTTTGTTTGATCTTGCAGCCACATTGTCTTATCTCATAAGGTAGTAAAAAGAACGAAAACATGTCTTCTCTGCTTTGGTCCATTTTTTACTTTTAATACGCAATTATGTCTATTTTTTTTAATGGCAATTGCACTGTTAATATACTGGTAAATTGTTTGTGTTGTGTAAGTTTACCTGTTTATTTGTGGATTGTTAAGAAATTGTGTTGTGGAATGTGTTTTGTCCGGCGATATAGTATCATAAATAACCTTTAACTTAATAGGTGTCGGTTGAGAATCACTTCTCATTTACAATAATGGCCTAAGTAAAAGGCAACAACACAAGTGGACATAAAACAACAGTAATAAAAATAGAAGACAAGACACAAATACACATTTAAACATACTATCCAAAAAAATGCATCGTGAACAATGCAAACAGAAAAACTTGTCAAACTAAATCTTGTACTAGTGAATGTAATGAGCTTCTAAAAGAAGAGAGCATAAGAAATGAGTCGAGCGTTAAGATGGTTCCAGTCGTCTGCAATAGAGAACTGGAAGGAGTGACTAAAGTAAGTATGCGCTTTAGGTGTGAGGAGATTGATGAGGTTACTAGAACGCAAACTGCTATTTGGTTTGTGGATAGGAGTGAATGTAGGTAACTTGAAGTTTTTCCAATGAGGGTTTTGTAAATAAACAAGAACCAGTGAATTTGTCTGGGAGAATGAAGAGATGGCCAGTTCGTCAGGGAGTACAGATCTCAGTGGTGTGTATTAAATGGACTGTACTTACAGTATGTAGCACCTTTCTATCTAATCAAGATACTCAAAGTGCTTTACACTACAATCTGTGTCTCGTTTACCCATTCATGCAGCACTCTGCTAGATCTATACAAGAATAATCAGTTTATTACATTCATACACCGATGGGACACACATTGGAGACAATGAAGGGGTCAGTGTCTTGCCCAGGGACACTTCGGCATGTGACTGCTGGTGGAATCAAACCCCCAACTTTGGCATTGGAGGACGACCGCTCTAACCACTCAGCCACAGCCGCCCATATTAAATGAAGCTCCTGTTACAAACCAGATAGCCAAGTGATAGATAATGTCTAGTTTGTGTAGGAGAGTTTTTGAGGCAGACCTATAAACCACTATCGCCATAAGCCAGGCTTGGAAGCACTGCCATTTTAACCAGAAGCTGTTTGGTGTGTGAAGGAAGATTTATTGCGGTAACAAAAGCCAATGCAGGATTTAACCTTTGAGAGCAGGACATTTATGTGTATCATATGTGAGTTTGTTGTCAAGCCAGATACCAAGATACTTATAACTTTCCACCAAATCATTCTCAGTACCGGTCAAGGAAGTAATTCTAAAGGAGCACTCGACTTGTGGGAGGTTTCTAAGAAAAATCATACATTTAATTTTGTCTGTGTTTAAACCAGATGTAGAGTAGTGAAGGTCTGTTGAATCAAAGTGAAGCTAGCCTACAATGAAGACAGAGCAGTAGTCAGGGAGGGACTGGATGTATAAATAATGGTGTAGATGAACAGATGCTCAGATATATTCATCAATTAACGCGGATTCCTCATTTTTCTGAACTGAATAAAACGTGCATTGAATTTAAGGAAATGCAAACGTGAGACGTCATTTATATTTGACCCATCAAAATGAATGCGGTCATTTATTTACAGAATCAAAATTTAACATCAAACATTTACATTAATTTGGCAAATTATGAAAATAACAACATAAGCAATCAATCAGGAAAAATCATACGGCCATGATTTTTCCGTTGCTTCACCACAGACATTTATGAAACTGTACAATTATGATCTTTTACCCACACGGATGTGGATGAGCATTTTACACAGACATTTCTAAACATCTGGAAGTATTTCTACTTGAGAGAAAAGTTTCAAGATGGGAAAGAAGTTAAAGAAGAGTAAAAGATGGGGTTTGAGGGAGTGTGTTAACAGAACGGCACTCTCTGGGCTTTCTTCAGCTTTCCTTACGGTACACTTCGGTGGTAAAATCGACTCTTTTACCTGGAGATGTCTCAGGCGAGATTCCGTTTAACGCACCCTTCAGCGTCTCCGTAGGATGCTGTTACTCCTCCGGAGTAGCGGCGAGACTGTCCGACACACGCTCACCTCAGTGGAAAATGTTATAATCCCATGAACCTCGGAAGAGCTCTGTTGTCATGTCAGGATCATCCCGTCTCTCACAGAACTGGGCTTCTCTCACAGAACTGGTTGAACTGTGTAGTTTACAGATCTCGAGCAGAACCAGAACTAGAACTAGAACCAGAACTGAGTAAACCAGGAAGTACTGACATTTTAAAGAGCTGTTTCCCGGTTCACTTTTGGGAGTATTACCATTGGTCAGAACCGACCAGACGGGGTGTGTTTTGTGACGTAAGAGGTTAGAAGACAGCAAGAATTGTTATGGAAAGATCAGAAATGTTCTCACAGACAGAGAGAGTTTTGTTTTGGCGCGTTTCAGAAACAGGTGCCAAAAACCTCTATATTTATGTCTGAGAGGATTCTAAAAACATGCCAACAACTTGTTTTGCGTTTGACTCCAACCTTGGACCAACTTACACCTGCTCATTCAAAAGCAGAAATCAGAAAAGGCATAATTACTCTGTAACAGCTTTGACATGAGTTCTAACTTTGCGTGAGAAAAATCATTACACAGTTGATAAAATTGATTAGTTCACTGCAACATCTAAAATGGTTTGAACTAAGACATTTTGATTATCAACATTTGTAAAATAGTAATGATAATAAAAAAGAGAGTGTTCTTTTCACTTGAATCTTCAAGAGAGAAAGTCTCAGGATGGGTGAACCTGCATTTCTGGATTCAAATCAATGAAATGACAGTTCCTGTCCCACAAGGTTCTTAAGGTCAAGATTTTTGACCTTAGACTTAGTTTTTGACATGGGCCTAGTCCACTACAATGGTATCATCAGCATATATACGTGTATGAGAATCACCTACTGCCAGGGATATGTTATTGATATAATATTGGGTAGCACTTTCCAATAAGGTAAACAAAATTTGATTAACTACTAGGGAACACCTCAGGAACAAATCAGGAGCTAATGCGTAGTTAACCAGTACTTACTGGGCAACGCACAGCCAAACCTTATTAGGGGATAACTGGTTAGTTACCTATGAAACAAAGAGGAACAAATCAGGAGCTAATGGGTAGTTAACCAGTACTTAGTGGGGAACACACAACCAATCCTTATTAGGGGACTACTGGTTTGTTTCCACAGAAACAGAGGAGAAATTTTCCATTTGGGTTCTGAATAAACCTTGAACCAGTGAGATCTCAGCTTGTAATTGTCCAAAACCTGTTTCCTATTGGTTACTGATTTTATTGGATTCTTACCACTGATTAGCAATTTCATAATCTTGTACTGCTGTTATTTTAACTATGTATGACTATCACGTACTGCGTATCTATCACTTATCACAATTTCTCCTCTGTTTCTGTGGTAACAAACCAGCAGTCTCCTAATAAGGCTGGTGTGTTCCCCAGTAAGTACTGGTTAACTACCCATTAGCTCCTGACCTTAACCTAGTAGTTAATCAAATTGTGTGTACCTTATTGTAAAGTGTTACCAAATATTGAAAAGAATATAGGCCCCAGAATGCTTCCTTGCGGGACACCATTAGACAAGGGCAGGGGATCAGACAGAAGACCCTCCACCCTCACTGACTGTAGGCTATCAGAAAAATAACTATTAAACCAAGTTAAACAGCTTTTGGAAAGTCCTATATCCCTTAGCATGTCTAGAAGTAATTTATAGTTCATGGAGTCAAAAGCCTTTGATAGATCAACAAATGCAGCTACCAAGTGCGGTTTGTCGTCAAAGGTACAAATTTGAGTGTAGCAGTGATGCAGCTATGTCCAGATCTGAATTGATACCGAAACGCATTAATAATGTTTTAAGACTCCAAATGAGGCAGGAGCTGCTTGTTGACCTGCTTCTCCAATATTTTGGAGAGACAGGGCAAGATGAAGATGGGTCTATAGCAATTTATGTCTGAGTTATCACCACCTTTAAAAAGCGGGGTGAAAGCAGCAGACTTCCAGTCCTGGGGAAGCACACCAGTTTGAAGCGAGAGGTTAAAAATATTGGACATGCATGCTGAAATTATTTGAGTGGCTAATTTTAGAAAATGGGGATCTAATGCATCCAGACCAGTGGATATATGGGTGTCCAGACTGAGCAGTTCACCAAGAACCTCAGATTCCTGTATGGGCTGAAATGAAAAATGGAGTGATGACATGGATGGCAGGTGATAGATTGATAGTAGAACAAATAGGAGCACCAGAAATGGATCATATCGCATCACATTGTTCCATATATTGTATTGTTTCAAACTGAATCATGTATCATATTGTGTATCGTATCATATTAAGTCTGACGTGGTTGGAAGAAGGTTTTGAAACCGGGAATGCAGGTTGATGCAAAGGAGCTCAAAATAGAACTTAAGAATTTAATTAACCAAAAACAAAAACACTGGTGTGGCAGCAAAGAAGTTACAAACTAACTGGACTCCAGGGGACATGAAGGAAAAACCATGGAGGTGAACTGAAACATGGCATGAAAGCTGACCATGCCAGGCAGATGTGAAGATGGAGACAGAGGAAATTAATGGACTGGGACTGAGGAGACAGTGGACTGGCGGAGATGGGCGTGACAGGGAGACAGTGGACAGGTGGAGATGGGCGTGACAGGGAGACAGTGGACAGGTGGAGATGGGCGTGACAGGGATACAGTGGACAGGTGGAGATGGGCGTGACAGGGAGACAGTGGACAGGTGGAGATGGGCGTGGCAGGCTGACTGGAAGGGTAAAGGGATTAGAGGGTGGTGGAACAGAGGAATGTAGGGGGACTGAAAAATGAAAAAAACAAGTCAACTAAACATAGGAATCACAAAACATATAATAAACCTAATAATAAAACACAAAATACTATAAACACAATAAAATACATATTTTTATTATCACATACTGCATTTTATTATCACATACTGCATGTCTTTACATCACGTATTGCATTGTTTCATATTGTATTATATCACATATCTTATCATATAGTGTTGTATCGAGATGTGTTATAAATCATATGTTATTGCTTCATCATCTCTTGCATTTTATCTGGTCTCAATTATTAAATTATGTAATTCTGTTTCACAACACATCTTGTATTATCCATCCATGCATCCATCCATCTATTATCTTTACCCACTTCTTCCTTTTCAAGTCACGGAGGTCACTGGTACCCATATCCAGTAATCACTGTACGAGAGGCGGGGTACACCCTGGACAAGTCGCAAGTCCATCACAGAGCCATCTTGTATTACATCATATTTTGGGCGGCTGTGGCTGAGTGGTTAGAGCAATCGTCTTCCAATGCAAGAGTTGGGGGTTCGATTCCACCAGCTTTGCCCCTGGGCAAGACACTGAACCCCTCATTGCCTCCGATGTGTGTCCCATCTGTGTATGAATGTGATAAAGCACTGATTATTCTTTGTATAGATCTAGTAGAGTGTTGTATGAATGGGTAAATGAGGGCACAGATTGTAGTGTAAAAAGCTTTGAGTATCTTGATCAGATAGAAAGGTGCTATACAAGTACAGTCCATTTACCATATTCTATTTTTTTACATGCTTGTCTAAAGGCATTTGTGTATTGTAGCAGTGTAGTCTCTGTCCGTAAGTCAGTGAACTTTCTCTTGTCCAACCCATAACTTTAGATCTGCTCAGTATTATTTATTGAAACTTTATATACATATGCATCATCGTTAGACAGGGTGCCGCATACTTTTCATTGCACCATTTCCAAGGTCAAGGTCGCAAATCAAGGTCAAATATTATACAAGATCTTTGCTTGTATGAGCCTTTGCTATAGATTCATGTATTGCTGCATAACAGTCTGTCGACAGGCGTATAATGTGCTGTCTTATTTTGTTATACCACATACTCCATTGATCATATTGTACTACATCTTGTATTGCATAACTCATATAAAAAATATATATATATATATAGTTTTGTGAAGCATATTTTAGCGTATTGTAATTATTTCTTATGCATATTTGGCATGCTGAAAAGGTTTTACAGTTTGTTTCTCATCACCGCTGGTCTTTTTGTGCCAAGATCCTCTGAGGAGTCTTCCTACTGTAATTCCCAGAGAGTTTTATAGCTGTTTGGCTTTCTGGACAACATTTCTACCTGACATAATCGGAAAAACAGAGCTCTCGCTAAGTCTTTTTAACAAACCAATGTCTCGGAGAGATTTTTCTTGGCTAAAAGTCGACCTGCTGATTTATGGGAGGCAGATGTTTGGATCAGGTCGGACAGATGTGGTCATTTTGCAATACTGGAGCGGCCAATTAACTGGCTCAGCAAATTAGCTGATTTGGTTTGGTCTAATTATTCCTAGACCTTTAAACTCAGTTTTCACATTCAATGAAGTCACATGTCGGTTTCTGTCTCTGCCGGAGAAAATGAATGGTGGGATTTGGGACAGAAAATATTCCCCGTTTTAGGGTTTTTGCAGCGAGCTCCTGCGTTTGTTGATTTGTTTGTGCATGTTCAGGGATTAATCTGGTGAAACGGTGACACGCGGAGGATTTTGTTGCGCGTTTGAAGCGAGCAGAGAGGCAGGAGGTCAGAGAGGCAGGAGGGTGAAGTCCCGTACCCCACCCAAACAGTCCAGATAAGATCTGAATGAAGGCAGCTGGAAGTCTCGGTGATCTGACCCCGTTCTCTGCCTCCCTGACTCCTCGCTGCCCTCTCCTTTTTGTTGTTCTCCTCTATCTCCTCGTACGCTCCTGTTTTAGCTCCTAGCCTCTCCTCCCTGCTTACTGTCAATCCCCAGCTCCCTCCCTGCGTCCCAACCTTTTACTCCATCCATTATCTTTATTTTCCAAACAATATCCTCATGTTTGGCGTTTCCTTAGATCATTTCCCCCCCTCTGTGTGGCGTCTTCCCTCCTGTTCTTCACTTCACTGCCTCCTCTCCATCTTGCCCGTCCTCCTCCTCTTAGTGGGACCTCAGTGAAGTGGGGTCAGCGTTCAGCGTGTAATACTTTGTCTTTCTTTGTCTCCCTGTTGCTCTTTGGCTACGTTTATTAATTTTGCCCTCTGTAGGGTGACCGATCACCTTGCATGGTTTCCCTCTGGGCCATGACAGTGCACCCATCATTTCAAAAGCAGGCCTCATGTAAGTCCTTTTAAAATTGAACTTACTCAACTGCGTTTGTGTGTTTTATCGAGACAAAGCAGAAACATCTAAAGGAAGGTGTTTGTGCCTGTGTGTGCATGTGCTCATTTGTCTGTCTGTTAGCAAAATATCTCATGAGCCACTTAATGGATTTTAATGAAACTCTCTGCAAGTAATCAATGGATGCACTTCTACAACCCTTTAGATTTTGGAGTTAACCTGATTCTAAATGGCCACTACAGCTATTTGATATTAGAAAACATATAAATGGCTATAGTTCTGCCAAGTAAACATAAACTGAGCTAAAAAGTGATATAGTATTAGCTGGCAGACTGCTCCTATAGACTCCAAAAGCACTAATGGATCACCTGAGATGTTTAGTAAAAACTTAGGCATCAATTGTTAAAGTAAATCAGTCTGTCTGTTAGCAAAATATCTCATAAACTATTTGCCAGATTTTAATGAAACACTCTGAAAGTAAGCACTGGATGCACAACCCCAGCTGATCAACTTTTGGAGGCAACTTGATACAAGATGGCCGCCACAGCTAATCAGCCTCAACAAACATCTAAATGACTGTAACTCATTCAGTTTTATGGATATTGAGCTCAAATTAGGCTCGGCTTTAGCTGAGAGTTTTTGCCAAAAATTTCTCATTGCAATTATTCTTTTGGACAACAGCTACCGTACAGTAGTTTAGTCTGTAATATTTGTCAGGAGCAAGATAATTTATTTTCCATAAAAACGACACCTATTTTCCATTCAGAAGTGCACGCAGGATGAGATGGAGCATGAGAAATGTGGTGGAAACATGAAACCATGTCAGACTGTATTTTCTTGCAATGATTGTTGCATATATTTAGCTGGGTTTGGATGGTAACACAAAGACAGCTGTTGTTTCCAGCACACTTCTTCTATTTTGGCCACATCCTGTCATTTTAACCAGGCCCGTATCTGGAAATAGTCTGGACCGCTGACAGGCTGTTGAGGCGGCTCGCACAACCGAGATCTTATCTCCTGTTAATAATACTACCCAGACTTCAGGGATCTAGTAACCCAAATGAACTGAGCTCGCTCTCAGGTTCGATCGTGGATATTTGCAGTCGGCCCCCACCAGCAGCAGGGGGTGTCCAGTTATCATCTGCAGCCTGTAACCTCACAACCTCATGACCTTTTTGTAGAACTAGAGCCTCGTAATCTGTCCTTTGGTGAGCTACAAACTCTAAACAAATTTGGTGTGCATCAGGATGTGAAGCGCCTCACACACACCCCATCCATCCACACACACTCTGTTCTCTCAGGGGATCGGAGCGTGGTGCAGGTGAAGGGATAGTGGGGCGAAGAAAGGTAGTCAGGAGTAGAAGACAAAAACAATACAGTAGTCCCTCGTTTATCACGGTGATTATGTTCCAGACCCCACAATAAATAAAAATCTGCAAAGCAGGAATGCTATATTTATTTGAGTATTTATATTTATAAGGCTTTATAAAGCCTTCCCACACTCTTGCAATGTTCTGAACACTTAAACCTACGTCATTTTAACAACATACGTATATGTACTGTACAGTACTGTAAAACTTTACTCACCAGCTCTGCAGAATACAGCGTCTCGGTTCTGGTTTGGCTCGGTTCTGGTCCGGCTCACCAGACCTACCCTGCCAGTTCTGGTACGGTTCTGGTCAGCTCTCTGCAGCCCTTGAGCACCAAAACACTTTTGGAGGGAGTCGGACCTTCGGATGGTCAGCATGGGACCACACGGTGATCCCGATCTAGTCCAAATCCAGATGGAGGACGATCTGGTCGGCTCCAGAGATAACGCCGAACCTCCGGACGGTGCCTCCCCGCTCGGGAGGCCTCGTGGGCTGGCATGCAGAATTCAGATTGACCGATGAGTCTGGAGGTCCGGTTCTGATCCGGTTACCGGTTGGTTCCGTGCAGCTCTCTGCATCCACTGAGCACCAAAGTCAGGACCGAACTTTTTTGGATCGGATCAAAACTTTCTCTCCATTTCAGCAAAAGACAACGTTGGGGCTTCTGGGCGGGGCACTTCTGGAAAATGTAGTCCTTTTATAGTGGCAATACAGGAGGCTTATTGAGAGAAAACTACAAAATGGCGGCGCCTGTCAGAAGTATTTTTTTTACTTTTTACTGTATCCCGTACTGTCCACTTATGTGAGTAATATTAAAGTTGACAATCACGTACAATTTTTTTTTTCCTTGTGTACAATCTTACTTTGAAAAACCGCGAAAGAGCGCGTCCGCAAAAGTCGAACTGTGAAGTAGCGAGGGACTACTGTACTACATACTACAAGACATTGGTGCACTGGGAATTACAACAGCAGCATTCCTTAAAGGGATGTTTTCACCTCCTGCCTTCCATGCTGGTATTTTGAATAAAAATCTCACACTGTCTGTTTGTGCTTGTAAAATGTGTTGGGAATGATTTTCAGCTACTACAACACCAAACTGTAGCTCAATGTAAGTAAAATTTACTGTGTTATAGCCGTTTACGTGTATGCTAATGTCATCCACCTGTGGCAGCCATTTTAAATCAGTTTGACTCTGAGGTGAATTTACTGATTACTGCCTGAGAGTTTTACCCAAATCTGTTCAGTAGTTTAGGAGATATTTTGCTAACAGACAGAGAAATTAACACAAGCATGAATTAACGCACACTCTTTATGGCGGTGGGCACTAACAAATGCCCAAATAATGCTAATTTTGTGCATTCTGTATAAATGAGCTCATTCAGATGACTCAGGCTAAAATATATTTCTGAATGAACCCACACAACAAACAAAAGCTTAAAAATGGATTTGCTCAGTTTTATGTATTGAGGCAGCTTTTTGCTAATCCACATAATTTGCTATTTACTGTTCTTTAAGCAGGATTCTGGTGAAGTAATGGATGGGTGTCTTGCTAACCACCAGATTTGCTGTGACCACGTGGACTTGATTGTGGTCTGATTTAATGTCCGTGCGTAGAAAGGCTCCTTAAGGCAAACTCTGATTGAACACTGCAATAAAATATAAACAGCACATCTGGGACACGCCCGTTTGTCAAACTGCGCATCTGTGAGTTATATAGATAATACCACTTACTACTCAAACTGTTTGTCATTTCGTTTGATTTATTTCTTCCCAGGAGCAAACTGAAGCTACTTGACTGTTTGTGTTTTATTCCCCATTGTCACATTTTTCACATCTTGTTGCAGCAAGAAAAACAGCTTGTAAAAATAGTGTGAAGTCAATGGTAGTAGCTGATTTTTAAAAATGTTTTTATTATTTTTATATTTTTGCAGTATACATATATATATATATATATATAGGAGTTTATATATATATATATATATATATATATATATAAACTCTTACTGTTTTTCT
>NC_056501.1:23133019-23149100 GCF_014905685.2 Nematolebias whitei
GATAGATAGATAGATAGATAGATAGATAGATAGATAGATAGATAGATAGATAGATTGATTGATTGATTGATTGTGGGCTAAACGACTACACATTTTTTAAAGTCGACTTTAACCTGACAAAAGTCGAGTTGACGTCGACTAGTCAATGACATCATAGGAACTCAAAACACTATATCATATTAGCAAAAAATAAAAATTTGCAAAAAAAAGTCTTGTCATCCCCCCCTCCCCCCCCCCCCCAAAAAAAAAAGAACAACAAACATTGGGTGTGTATTTATGCTCCTACCATTTATCATACTGCAAATAAGTCACAGGAAAACATAAACTATTAAGCTGCAAAACTGAAAGACATGCAGCACATAGAAAATAAGGCTAACAGTGGGGCATACACCACCGCCTGCCCCGCTGTTCTTAGTTGTATTTCATTTAATCCACCACCGTGGATTGGGTGGAATAGGACTGGGAACAGCGGGGCAGTTAGTGGTGACTGCGACTAGTCGACGTGAAATATGAAAACTTGCGACGTGTCCTAGAATCGACTAGTCAAACAAGCTCTGTCAATCTAGTTTAAGTGGTCAAAGTGCATGCTCAATAATCCAGGTAAAGAAATCCAACAATGTTCAGTCAGGTGTGGTCTTAAAACTTGAATCCTAAAAAAAAAAAAGTCATACATTTTTTCTTTCTTTTGGCTGCTCCCTTCCTCAGGAGTCACCGAGCTACCACAGCCGTCTGTGTGGAGCAGAGAGCTGCCATCTGGGGCAGGGAAGCAGATGGTGGGGGTTAAGGGTCTTGCTCAAGGACACAGAGTGGGACAAATGAGGGTGGAGGCAGGTGTGGGCGCTTCACCTTTCCCACTCACATTTGACGTCGGTGACCTTCCAATCACAACCTTCCAATCTCTAACCTCTGCGCCACCACTCCCCCCTAAATTCCTGCTGGTGCATCAGGCTGCCCTGAAAGAGCCACTGGTAGCTGTTACACTTGCAAATAGATCCAACTATTGCTGTAATTCAGTAATAACTCTAAATTGTTGTCATTTTAAAGTAGTGTTTGCAAGAACAGATTAAAAATTTCGGAGAGTGACGTTGTTTCAGGATGGCAGAGATCTACGTTGGTCTTGACCTGAATCAGAGAGTAGCTATTAACTCATCAGCCTCTTCCACATTTCTCCAAACTGTGGTTGTTCAAAGATTTGATCTCATCTGTCTGCAAGTAATTGTTCATAACCGTTTACACCTAACCCTGCTTTAAAAAGATATGAGCTGTTGTAGGTATAATTTAGTGAGTCATAACCGTTTACACCTAACCCTGCTTTAAAAAGATATGAGCTATTGTAGGTATAATTTAGTGAGCAACAGTGGAGGAGATGAATTAGGAGGGGTGGAGTTGTGTGTTTCATGACAGGTCAGTTCTGCCTGTTTAAGAAGGTCAACCAGCCGTTTACAACATACAGATCAGATGACGCCGCTTCAATGGTTCTGACACCGTCTATATGTCCATCTGTCAGTCTTTCAGTACGCTGGAGTGTTTACAGGTCTGCCATCTGTCAGTCATCATTCCCTCAGACTCCCACATGTGCACACACACACACACACAACTTCCTGCAACCTCCCGAGCTCTGTCAGTTTGTTTCAACATGCATAGAGAACATCCCAGGCTGCAGGATGAGACTATTGTCTGTTCATGTGTGTTTCACTCCTTACAGTTGTTCTTTTCACGGAGTTATCATGCATGACTGACATGTGGGCCACAGCATGCTCTCTCCCCTGGATTTGGTGTTTTGGCTGCTCTGCTCCGACCACTGCGCCGTCACATTTCGTACTTTGTGGTGAGGTACTGCGGTAAGAGACAAAAGGCCAAGTTGTACTCTTCAAAGTGAAAACAAGCACTTTTTCTTTCGGTGCAAGATCTTGTTGTTCGTTCGCATGCACACACAAGAGCAGGCATTTGTGTACTCTGATGCTCCTGCCTCCCATTAGACGGAGTCAACACATGCAGCCCATGTGTGCGCCGTATGACTCTACCATTGCCCATGTGTTCACACGCTGCAGACAGCAGCAGAAACGCATCGCTAGCATGCAACGAAAGGAAAGCTGCATCTGGCTGTCATGACACACAGCCCTGCCTGCTCCACGCAACAAGAGTGAAAGATGTTTCTGCAGAATGGAAGAAGGTGCACGCTTTACTTGTTGGGCTACACGGAGCCTGGTTTTATCTGTAACTGATCGTTTAGGCCACAGCCGACAACGAGAAGCTGCTGCCAAACACCAAAGACGAAGAAAAAAGTTCTGCGTCCAGTTTTCTTCACATGTTCAATCAAAAGCCCAGCCTTTTAGGAGATTTTATTTTCATCCTAACATTGATGGGTAAATCGATGTCGAACTGGATCCTGTTTAAAGAACTAAACGTTTCCTTTCCCATGTCGCTTCTTGGTTTCCCCAAATCCAAAGCTGGATTTGACCCGAAACTGTTCGTGTTTCCTTCAATTCACAAAGATGCCAGTTGATTGTTGGTGCTCTGGTTTTATATTTAGGTCCAGATGTTTGTTCAGAGCTCTGAACCAGTGGGACGGTGCCATTTTTATGGGCAGAACTTCAGCTGATGCACATGCTCACATATATCCAAACTGAGAGAAGTGGGGTTCTCTTGTTCTTCTGTTTACTACCTTTCATTTTTACATTTTGTATTTTCTGTCAGTTATTTTTCCTCCGACCCGCCTGAACCAGCCCAAATACAGATGTTAAAGCCATCTGGGACAGGAGTGTAAAATATGGAGAGTTAAATTCTCAGGGAAATGTAAAACATGATCCTCAGAGAGAGCAGTGAACCATCAGCTGACCTGAGTTGAACTAATTTCCACCTTTTTGCTCTTTTCCTGTCTTTATTTCTTTTCATACATTATTTTGTTCTTGCTCTTGTCTAAACCTTGTCTCATTCACAATTCATGCCTTCAAGCTGTCTTCATGCCAATCTTTTAGTTATTCCCACAACTAATCCTGCTAATCTCTTTATCAGAGACGTTTTATGTCCCCGTCAAAGTCTGTCAGCAGACGGTTATTGTAAATTTATGTATTGAGTCTTTTTGTTTTATTGTCCCCCGTCACAGAGTGAAGTGGGGAGTTGGAAACAAACCAACCTCTATCTGTCCGTCTGTCCTTCCATCTTGTGAGCTGAATATCTTGAAAAATAAGTGACTTAAGACTTCCATTTTGGTGTATGGTGTAAGAAAGGTCATTGTTGAAAATTGGGTTGCCAGGTCAAAATTCATGACTGAGACCACCAGGGGCGATTCTAGAATCTGACCTTTAGGGGTGCTCAGCCCCCAGTGTTGACAATGGCAACGCAGTGGCCAATGGCATCAGAAGCATTTGTAATGTGTGTTTGTGGATTTGTGGACGGGGGGAGGGGGGGGGTTTCTCTCTCAGAAAATTTTGAATAAAGTAGATGCCATTTCCTGCATTCTGGTGTATTTTAACGGATTGTTTAACATCTACGTTTACTTACATAAACACTTGATTCAATAACTAGAGTTAATGGCACAACAAGAAGTAGCGCTAAGCTAGCGTACAATACAGACGCGCTAGCTAAGATGCTACAGACGTAGCGCTCGATCCACTTTAGTCAAGTCAAGTCAACTTTATTTATAGAGCACATTGAAAACAGAACCTGTTATCAAAGTGCTTAACAACAACAATCAATGAGAGTAAAATTAAAGAGAAAAAAATACAATACACTAATAATAATAACTGAAGAATTAATAAAAGGCATTTAAAACATAGTGTCACTGATTAAAAAACACTAGATCAATTTATACTGTATGAAATGCCTGAGAGAACAGATGTGTTTTTAGCAGGGATTTGAAGTGAGGAAGTGAGGTGGTCTGCCTGATGTTGGGGGGCAGGTTGTTCCACAGTTTGGGGCCCATGACTGAAAAAGCCCGATCTCCTCTGAGCTTCAGTCTTGTTTTTGGAACAGCCAAAAGCAGCTGATCGGATGATCTCAGGGCCCGAGAGGGAACGTAAGGTTCCAGTAGCTCAGAGAGGTAAAGGGGTGCAAGGCCATTTAGGCATTTGAAGGTCAACAGAAGAATTTTAAAGACTATCCTCGTACGAACAGGGAGCCAGTGAAGGGAGGACAGAACTGGTGTAATATGTTCAGACCTACGAGTTCCAGTTAAATGCCGAGCAGCAGCATTCTGGACGAGCTGAAGACGTGAGATGGAGGCCTGGCTGATCCCAGCATACAGTGCGTTGCAATAGTCCAATCGGGTCGTAACAAAGGTGTGGACTAGTTTCTCAAGGTCAGGTCTGGACAACACTGGCTTGAGCTTAGCTACCTGTCTGAGTTGGAAGAAGCTTTTCTGCAGAACAGAGTTGATTTGTTTGTCAAACTTGAAGTCAGAGTCTAAAACCATCCCAAGATTTTTACCAGACTGCTTCAGATATGGCTGAAGAGAGTCCAGGTTGACAGGATCAGTGGCGGCAGTTGAGCTAGGGCTAAAGACAATGACTTCAGTCTTGTCATTGTTAAAACTTAAGAAATTTGAAGCCATCCAGGCCTTAATGTCATCCAGACGTTTTAACAGCGGGTGAATGGAACAAACACTTGCTGGTTTCACAGGCAGGTAGATCTGGCAGTCATCAGCTTTACATCATCACTTTACACAACCTAATAAACGCTTTGTACAAAATTATAGTAATAACTAATCATAACAAACAAAGACTAAACTTATGCAACCAGAAGTTACAATATATCTACATTTAAAACACACAAATCAAAGCTCAACAAGCTTTAAGCATAAGCTTTTAATTCAAGCATTAAGCGTACAATGTAATTATGACAGAAAATGGAGGATTTACCTGCAATTACCTTCGTATAGATGAACATGTGGTACTTCCTGTTTATCACTGTTGTATTCAGCTGCTCATGAGGTCGGCCACAGTTTTTTTATCCATCTTTTACACTTTTCCAAACTCAGTTTAGGTTTTGGAAATAGAATAAACTGTATTCCACCCTCTAAACACTCAGGGTAACGCTGTCTGAATCACATGTTGTCCACTGACAACGTTTAACCATTTTTTTCTGATAATTTTTCATGCAATCCCTCTGACCACAAAGCGTTCATAATGCAAAACCCAAACAAGTTGGAGAAAAAGGGGGTGGAGCTCATGCAGGTAAGGGACAATTCACTTCAGAACAAATTGAGGTCACTGATTGGTCAGTTGCTGACAAGCCTGCTGGATTGATTGACAGGTGGCGTTGAGGATGTGACTAGTGCAAACAAAAAAAAAAAAGTAATAGATTTTACTGGCGCATTTAAGAGTGTCATCATTTATTCCTTATTTAGTCCCAATTTATTCAATATTTTGGTGAATATAAGGTTTGAGAACTGAGTTTCCTTACAAAATTGTATTGATGGTTTATTTTTCAGAGGTGCTGAGTTAAAAAAGCTAAAATCACCACTGGCCACCACCATGAATACATATGTGAAGGGGACACACTGATCATTTGATAAAACATTTAGAAAACTACAAACGTTCACTATTTAAATCCCTCAGCGACGAGGAACATCGGCACACCGCTTGTATGTTTTAATGTGTAGACAGTAAATGTCTTGAAGATGCTAAAAGCGAGTTAAAAGCAAAACAAAAAATATTCCAGATTTACTTGTTTCCTCACTTACTCCTCTAATGATCTAGGCAGACGTTTCCATTTATCAATGTCTTTTTTCTCCCCAGCTCATTTCCTCCACGGCTCTCATTGAACAGCTCCCCGGAGTATTTTATGTCCACAAATCCACAGATCGTGTAAGCTCTCGTTCTCCCCAAATAGCCCGCATGTGTCATCATGTTAGCCTACAAGCACGCTAAGTAGCCCTCTCCAAATTCCTCTGATGGTTTCTAATGAAGCCACTTGCTTTACGGGGATCAGAGCAGCGGGGTTAAATTTAGGCTTTCAGTCAGCTCTGCAGGTGTTCTGCCACCGTCAAACTTCATGTTTGGCACACAGCCGGTGCAAAGACAGGATCCACATGATTAGGTCCAGAGGGTGGAGATGAGCAGAAGGATCGTCACCTTAGCTGAGGTACTTCCATGTTCAGAGCAGACGGATGTATACGTACTTGCCGCCGTACACGTTGCACCACCGCATAAGTTGCATCAGTCCAAAAATGTCTAATAAAGTGGAAGAAAATATAACTACGTCGCTTCGCTGTATAAGTCGCATCTATTATGCGTCACCGCTGACCACCTGGAAAAGTGGTCCGCTGTTGTGCCAAAATTTGATTGGTTGCCAAATGGCGGCCGCAGGAGCTTGCACAGGAGGACTTTAACAAGAATTTAACAAGATTAACGCCTAAAAACAATTCTTTGTTTGCTCGACTTTACAGCAAAGGTGTGTCTCAGTTGAATTTTCCTTAATAAATGCACTTTAATGGTCAAATCAGCTGCATTTCACCGGGGCGTCACTGCAAAATGCAGCGGATTTGACGTTTGCTCCTGGAGTTCTGGAGCGAGGCGAAGGTGGCTCTGTATGGCAAGCCACGTGTCTCATTAATAGCCACTTTTACCTATTAATGAGACACTTGGCTTGTCATATTAGTCGAGTGCCCTCTAGCGGCTGAAAATGGTAGTGTTCAATGCATCAAAGTTCATGCTCAATCATCCAGGTACCTGACTGAGCATTATTGGATTTGGTACCTGGATGATCGAGCATGAACTTTGTTGCCTTGAACCACTTTGCCTGTGGCTGCCTGCCTGGGAGGAGTCGACGGGGGACCAGACAGCCCCCAGAAACCATCTTATCTCCAGCAAACTGGTTGGTCCACTTAAGGAGTGTACTGCTTGGTGGGGAAACAATTTCCTTGGGACTCCTCAGACTGATGAAGCCTTCTGGATAGAAGGTGAAACATCTTTCTACAAAAAAGAAACTGTCCAGAAGGCCTGACTGAGCATTATTGGGTAGTGTTCAATATTTTCTATATAATGAATGAAATCATCAGATCTCAGCCAAAAACTGGGTTATAAATATGGTAAAAAAACATAAATAAGTCGCTTCGCTGTATAAGTCGCAGGGCATGCTAATTTATGCAAAAAGGTGCGACTTATACAGTGAAAAGTACGGTAGATGGAGGCAGCGGTGGACTGTTGGAGGAGTGAATGAAAGCACCTGGTCTGCAGAATCTCCTACAGGTGGAGGACCGACAGCATCTTCGCAGCACTCAGATGGAGACAGCAGACGGAAAGACGAGGTTGGAGAGGCAGCGCATACATCAGCCTCCTGCTGTGCGTGCTGCAGACAGCAGGAAACACGTGTTTACACGCTGAGGATCCATCACTGCACATTTGTAGGCTACATATCCTCCGAAGAGCTCGTTTCACCGTGGCTTTGAACTGCTTTCTCGGGATGACAACTTTTGCCAGCAGATCACTCTTCAAATCCAGTTTATCCTTTATTTTCACAGGTTTACAACAGAAACAAGTGACTCGTATTAATCAAAGCCGAGGAAGATAAATAAACTTTATAACTCGGTGTAAGAAGATCTCCGTCTTGAAGATCAAGCCTCTCACTGCCTCATGTGTTAACTCAAGTAAAATATTTTTATAATAAATAAATAATATTTTACTTGATTATCTTTGTGTTAATCTTGTGTTATCTTCGTGACTTTATTGCCTCTTTGAGCGCAGGGAGCTTTGTTACGTAACAGCTGCAGATGTGTGAAATCTGATAGTGTATATAAAACAAAAGCAAAAATCTAAACTGCAAAAATTCTAGCGCTAGGATGACTTGAAGGAATGCATATCACACACCGACTTTCATTTTTTTTATTTTAAACTGAGATCATATCAATATGATGAGAATAGACAACGTGGTCAAACCTTGTAAAGGATGTTTTGCACGATCTTATGAAGTATCGCAAGTACTTCAAAGATCTGTAAGCGCTCAGACTATGTGTTGGATATGATGCTCAGTTACTACCACAACAAATTTTAGCTCAATATCTGTAAAAGTGATTGTATTATAGCCATTTTTGGTTTTGCTAATATTGATTACGTGCAGTGGCCATCTTGAACTGGATTGACTCCAAACATTCATCAGTTGTAGATGTGCACTTATTGATTACTTTATGAGTGTTTCATTAAAATTGGTCTGGTGGTTCAGAAGATATTGTGCTAACAGACAGACAGACGATGAACACAGTGACAAAAACATTGATATTTCACCTTTGGCAGTGGGTAATAATCAACTATTGACTTTATAAAAACAATTCATGGAGGAACAAAGGTTTTCTCATACATTTATATCTAATAATGCTTCCTTTGTTTTTGATTTTTTTTTTTTCATTTTAACATGTCTTGCTTTTATTCAGACAAAACAGTTAGCTTTTTATAGTTTGTTGAACACAATGTTTAATCAAGACAATATTTAATGTACTCTTTAAACCCTGAAGAGCATCAAAAAGCATTAAATAAAAGTGTTTTACATGCATTTTAAAACCCACTTAAAGAGGAAAATCTTTAATTTTTCAGCATTTCTACTTTTAATGAATGAGAAGAACCAGCCACGCGGTGTGATGGGGCAGTGAGTGGGGCATCAGGTTGTGGTTTTACTGTGGTTAGTGATCGTTCATGTGCATTGTTTGTATGTGTGACACTAAGCAGAATGCCAGGCACTACTGGGAATGTTGGGAATGCTGGGTGGCCTTTTAAAGTGACCCTTGTTTGGTGTGTAAAACAAAAACAGAGATAAGTGAGCAAACTACAGCAGCGTCCTTGAAAAGTGTATTTGGTCAAATTATGTCCTTTGTATATTTGTTAGCTAAATATCTCCTAAATGATTGGATGCATTTTATTGAATCAGTCAGAGAGTAATCATCGGATGTACGTCTACAACAGATTAACTTTTGTATCTTTACGGTGTCGTCTCCATCACTTACTCTGAGCACCAACAGACTGAGCAGCAGGTGAATTGCTCATTTCCTTTATTAAGCAATCTGTAGCTTCTAAGCCACATGCGCTTACAGATGTCCCATGCCTGCTGTTCCATTCATTTTATTTGTATAACACCAAGTCACAACAGAAGTCGTCTCAGGGCACTGAACAGAAACATTCATATATAAAAATAATAATTTAACGTTATTTATCTGAGGAGCAAACTGCTTTGAGTTTAACTCCATCACAGAACTCTCATCTTGAGCAAGCACGAAGGCAACAGTGGGAAGGAAAAACTCCCTCATGCGGAAGAAACCTTTAGCAGAACCAGGTTCAGGACAAGCGACCATCTGCTTCAACCTGTTGGGTTTTGAGAGGAACAGGAAGGAGGAACAGATACACAATGGCAGGTCAAGAATCACATGTTTAGATAGAAATAGTATCAAATGAAAACTATTCAATTTGTAACAATTAATTTAAGGAAATGAGGTCAATTTGTCCTTCAGTAGTCTAAGCCTGTGGCAGCATAACAAGCCAACCCTAACTATAGGATTTATCAAAAAGGAAAGTCTTAAAACTGGACAATGTGTCAGCCTCATGGGCAGAAACTGGAAGTTGGTTCCACAAGAGAGGAGCCTGATCACTGAAAGATCTTCCTCCCATTCTGCTTTTGGAAACTCTAGGAACCACAAGTAAGCCTGCAGTCTGAGAGCAAAGTGCTATGTTAGGAAAATATGGAACAATAAGATCTGTAATATAAGATGGAGCTAGGTTGTTGAGAGTTGTGTACGTTAGAATTAAGATTTTGAATTTATTTCTGGAATTGACAGGGAGCCAGTGGAGAGAAGCTAAAACTGGAGAGAGATGATCTCTCCTACTAACTCCAGTTAAGACTCGGGCAGCAGCATTTTGGATCAACTCAAGACTTTTTAAAGAAGTTTTTGGACACCCAGATAATAAACCATTGCAATAGACATTGCTGTTCCAAATGGACTCTCATCATAAAGAGCTTGTTTCATTTGCAAGGCATGCAACCTTTTGTAAGAGGGCTTGAAGCCTGAACTAATTTAGTTTCTCATTAAAATTCTAACTCTATCTTTGGCTGCTCGGTCTGTCAGCTGTATAAACAAACTTCTCGAGAAACGGCTTTAGGTTTTGAAACTACAACAGAAAGCAAATGTTTGTTTCTTTGACGTTTTTAGTCCTTCCTCAAACTGTGTCCACCTTTTGTAGTTTAACAGTTATTAAAGTTCAAAGGAGCTCAGGACTGGAAGTAGACTGCCTCGGCCTCCTTGGAGCATTTAGCAGAGCTGTGTTGATATAATTTGTTCCTGGGATGAGTCTGCCTGTTATTTATTCTCCCTTTAGAGGTGAATCCTGGCCTTTTGTTTAGCATCCGTCTTTCTCTTATCAGCGCTAATGGGGGTATTGCTTCCTGATTGATTGGCTGCTCCTGCCAAGTTAATGCCTCTGCTCTGTTGAGCCAGGGGTCTGCACCTTTTGCGATCGAAAGAGCCTTTCTTACCATCTCTCCTACGAAATACAGTCAGAGAGACGACACAAAACCCTTAATGCAACAATTCAACACGATCCCAGTTCTGACAAAGAATGGGATGTTGTGTATAATGTTAGTAAAAACAGAATGCAAAGATTTGCAAACTCATAAATCCATATTTTATTGACAATGGAGCATAGTGAGCATATCAAATGTTCCATTAACAACTCGTGAAACGAAGAAAAAGATCATTTTAATTTGATGATAGCAGCACATCTCACAAAGTGTTGGCCCTGGGTCATGAGTTTGTTGTGGGGATGTCCCATTTCTTGTCTGGTGTTGGATTCTAGCTGTGCAACAGTCTTCTTTGTCATTTTTTTTTGCTTCATGATGCATCAAAAATTTTCAGTCAGTTTGTTTTTGTGGTAGTTTTCTATTGTGTTGCTTTTATTCCTTTTTGATTATTATTATTTGCTTATGTTTTCTATATATTGTTTCAGTTCCTCCGTGTTTCTCTCTGACATCAGTTCAATTTCCCGGTGCTTTTTCTCTGTCAGTTCCTGCTCCTCAGCTCCTGCCCTGCCCACCTGAGAACACCTGTTCCCTGTTTCCCCGTCTCCCCGTCAGCCCCAGTCCATTTATTCCCTCTGTCCTCATCCTTCAGCAGTGGATTATTGTTGTGCTTTTTTCTAGGTCTGGCTCTCCTTCGGGGCAGCACGGTGGTTCAGTTGGTAGAGCTGTTGCCTCTCAGGCCAGTTCAGCACCTGGACTCTTCTACTATGAAGCCATGCTGTTGTAAATATGCAGTATGTGGTTTAGCATTGTCTTGCTGAAATATGCAAGGCCTTCCCTGAAAAGACACATTGTTCTCCAACTTTATACTTCTCTCCATTGATGTGTTCTTCCAGATGTGTAAGCAGCCACACCATAGGTACCAATGCACTTTAATGTTTTAAAAGGCCCAAATCTTAATTTACTTAAAGTGCTTAAAAGTACTCATTGCAATGTCATGACAAAAATATAAACTAGAAACAAAACCAGCTCAATTTTTTCCTCATACTGATGGTTTTTGCCAGCTACTACATGCATTTGTTTACCTATAGCAGCAACGGAAGTGATTGAAAACTGGTCAGCAATGGCAACATCCACAGTAGAGCCATTGGGATTGACACATCTGGCAATGCTGATGTCTTGGTATGCATTTATGCTCAGATTTGTTGAGTAAAATATGCGATTTTAAAATATTCAAAATTGAAAAAAGATGAATGATGTGTATGAAATGGCACATACTTCTTCCAATATTCTAGAAAAATTAACCGATGAGACCAATTTGTTCAGTTGCACTACAGAATGTTTCTCTTCAGATATTTCATACTGAATTTTGCTGTTGTCTTCCAAAAACTTAGGACTAATTTACACTTATATTTTCACCTAAATGTCTTCTCCTTGTCCGCCATATTTGTTTACCAACAAATACTACTGTTGCCTACCACTTATGTAACACAAGGTTCCACTTGGTGGGTTCAGTCTAGTACTTTGTTTGTTCTGCATACCCACATTTTAGAATTACCATACATATCAATATAGTTGGAAAACTACTGGAGTAAACTCTTTCAAACTGCAACAGCTGACATACTGTACTTGCCGCCATACATGTCACACCGCCGTATAAGTTGCATCAGTCCAAATATATCTAATAAAGTGAAAAACAAAATAAATAAGTTGCTTTGACGTATAAGTTGCATCTATTATGCGTCATCGCTGACACGTCGCGTTGTTTACTCATCACTGCTGGCCACCCGGAAATGTGGACCGGTGTTGTGCCAAAAATCAATTGAATGCCAATGCAGCTGCGGGAGTGTGCACGGGAGGACTTTAACAAGAATTTAACAAGATTAACACTTAAAAACAATTATGTTTACTCGACATTACAGTAAAGGTGTGTCTCAGTTGAACTTTTCCTTAATAAATGCACTTTAATGGTCAAATCAGCTGCATTTCGCCTGGGCAGTACAACAAAATGCAGCTGATTTGACGTTTGCTCCAGGAGTTTCGGCGCGAGACAAAGGTGGCTTGGTTTGGCAAGCCAAGTGTCTCGTTAATAGCCACTTTTACCTATTAATGAGACATTTGGATTGCCATACTCGTCAAGTACCCTCTAGTGGCTGAAAATGGTAGTGTTCAATATTTTCCATGTCACAATGAATGGAAACGTCAGATCTCAGCCAAAAATCGGGTTATAAATTTTTTTTGGGGAAAACATAAATACGTCGCTTTGCTGTATAAGTCACAGGCATGCTAATTTATGTAAAAAACTGCGACTTATACAGCGAAAATTACAGTAGTTCAAGATGATCTTTTGCAAAAATTGGACTGGAATACTGCTAAAGGTTCCCGTTGTCAGTTTAAAATAAATGTTATCCAGGTTTCTGGTGTTTTTAGTCAAACTTACAAAGACCCATTTGAGAAGATCTGAAGAGCTACGTGTGGCTCCAGAGCCACAGACTGCAGACCTCTGTATTAAGCAAACAACTCAGGAGAAAAGTTTTTTCAAACCACAGAGGAGTCAATGTTGGAATACACATCACATTTAGGAACGCTTAAGATCCTGGAGTCTCTTTCTTTAAAGGAGTGAAGGCCGTGTTTGGAGGAGGACGGAACGCTTTGGCCCGTTGTTGTCCTGCTGGTCCGGTGATCGTGGTGTCAGGTTGACTGTGAGCCTGAGGACCTTGCATTCCCATGGTCCCCTCCTTAAACACTGCACCATCCAACTCATCTTTGGTACTCAGCCGCTTTTATGTTCTCTAAAATATCGTTTGTCAATATATCCAGATACTGATCTTTCTGCGCTTTTGCTTGTCTCTAGATGTGAGTAGATGTAAAACAGAACAGGACCCGGCCTTTTTTTTTTTTTTTTTAAAGTGAGACAAATAATGAACAGTGTGAAGCTGAGTCATGACCCTGAAAGCAAAGCCATAAAAAGAAGCTTCTTTTGTTTTGGGGTTTATAAGATAATTGTCCTTCCCTTAAAAGAATACTTGAAAGTGTTGGAGCTTTAAACATGCATGTGTGTGTGTGTGTACAAACACTCACACATACAAGCTATTCTTGTCTGAACCGCTCATGTGAAAAAGTGCCGAGCTGGTTGTGTTACACTGGGAAGGGTCATTGAGGATTTGGAGGGCAGGTTGTGAAGGTGGATCGTTTTTCAGATGGTTAAATGTCAGTCATTGTTGCCGGTTCTGTTCTGTTTTTCTGATTGCACAACTCATCACAAACCTCAACATGCCGCCCCCTCGTTCTGGGTATAATCGCTTTGGTTTGGTGGAATGTGGGCTTGGCTGTGTGTGGCCAAGCATCGAAACGCTTCCATTCCTTCAAGAAGTAATGCCCTGCCGTGATAAAATTTCTTTCCACATATAACTTCCCTCTGGGCCGCTCGCACTGGATGCTTAAGAGCAACTTTAATAACTCTTAGAAATTGTTGCAAATGCCTCGTCATCAATATAAACTTGTATAATAGAATCCTTTAGGCCCAAGTTTACAACAAAGATCATGTTTGATTAAGTTTTGCTCAGAGTATGTGCTAGGAGCACTTTCAGCTACAACTTAACCAAATTTTAGCTGAATATCTGTAAAACTGACTCAGCTGGAACCATGTTTGTGCTTTTTAAGGTTGGTTAGCTGTGACGGACATCTTCAATCAGTTTGCCTCCAAAAGATAAACATTTGTAGATATCCATTTAGTGGTTCATTTCTGGGAGCTTTATTCAAATTTGTCCAGTGGTTCACGAGTTATTTTGCTAACAGACATTTTAAACACACAAAAACAGACTGTGGCAAATATGTGATCGTCCACGTTTCATGGGTGATTCGTGGGTGATAAAAATAAAAAGAAGCAACATAAAAACCTGTGACTCATCTTCAGTTTTGGTGATTGGGCTAAAATATCCTAATCATTGTGATAATCTTAGTGAAGGTAGATTATTTATGTGATTAAATCCAACACTTGGGAACACAGGAGTTTAATGCTGTATACTCATTTTATACAAGCTTTGCTCTCATTTTATGACTTCCTCTCAAATCCTCCCCAATTTCTTTCCTTTTCTGAGCCAATCTGGTCCATAAAGACCATTAAGGATTCAGATAAGACAAAAACCGAGGTAAAGTCACGTGATACTAACAGATTTAGTTATTTATTGTTGGAGGAAAGAGGCAAATACTCATTGCTTCTTTGTTTTTCATGCCTGATATTATCATATTGCCAACAAATTATTTAATAAAACACAACAATGATTTGAGTCAGACAAAGCAGTTCAGTAAGCAAAAGCCTGAGCGGCCTCAGAAAATCACCCCCGAATATAAACACTATAATCTCCTATTTAAAGTCATATTTGCACAGAGCACAGTGGCTAACTTTTTTCAGAAAATGACATGTCTGAGGCCAAACTAAACATTTGGTTTTGCAGAGATTTATGTCTCCAGGATCGGAGACGGCGATGAGAGACGCCTTGAGTTTTTGGTCTTTTCTCAGAGTACGGCAACGGGAAGCAAAATACTCCAATTTGTTTGGCTCACTGTTCCGTTGAGTTCTGTGCGGCCTGGCTGACCTGCGCCGGGCGCTGATTTATATGTTGCAGAAGCAGAAAATGTTTCGGAGGAAACCCCAAACCATTACCTCGGTGTGGCCTGGCACGTTACCGTAAAGCGTGTTGCAGAGTGTGTTCGGCATGCAGTCTCTCCCTGCTGATGCCTATCGCCGTGATTAGAAGTGTCATTAGTTCCAGCTCTGCCAGCTCCAGTAGAGCCTGAAAAAACATGTTTATCTACAGACAGAAATGTGTATACACACAATCATGTGTCCCTGCCTTTGTTTCTGATTTGTGACATGGGCTAAAGGAAATGAAATCCACAGACATACTGTATATTGTTTGTGATGTGTGCTGCAGAATGGCAGCACTGACGGGAGCTCCACTTTGACTCGCTCTTTTTTTTAGTTCCTGTTGTTTTTGTTTTAACTTTTTTTGTGTCTACACTGGCCACGCTACGGGTTTGACCACAATGCACTTTTGGAGTTTTGTGTGTCGCTGCCTTGCCATTGTGCCATCATGGTTCAGTTCCCGGACCCATTCCAGCCTTGGGCTCAGGCTCCGGCCTGTCATGGCAGCTGTTTCCATGATCCTCCATCTGCCTGCATGGACTGAACTCTACGGAACAGTTCGTTCTGCGGGGAAACCTTTGGTGTTCTGTGTCTGCCTGACCCGGTTTTGGAGGGCAGTCATCGTCCATTGCCGTGGTCACTATTATCATCATACTGTAGGGAACCGCACTGCTAACAAGACCTGCTAATGCTGCTAACAAGACCACGCCACTAACAGAACCACACTGCTAACAGGAACATGCTGCTAAGAGAACTACACTAACAGAACCACACTGCTAAAAGTACCATGCTGCTAACAGAACTACACTGCTAACAGTACTGTGGTGCTAACAGAATCTCACTAACAGAACCACATTTCTAACAGTGCCATGCTGTTAAAAGATCCACACTGCTAACAGTACCATGCTGCTAAAAAATAACCTCACTGCTAACAGTACTATGGTGCTATCAGGACCATGTTGCTAAGATAACCTCACTGCTAACAGAACCACACTG
>NC_056501.1:23149110-23160228 GCF_014905685.2 Nematolebias whitei
TAACAGTACTATGGTGCTAACAGGACCATGTTGCTAAGAGAACCTCACTGCTAAGAGAACCTCACTGCTAACAGAACCACACTGTTAACAGTACCATGCTGCTAAAAGAACTTCACTGCTAACAGTATCATGGTGCTAACAGGATCAGGTTGCTAAGAGAACCTCACTGCTAACAGAACCACACTGTTAACAGTACCATGCTCCTAAAATAACCTCACTGCTAACAGTACTATGGTACTAACAGGACCATGTTGCTAAGAGAACCTCACTGCTAAGAGAACCTCACTGTTAACAGAACCACATTGTTAACAGTACCATGCTCCTAAAAGAACCTCATTGCTAACAGTACTATGGTGCTAACAGGACCATGTTGCTGAGAGAACCTCACTGCTAAGAGAACCTCACTGTTAACAGAACCACATTGTTAACAGTACCATGCTCCTAAAAGAACCTCACTGCTAACAGTACTATGGTGCTAACAGGACCATGTTGCTGAGAGAACCTCACTGCTAAGAGAACCTCACTGCTAACAGTACTATGGTGCTAACAGGACCATGTTGCTGAGAGAACCTCACTGCTAAGAGAACCTCACTGCTAACAGTACTATGGTGCTAACAGGACCATGTTGCTAAGAGAACCTCACTGCCAACAGAACCACTCTGCTAATAGGACCATGCTGCTGTAGATGTATTTCACTTTTTCACTTTTGGGCGACTTGTTTTTGCATTTTTGTTTCACGTGTTGGTATTTTCAATTTATTTTCAATTTCTATGCTTTATTTTATGATTGTCTACTGTTGTCATCATTCTTTGTTAAAATCAGGTCTTTCTTGTTAATGAGTCCTCAAGGCTCAATGAGACTAACCTGTATAAATAAAGGTTGAATGAATTTCTTGTTCTTGTTGGGTTTTTTTGGCGAGTCGAGACAGTTCTTCTCGTCCTGAGCATTCCCTTGCATTGTTGACCTTGTGTTGATCGGCGTATGACAAATAAACCAAACCTATTTTGTCACACACCAACAGGCAGGAAGTCAAACTGTACCCCTCTCGCTCTGTTTTTGCTGTCCTGTTTGTGTTATTGTCCTGGTTTTGCTGTTTTACGTGCTCTCTGTTGTGCCTTGTGTTTATAATTTATGAGGCGCTAAATACAGGTTTAAACTCTATTGATTAAAGGACACCTTAAGTGATGTTAATAAATAAAAGTAGTGTGCACCACTCGGAGTTGGTACAAGGTTAGAGTTGTTCTCTGAGCGTATAAATTAGAGAATGTGTTCTTGAATGGTTTCATTGATCTTCCCATATTTTGGATTGGAGTTCAAACTTATAACTTTTCCATCTGTATTCATCTTGCAGCCCACTTTCTCTTGTTTTATTCATCTAGTTTTACACTTTAAAGGTTTGTGTTGTTTGTATTTGGAGTGTGTTGTTTCTCTGCTCAGGCTGGAATGTGTTTGATGTACTTTTAGGAGTGGGTTGCCCTCTGCCCCTCAGCCTCCTTCGTGCCTGTCTTTGGCTCTCTTCTACCACCCTTCCTATCATCTCCCTGCTCCAGTTTGCCCTTCGAGCCATTTGCTTTTTGAATATGTGCACTCCAGGACCCTCAACAGACTCTTCTTTGCTCTCATCGTCACTCTTTCACCCTGACCCTTCCCCCTTTTCTTGTCCATCTTCACCTGATAGCCTCACTGTCCTCTTTCATATTATCTTTTGGCTTAAAGGATCTTTTACCCCCTTCTTCAATTGGTTGCATTCCTTACCTTGGAGAGGACAGCATACAAGGCTGGAAGTTGATCCTACAAAGGTCTGTCAAACAAAATATGCCACTTGTATTTCACTAAAAAACAAGAAATGGCAAAAGTGGAGGTGTGAGAACAGATGTCTTCCTCTTCTCATCCTCCTCTCAAAAACTTGACCACATCTGTCTTAAGGGAATTGCAATCCAGCCAAGGTTTGTCTGTTTGCGAGGCATGTCCCAAGTTTTATGCCTAGTTTTAGGGGTGAACAAAATGTTTACAAATGACCTGACTGAGAATTATTGGATTTGGCACCTGGATGATTGAGTATGAACTTTGTTTACAATGGAAGTGACAGGAGTGCGGTTTAGAGAGTTGGTTCCCAAACTTTTCAACAAATGACCCACAAAGTAACAATGCCAGAGACTCGTGACCTCAAGCATCCTTGGTTGAAGTATTAATAAGGCAATATAACACCAACATAATGATAACAGTATATTGATATACTACTTTTTTTAGACAATTGTGGACAAATACATTAGCAGACAT
Source organism: Nematolebias whitei (assembly GCF_014905685.2). Classification (NCBI taxonomy): domain Eukaryota; kingdom Metazoa; phylum Chordata; class Actinopteri; order Cyprinodontiformes; family Rivulidae; genus Nematolebias; species Nematolebias whitei. The sequence goes on from NC_056501.1 coordinate 23,151,391, forward strand.
TTTAAATGACTTTATTTCCGGTAATTATATCAGTGCCCCAAAGCTGGTGCATTACAATCCACAGTGGGGTTTCAACACTATTCTCAAGAACCACTGGTTTAGAGGACCTCTGGTTTAAGCTCAAATAAACCTCAACTACAACCCCAAATCCCAAATGAGTTGTAAAGAAGGTGCCATGGATCCATCTCCGTCTACCTGGTGGCGGTGCTTGAGTGCTTGACCGCCGAAACCCTGGCACTAGCGGGAAACACGGCTCATGACAATAAGAAGACGAGGATCATCCCCCGACACCTGCAGCTGGCTGTCTGCAATGATGAGGAGCTCAACAAGCTGCTGAGAGGAGTGACCATCGCTCTGGGAGGAGTTCTGCTTAACATTCAGGAGGCCCTGCTGCCCAGGAGGATCGAGAGGCTCACCAAGTCCAGGTCAATGGATCAACATCCATGGCCAGTTTCTTCAGATCTGCTATAAGACAGACCACCACAAGAGATTCTTCCTGCCCGCAGCCATCAGCATCTAGAACAACTCTTTAATGAAACCAGGATGATGAGCTACAACAACATTCAATTTCCTTCTGGGATTAATAAAGTATTTTTGAATTGAATTGAATTAATATAGTATAAATAGAGAGATCATTGTGAAAGTTAAAAAAAGGGAATTTGGTTTTTCTTTTGTTTTGCAGGACAGTTAAACCCCACACAATTTAACCACACATGACCAGTCTGACCATCTATCATCCCATTTTAACAAGTTTTTTTTTACGATTGTGCCATCTCAACCACATCTACTGAGCTAGATTTTTACATAAAAAGTCATACAGTGGTATGACATTACAACACATTTAGGTTTGCTAGAGTGCACTACAACAGGCAGAGAGTAGATTCAAACCTTGGTAAATGGGTTGATGCTCTTTACGTAATTTTATAATTGAGGTCAACTTTGGGTATTTTAATGCCCACATTCACTTAGCAATATCCCTACAACTGCAGTATAAGATTTCTACTGTCATCATGCACAGTATGTGCTAGAAAATAAAAAAAATTGTTTGCACTAATAAAGGATTTTAAGTTGCAAGCTGTGATTGCACCTTATCAACGGGAAGAGCATTTTTTGTTTTTAGCTATTCACTTACAATTATAATAGCAAATTTCTTTGGAATATTGCGATTTGTCAACCACTACACTTTATACACTCAGCTGCTTAATATTTATTTGAAAGTGCCTTTTTCCATACCATTTTTAGCAGACTTTCCAGTTAGATCTTTGTAACAAACCATTTGACCCATCTTGTTATAGTGAAACTCATAATTTGTGATAGTTGACCAAATCTCAAGAATGGATCTCCTCTATCTTTGTCAAAAGGTCTATCCTCTTGGCTCTGTGTTGACTTCTAACTACTTTCTGATGTTGAGCCAGAGGAACTCTTCTGACCTTTGAACCTGATCCCCACCCCACCCCCCTATAAAAAAATAGAGTTCAATGCCAAGACTGGAAACATCAGTCTTTTGCTAAATCTACCCCACACATGCCTGAAACAACATGTCACACTGCTTTGAACAATTAGAGTAAAAAATCGAAGCAGAGAGTTGCAACACGTCCTTCTCCTCGGCTGTTATTGAAGTTAACTGCAGAAATCATTCAGCGATGTTTGACAGACAGAGACATTCTTCCTCATCTAAAGGCGAGGGTGCGTGAGAGGAGTGATGGACAACACCCAAGTTGGTCGGGTCTGACAGAATAAAATGTTGATGCTTTGAATCTCTAACATAAGCACATTAAGGGGAGACTTATGTGTGTGTAGTTTACACCAAAAGGGCAGATATGCTTTCTGAGAGCCAGATGGACTTTGTCATTGTTTCTTACGATAAATGTCTGATGAAATGACCCAATAATCAAGTCAGGGTATGAAAATCCAACCTGAAGGTGTGAGAATTCAAAAGTTCTACATTCCTTCAGAGATCCATTGAGGAATTGATCTCAGTCCGAGTGGAACTTCTGATAACTTCCTCCTCTCTTCCTACCATTCAGTCGGTCTTAAATTTTCCCCAGAGAGAGTTGAGAGTCAACCAGACCAAGCTGCTTCATGTCAGACAAGCAGGGCTTCCTGCTGGGTGATAAGTGATGGAGCAGGTCTGGAATGGTCAGGGGTGGTGGGTAACAGCTTCTGAGGGGGTCAAAGGGCATGCTGAGGGTCATGGGTGAGAAAGATGAAGAGAAATTGGGTTGAGCTACCCAAGGTAGGACAACATTGATGACAACGTGGGAGGGTGATGAGAGTGAGAACGTGGCGCAGGCCAAAGCAAGGAAATTCCCTTCATCTAAACAGAACACAAGATGTAAGGAAATTTGTTTGGTTAATATTTCTTTGGTGTAACAATGCTTCTTGGCAATAAATCTTACACCTCTAAAACGGTTGTTTATTTTTCCGTAAAAGGTGCCACATTTGTTAGAAAAAAAAATCACAAGGGCCTTAGTAGCATGTGGATGAACCATACACAGCCACAACAGCCTAGCACCTCCTCCTTATGCTGCTCACCAGCCTGGTCACACTGCTGTGGGATGCAATCCTATTCTCAACCAGCATGTTTCATAAGTCAGCCATTGCATTTGTGCTGGTCTCTCGGTTGAACAGTACAGTGCCATCAAGCGGACCCCACAGGTGATCAATGGGACTGAGATCTACAGGAAGGCCATTCCATCCTCTCCATTCCCAAATTCCTAAAGTAGTTTTTGATAAATGCTGGTCTGCAGGGGTGAGTGTTGTCCTCTTGGAGGAGAGTTCAGTTCCAAACTGTGGAAATTTGGGTTGGCTACTTTATACTCGCAGCTCCTCACAACCAGACCCCGACATGGCACCTGATTATCATCACCTGGGGTACTAGAATCTCAAAACAAGAGTCGATGGCAGAAAAAAAAAAAAAGTTTGACAGTTGCATAGATTTACTTTTTCATGGATATGACCCACAAATGCTTTTTCCTAACGTGACACAATTTAAGGGAAGAATTAACAGGCTTTCCAACAGTATGGATAATTACTGACAAGAAATATCATTAGCACAACGAAATGATCAAAAACAAATGTCTTTATATTTTGCACTGTCTATTAACTGGTTTTGTGAAAGCATGAGTTCACTGGTTCTAAATTACACCTTTAAGTTTGCCTTCTCACACTAATGAAGCACTCTTCTGGCTCAAATACCCCACTCAAAGCATAATAATCAAAGGAAAACGCTGTCTGACTGAGACAATTAGGTGGATTGTTTTGCTGAAACTCTGTCATTAATCTTTCATGGAGCTGGAGGCATAAAAAAATCCTCATTACTTTACAGAAAGGTGCACTTATTGGGGCACGCTGTTTATTTAGCACAAAATTCAACCTGCAGAGTCAATATAATTTGTGTCATACACCCTCCTCTGTTTTGCTCTGAGCTCACCTTAATGCATGCTCAGTATTTGGCTGCAGGTGTAACTAATTAGGCTGTTTCAGTATTAACTCAGAGCATGTGTGAGGGAGGGATGGAGAGTGAGGATATAAATGTAAAATGAGTGAAAGTAGAGCGCATATAAACCGGATAGACGGAAGGCTTTTCTCGCGAGCGGATGGATGACGGAGAGAGAAAAGATGAGTCAGCAATTTGGTAAGGCGGTTGGCAGCGGCTGGGCTGTGAATGGGCAGGAGGTTGCAGAGGGAAGTTCTGGATCAGGAAGTGAGTTTGATGAAATGGAAGAAAATAGTGGCGGAAATGAAGAAGATTGGAGTAAGTTAGCTGCTTCAAAAAGCAGAAAAAAGCGTAAAAAGCAGACATCAGCTGAAGATATTTCTAACCCAGAAAATGATGAGGAAAATGAACTAGTAAATAAGAAACCAAAAGATGAGTATAAAGTTATTATTAAATTAAATCAAGAGGGAGAATCTTTTGGTGAATGGAACCCAATACAATTAACCAAAACAATAAATAAACTAATAGGTGAAGTCCTTAGCGCTAAGGTTTTACGAAGCGGAGCACTTTTTGTTCATTGCAGAGACAGCATTCAACAAGGAAAGGCAATTAAGATTCACAAAATGGAAGGAAAGAAAGTTCAGAGCAGTCTGGTTGAAAACAAAAAAATGGGTAGAGGAGTCATTAGTGGAGTCCCTTTAAAAATCTCAAATGAAGAAATTCAAGCAAACATACGTGGAGCAAAAGTGAAAGAAATTAAACGTCTGCAAACAACAAGAAATGGAGAACGATGTAACAGCTTGTCAGTCTTGATTAAATTTGAAGGTGAATGTTTACCAAGTAAAGTCTACATAGGCTATATGAGCTATGATGTGAAACAATACATTCCTCCTCCGTTAAGGTGTTTTAAATGCCAGAAATTTGGACATGTAGCAGCAATCTGTAAAGGAAAACAACGATGTGGAAGATGTGCAGGTGAACATGAATATGGGAAATGTGAAAAAGAGGCAAAAATTAAATGTTGTAACTGTGGAGAAGAACACACTTCTGCTTACCGTGGATGTCAATACAGTAAAAGAGCAGAGGAAATCCAAAAAGTGAAACTAGCTCAAGGGATAACTTATGCTGAAGCTGTGAAAAGAATCCCAAATCAACCAGAGAAGCCAAAACCAACAGTGACACCAAATATAAAACCAAAAACTTGTGATGGATGCTCTAAAATACCTAATGATTCAATGATAGTGAACAAAAAGGATTTTGTGCTGTTTATGGTGGAAGTGATTAATTGTTCAGCTCAGACAGTAAAGAAAACTGAAAAGATTAAAATCATAGTGAGGGCTGCAGAAAAATATCTAGATGTTAAAGACCTTGGTTGGGAAGCTGTAGAAAATATGATAGGTAAAGGAGTAACACCAACTCAGTCAGAAGGTGCTACTTCCACATGGTCATAAACATATTTCAATGGAATGCTAGAAGTCTCATCTCAAATGGTCAAGATTTTAAACATTACATATCACAACTACAAGAAAAACCACATATCATCTGTATTCAGGAAACCTGGTTAAAACCAGAATTAAATTTTGTTTTACATGGGTACACTGCCATCAGAAGAGATAGAGGTAATGGAAGGGGTGGAGGAATAATGATCCTTGTACAAAATAATATAGGTTACAGTATAATCCATATAGGAAAAGAGCATGAATACATTACTATTAAAATATGGATAGGTAGGGATGAAATGATCATTATTAATTATTATAATCCATGTAAAGAATTAACTATTGAAACACTGAATATAGTTAGAGGACAGGAACAGGGGAAAATTGTTTGGTGTGGAGATTTTAATGCTCACAATAATCTTTGGGGAAGTGATCACACAGACATAAATGGCAGAAACGTAGAGGAATTCATTGATGATAACAGACTGGTGTGCATAAATAATGGAACAGGGACCAGATATAATATTACAAAGAACACAGAAACAGCAATAGATTTAACAGTCACCTCAAATAACATTGCAGGAATTACGCAGTGGGAAGTAATAAATAAAACATCACTTGGTAGTGATCATTATCCAATAACCATTAAAATAGGACTGGATGTTCTTAAAGGAAAAACATTTCGAGTACCTAGGTGGCAATTTAATAAAGCAAACTGGATCAAGTTTCAAAATCTGACTGAAATTAAATGTGGAGAAATTATTAGAGAAGATATTAAAGATATTGAAGAATTTAATGAAAAATTAACAACAATACTTATACAGAATGCAAATAAAGCAATACCTAAAAGTACAGGAAGTAGAATTAAAAAGAATGTTCCATGGTGGGATGAGGACTGTAAAAAAGCTATTAAAGAAAGGAATAAAGCATTTAAACAACTAAAAGTTCAGCATACAATTGAAAAGTTAATATTTTATAAAAGGAAACAAGCAATTGTTAGGAGAACAATAAGAAAAGCAAAAAGAGAATACTGGCAAAAATATTGCTCTACCATAGGGAGAGAAACTAAATTATCAGATGTGTGGGGGATGATAAAGAAGATGAATGGAATAACTAGGAAATATGAAATCCCAATAATTAAAAATGAAAACACTGTTGCAATAACTGATCTAGATAAAGCAGAATTATTAGTTAAAACACTGGTTAAAATACATAGTTCTGACAATATTTCAGCAAATGTTAGGGAGTTGAGGAGCAATATATTAAAAAACCATCCAAATATAGATAACAAAAAAACTGTCAATGGAGGGACGATGGATCTACCTATTACTTTATTTGAATTTAAAAGAGCGCTTAGTAATACTAATCAATCATCTCCTGGAAAAGACAATATTTGTTACGATATGTTAAAACATATGGGTGAAAATTCTATTAAAGCAATATTAATTTTGTTTAATTTAATTTGGGATAGTGGTAAAATACCAACTTCATGGAAAAATTCAATAATAATACCAATATTAAAACCAGGTAAAGATCCTTCAAATCCTTCCAACTATAGACCCATTGCTTTGAATTCACAATTGGGGAAAACAATGGAAAAAATAATAACTAAAAGGCTATATAGTTATTTAGAATTTAAAAATCTGTTATCACCAAATCAAAGTGGATTCAGGAAAGGGAGAAACGCAATGGACTCTATTTTATGCCTCGAGTCAGAGATAAGGAAAGCACAAGCTAACAAAGAATCAGTTATTGCAGTCTTTTTCGATATAGAAAAAGCTTATGATACACTTTGGAAAGAAGGTTTATTAGTAAAACTGGAAAAACTTGGGGTAAAAGGAAAACTATTTAATTGGATAAGTAATTTTTTGTTTGAAAGAACAATAGAAGTGCGAGTGGGAAAGGAATTTTCAAGTAAATATATTGTGGAGAATGGTACTCCTCAAGGTAGTGTTTGTAGCCCAGTATTATTCTTGATAATGATCAATGACATATTTGATAAAATAGATCATGGAATCAGTAAATCTTTATATGCGGACGATGGAGCTTTATGGATTCGTGGTCGTAATGTAGAATATCTCAGAAATAAAATGCAAAAGGCAATCAATGAAGTTGAAATATGGTCCAATAACTGGGGTTTTAAACTTTCAACAACAAAATCTCAAGTTATCTGCTTCTCTAGAAAACATAAGTCTATCTCCTTAAAGTTATATGGTCAAAACCTTGAACAGGTTAAGGATATAAGATTTTTAGGCATGATTTTTGATGAAAAACTTACATGGAAGCAACATATAGAAAAAAATAAAAATAAAATGTAAAAATGTTAATAATTTATTGCGTTGTTTAACAGGAAGGGAATGGGGAGCAAGTAGGGAAGCATTAGTAAATATATATCAATCACTTATGAGATCAACAATGGACTATGGCAGCATTAGCTATATGGCAGCAGCAGAAACTCATTTAAAACTTCTGGATATAGAACAATCAAAAGTACTCAGAATATGCAGTGGAGCATTTAGAACATCACCAGTTTCAGCTCTACAAGTTGAAATGGGGGAAATGCCTTTACGAATAAGAAGATTGAAACAAATGTTACTATACTGGATTAATATTAAAGGACATGACCAAACACACCCAGTTCATAATATATTACAGGAATGTTGGGAACATCAAAAAACAAATATTTATAGTTTTGGCTGGATAGGTAATATCAAAGCTCACTATGCAGGGTTGCATGAAATAGAATTAAGTCCAACAGTTAATCAATCGTGTATCCATCATTGGTTATATATTTATCCTTCTGTCGATTTATCATTACATAAATTAATCAAAAATAAAGGGAAAAATATTTCAGAAAACTTCTTAGTGCAACAATTCTTTCATAAACAACATATGGATAAAATTATAGTATTTACAGATGGATCAAAAGATCCAGAATCAGGACAAACAGGAGCAGCAGTGTACATCCCAAATCTAAATATAGAGATGAAGAAAAGAACAACAAACAACTTGACAGTATACACAGTAGAATTATTAGCTATAATCATGGGTTTAGAATGGATTGAAAAATATAATGGTCAAAAATATGTCATTGCATCGGATAATATGGCAGTCTTATTAAGCATCAAATCAAGTAAATCAGAAAGACAAGACCTAATTGACAGGGTTTACCACATTCTATATAAACTTCACTTGAGGGAAATATCTGTAGATTATGTTTGGGTTCCAGCACATGTGGGAGTGGAAGGCAATGAAGGTGCAGACATTCTTGCTAAACAGGCAGTAAAATCTAAAAATGTAAACTATGAAATTCCATTAAGTAAATCTGAGTGTAAAATGATAATAAATAGATATGTTACGAATATATGGCAGGATAATTGGGACATAATTGATACAGGACGACATTTGTATAACATTCAGAAAAAGGTAGGAGGCACAAAGAAAACGGGAAGAAACAGAAAAGTAGAAACAATAATGACCCGAATCAGAATAGGACATACGGGTCTCAATAGCTCTCTTAAAGTAATAGGAAAACATGCCACGGGGTTATGTGATAACTGTAATCTCCCTGAAACAGTAAAACATGTTTTTATGGAATGTTGTGGATATGAATTAGAAAGAAGACATTTCCAAAAAGAAATAACTAAAATGAATATAAAATTTACAATTAATGATATCTTTAGTAGTGATGCTGGTAAAGTCAAAGATCAAATTATTATTTTCTTGAAAAAAACAAATTTAATGGAGAGAATTTAGATGAAATATAGATGTGAAGTTATTTCACAGAATTAATATCATTATTAATATTATTTATTTATATATTTTACATATTATTATTAATTTATTTTGTTTATTTATTTATCTATCTATTTTTATTTTATTTTATTTAATATTACTATTATTATTATTATTGTTTTTTTTTTTTTTTTTTTTTTTTTTTTTTTTTTTTTTTTTTTTTTT
>NC_056501.1:23160238-23165745 GCF_014905685.2 Nematolebias whitei
TTTTTTTTTTTTTTTTTTTTTTTTTTTTTTTTTTTTTTTTTTTTTTTCTCTCCTGTATATCTTCTGCCCACACTCCAGCTCAGTAGGTGGCGGTAATGCACCTTACAGTTGGTCTGCCAACCGCCATAAAACAATACTAGAAGAAGAAGAAGAAGAAGTAGAGCGCATATGTGCATGCTTCTTTGCACTCATGACTGATTGTGTGGGACTTTTAGCGTGTGTATGTATTATTTAGTGGACCAGAGGAAGCAGCCCCTCAGCTGTGAGGGGGATTTCTTTCTGAGATTCTTAAATACCTCAGAGTTCTGACCCCCTTATTCCTTTTACCAGTATGATGAGATTTCCATAGAGGATTTAAATGTTTTTGCTTTTAGAGTATTTAAAAGATGTTCTTGATCTGTAGTTATTTGTATTTTCTGAAAGTCTTTACAAGTTTTTCTCTGGTCTTTGGGTTGATTCCCCTTACTTTTCAGTCAAGCCCTTGTACCTGACCATGACAGTAATAGTTCAGTTTTTCTGTTATTTAGTTCCTTGAGTTTAACTTTTAGGGCTATTCCTTTGGTGTTTTTGTACTTCATTGTTAGATTTATTTTAGTATTCTTGTGTAGGTCGTGTTCTGTTTTCCAGTGTTCCTTGTGCCATTTCTCATTTACCTTCAGTTAGATTCCCTAGTGTTTATTTGCTTAGTCTACCGCCCTCACCTGTCCTCAATCAGCCCAGGTGTTTCCATTTTTCATTTAGCTCTTCTCTACTTATTCTGCCCCTGTTTCCCCACTCAGGTACTTGCCCTTCAAAGATTTGTATTTCTGTGGTCTCTTGGAATTATTTGAAGTTTTTTTTTTTCTATTAGTTTGTTTTTGCTGCCATGTCAGCCTTTTTGTTTTGTTTATTCAAATACATTTTTTTAGTTTAACCTTTGAGCTCCCTACGTCAGTCTGCATTTGGGTCCAATCCACCACCAACCCTTTCAACGGCAGCATATTGGGCAGTGTGTGCTTAAAAAAAGAAGAAATTCAACAAGAGGACAAAAGACTATCTACACCAGATGAAAAGTCAGGTCTTGAGGCTCTTTTTATATTAGATTAAGACTTTGCTATGCGTTCTGTAAACTACACAACTCATCAGAACGTAGCTGGCTTGATGGAAGGACATCTCAAAGCATGTCCTTAAAGCTGGAAACCTGAATGTGAACACCTGGCAAATTGTTGCTCAAGGTTGCCCTGTTTTGAGGCCTGTGGTAAAAGTCACCACCGAGATCTTTGAACTAAACTGTAAACATTACCAGAGATTGTTTACCGGAGAATGACAAAGCAACCGTGGCCTTCGCCAGAGACTCCCAAAATCTTTGATGTGTGCCAACTGCTGTAGAAAGTTTAGACCACAAATGGTACTCTTCTCCCTCAACCAAGTCAAGATGGATAACCATCATCTTCAATCCTGAACAGTAAGGAGAAACCATGGCACTGTACGCACCAAATAAGTTGTACATCAAGGTCAAGGTTCTTTGTCATTCACATCGCATGTGATGCATGTGGTGGATCTAAATTGTGTACACAGGGTCCCAGTTACATCCAACAATAGCATAAATTGTAAAAGCAAAACTGAAAGATATGAAATAAGGAATACTCTAAACTAAGAAAATGTTAAACACTTAATAGTGCAAAGTACATATAATTATGATAGTACCACACCCTGGGACACACCCTAACACAGCTGTCTCTGCCTCATCAGGATGAAACTAAATTCTCTACAACCAAACCATGCCAGTGAGGACAAGACCCACATCATGACAGGCTGTCCCCACATTTTCCCACTCTCACCCAGGATCCCACTACACTTCTACCAACAATCATAAACCGTCATGACCTCACTATACACTGTAGGAATTTGGTACAGGCTCTGTGTCATCATGGATCTATCGTATCATGTAATGGTGAGCTAACAGAAGTCTGCTTATGCACTTGAAGACCTCGCCAAGACCCTGCAAAAAACATTTATAGTTATTTTAATAGCTTTTTGTTGGGGCCAACACATTATTTTATGTGTCCAGCTGTGTCACATTTAATGTTTTTATAGATCCATATAAATAAATGGGAACAAAAATACCCAGATATCCTATTTAAAATTGTTTCTTGGTTCATTTGTCTGTTAGGTTTTGACACAACACGGGTATGTAACTTAAATTAGCGAGCCTTATTATGCCTGTATGATTCCAAAGAAAAACAGAAAACCTGAACAACCCCTGATCAAGACCACTTTTAAAGAATTTATGAGTGCACGGATTCCTGGAAGTGAACCAATGAAATGAGGGATGACTCAGGACTGTTGCACAGTATTGTGTGTGCTTTGTAATTACTTTCTGTCCTGGTTTCGTCCCACAATAAAAACACAATCTCTCTCCAGATGAGTATTTAATGATCAGCAGGAACTTGACTTTTGAGATAAGATGAAGAAATTTGCATACAGATGGCAAAAAAGGAGCATGTAACTATTTGCACTGAGATGGGGAGTCACTTTACTCCAGGGTTTGACTTATTGCCGTGACATTAGTTTGGTTATCTTTAAACCAATCATTTGATTATTCCGATGCATCTGATAGTCTTTTATCACAGATGTTGGCCTAAGGATTGTTCTTGTGGCAGGAAAAGAGAAATATCATTAAGTCCAAATGTACTGACTCGTTTAGATGTTATCAGCTGTATATCTCATGTACATGCAGATAATTTATCAAACAGAAACAGGAAGTGTGTGTGATAGTTATTGCCTGCCACCATGAAAAAATTTACCAGAGGACAGATTTTAATGAAACTCTCTGAAAATACCAAAGTTCATGCTCAATATTCAATGTTCATTTAGAACATCTGGACATTTTTTAATTTTTATTTTGTTGCTGAGAAGTTGGTGAGAGCCACCAAACAAATAGTCTGAAAATAGCAACAGCCGAGATAAGCAAAGAACTCGTAACACATTTGACCTTGATTTGTGACCTTGATTTTGAAGCAGAGTGTCAAAAAGTGTATGCAACACTCTGTCTAGTGATGATGCATATGTGTATGAAGTTCCGTTAAATTATCTTGAGTGGATCACAAGTTATGGGCCGGACAAGAGAAAGTTTTAGGAAGTATGGAGACTAAACCATAATATATCCTGCTTTTGACAGTGTATAAAAATTTATGAGTATATTACCACAAATGTTTTATGCAAAAAATAGTTCCTAATAGATTTAAATATACCCTGAAATAAAGATGTCAGAGTAAAATTAAAAGATAAAAAAATGCTGTTTGTACATTTACAGGAGTACAGGTAACCCTTTAACTCTCAGTGATGCTTTAGGAGAGATGTCCCCCACCCCACTTTGACAGGCACATCAAGGAAAGCCTGAATCCACCTCTGATCTCATCATGAGTTAATGCTCAATGTGTTTCATTTGAGCAGGGTCACTACAAACTGAAGTGCAGTTTAATATATATACATACTGTACATGCACACATACAAAAAAAAAGTCCATCACACTCTATTCAATTCAGTTCAGTTTATTTATATAGCACCAAGTCACAACAGAAGTCATCTCAGGGCACTGAACAGAAACATTCATGTATAAAAATGATGATTTAACAGAAACATTTATAAAAACAATAATTTAACATTATTTATCTGAGGAGCAGACCGTTTTGAATTTAACTCCATCACAGAATCTCATCTTGAGCAAGCATGAAGGCGACAGTGGAAAGGAACAACTCCCTCATGAGGAAGAAACCTTTAGCAGAACCAGGCTCAGGACAAGCGGTCATCTGCTTCAACCAGCTGGGTTTGAGAGGAACAGATACACAATGGCAGGTCAAGAATCACATGTTAAGATAGAAATAATATCAAATGAAAACTATTCAATTTTAGCAAATCATTTAAGGAAATGAGGTTAATTTGTCCTCCAATAGTCTAAACCTATGGCAGCATGACAAGCCAACCCTAACTATAGGATTTATCAAAAAGGAAAGTCTTAAGTCCAGTTTTAAAACTGGACAATGTGTCAGCCTCACAGACAGAAACTGGAAGTTGGTTCCACAAGAGAGGAGCCTGATAACTGAAAGATCTTCCTCCCATTCTGCTACTGGAAACTCTAGGAAGTAAATCTGCAGTCTGAGAGCAAAGTGCTCTGTTAAGAAAATATGGAACAATAAGATCTCATCTATATATAAGATGGAGCTAGGTTGTTGAGAGCTTTCTAGGTTAGAAGTAAGATTTTGAATTCAGTTCTGAATTTGACAGGGAGCCAGTGGAGAGAAGCTAAAACTGGAGAGATATGATCTCTCCCACTAACTCCAGTTAAGACTCTGGCAGCAGCATTTTGGATCAACTGAAGACTTTTTAAAGAAGTATTTGGATATCCAGATGATAAACCATTATAATAGTCCAGGCTAGATGTGAGAAATGCACGAACCAGTTTTTCTGCATCATTTTTAGATAAGATGTTTCTAATTTTAGTGATATTACACAGGAGGAAGAAGGTGGGGACTCTGAGAGCTTGTTGCAGATGGAGATAAAATATGAAAAACTATAGGAAAGAAAGAAAGAACGTTGAAAATGTAAGTGAAACAGAAGGTTTTATTAAGAGCATAAAAACTGTTTGAAGTGACACACATGAGCCCCCCTCACCAACACCACCACCCCGTTTACCTGACCCAGACCAACAAGAAAACGATTTCACTATGACACAGAAAGTGCCGTGTTTCTACTAAACCCAATCGGAAGTAGACGTCACTACAGACCCACAAAACGTGTCTCATCTGACACAACAACCGCAGCACAACAACCGCAGCTCCACCGAGCGTTTACAAAGTTCAAAGGTCGTCTCTGAAGCCGAGCGGCGTTCAGAAGGTGAGCTTGAGCTGATGCTGCATCTGCAGAGTTCGGACCAAAAGGGCTGTAGGAACTGGCTTGAAGGAACGTAAATGTTTGAACTTTTGATAAGTCAAGTATAAATAGCATTCTCTTAGTTAAATCTCCTTCAAATGGTGACTCTTCAAATACATTCACAATTTTTATGTTTTTTTACGTCTCTTTATCCACCTGTCAGCTTTCAAGCTGCTGTAACTGCCTAATCTCTTTAGCACTGGCTTTATTGATCATCATAAAGCCTCAAACCTGATTAAATTCACCGCAGAACCACCACTGGACAAACAAACAAACAAACAGAAATCCTCCAGTACGCAGGATCAGAAGGAACCAAAGAGACTTCTGGCAACACTTAAACCTCCTCTGTGGTCTTCCTCGCTCTCACTGTTGTTGTAGAAATCATGTCGAGACTGGAATAAACTCTAAACTATTTACAGATCCTCCTCATTCTAATTCAAACACGTTGGATATTGTAAATGTTTACCTCTGATCTGTTTTTAGTGGCAACTTTATGTTATACAGCCCTAACCAACAAACACATTGGGCTTCTATGAGCTCTGTTGCTCTACACACACACACACACACACACACACACACACACACACACACACACA
>NC_056501.1:23165755-23190773 GCF_014905685.2 Nematolebias whitei
ACACACACACACACACACACACACACACACACACACACACACACACAAACACACTTAAAGTGCCCGTGTGCGCACGCTCCATGAGTCATCTGATATTCCTCTTGTTGACGGGTACATACCTGTCACAGTTTATGGAAACAAAGAGCAGGTGGGGATCTGTTTAACTGTTTATCATTAGTGTGGATTTAAAGAGAAATAAAAAAGAACTGTTCTAAAGGTCAGAAGCTGCAAATCCTGTGAATTACTCGCTAATTTCTGGAGGATATTTTTGGATTATACGTCTTGTGAACACTAATTATTTTTCATTTGCAATCATACATTTTAGAGTACAATACCCACAATGTTCATGAGGACATGAGTTTGTTGTTGTTGAGTGGAGAAGGGAGATGGAAATACCCTCCGTCCGTTCTTCCATCCATTCAGTTGAGTTTGTTTATATAGCATGGGTTGTCATGGCATAATCCAAGATGCTGCCACCACTGGGGTGGCTAAAGATTAATCTATGGTCGCCATTGCCACCCCCTGGCTCCAGCAATGAGCGTGGTGGTGAATAAAATGGTTCCCTCTTGTCGCCAGGGTCTGTCACTCGACGCTGCTTCAAACTAAAAAGGAACAAACAAAAAAACAACTACCTCTATGCTTCTCCACAGTGTAACTCCTGCGCACGTGAATATCTTGCAGCAAAAACATTAGGGTTTACGACATTCACTGTTCATTTCCAGTCTAGAAAAACTGTCATCTCAAAAGCTAAAAACATTCACTATTCTAATCTCTCAGCGATGAGGGACACTCATGTGCCACTTGTTTATTTATTTATTTGTTTGTATATTTAAATTCAGATGTAAAAACAGATATACATCCATCCGTTATCTTTACCTGCTTCTTCTTTTTCGGGTCACAGGGGTCACTGTCTAGAGTTTGACTGCAAAACATTTAGAAAGTTCAGACAGATTGCAAGTTAGTGTTACATCATTACACTGTAACATAAACAGTGTGAGATAAAAAAAATAAAATAAAGTCATAAAACCTCAGCTGTTATTGTGTAACCAGTAATAATATCAAAATAAGATAAGAGATAAGATAAAATAAGAATTGTATTGATCCTACTGGAAAATGTTGTGCCAGAGTTTCAATACAAAGGAACAAGTCTCTCTTGTAAATGAGTCCCCGACGCTCAATGGGATTAACCTGTAGAAATAAAGATTGAAAAAAACATTCACAAGGGCTTCCACAAGATATAAAAATGACAGAGAAGTATAAAAAATACGAGCAGCTCATTCATTATTTGATATGTATTTGAAACATATGTATCCTTCTCAGATTTCAGCTTTCAAAAGCCTAGAATGCAGCTTTAGGACTGATACATATTGTAGGCTGTCATATTGTAAAGTTTGCAGATGATACAGCGGTGGTGGGATGCATCACAAACAATGATGAGTCCAGCTACAGGCAGGAGGTGGAACACCTGGAGAGCTGGTGCAAAGAGAATAACCTTCACATCAATGTGAAGAAGACAAAGGAGATGGTTGTAGACTTCAGAAGGAACAAACACCTACACCCCCCTGAACATAAGAGGATCTCGGTGGAAGTGGTCTCCAGCTACAAGTACTTGGGTGTGCACCTGAATGACAACCTCAGCTGGAGCAACAACACCACCAGCCTGATCAAGAAAGCTCATCAGAGACTCTACTTCCTCAGGCGGCTGAGACGAGCTGGTCTGGGAGGCTCAGTCCTCACCTCCTTCTACAGGTGTGCAGTGGAGAGCATCCTGTGCTCCAGCATCAACGTGCGGCATGGAGGCTGCACAGCTGCAGAAAGAAAAGCTTTGCAGAGAGTGGTGAAGGCTGCACAGAAGATGTTGGAATCAGTCTCCCCACCATCACAGACACCTACACCTCTAGATGCAGGAAGAGGGCTACCTGCATCATGAAGGACCCCACTCACCCAGCACACACACTTTTTGCCCCGCTCCCCTCAGGAAGGAGGTTTAGGAGCATTAAGTATAGAACCACTAGACTGAGGAACAGCTTCTACCCTGAGGCTGTTAGACTGATGAATCTCTAACCAGAATAATCACTGTGGAAAAAATCACTGTAATGCCACTTGATTGTTGATATGTGCTGCTGATTATCCATGATGCTGATCTCATACTGCTGATTTATTTCATGTTGTTGTGTTCATTCGTGCTCATCTGCTCACACGGACTCACGTTCGTGCTGCTCTTCAGCGTATTGTTTTTGTACTATAAGTGCTTAGTGTATTCTTAGTTTAGCATATTTCTTAGTTCATTTCTTAGATATTATTACTGTTTTTCTTTACAATTTATACATTTGGTGAATGTAACTGGGACCCTGTGTACACAATTTCTTTCCACCACATGTACCACATATGGCACGAACGACAAATAAAGAAATTTGGACTTTGATACCCACCCACTTTCACACCTATAAGGAATTTCAACCATGTGACCAGAGTGACCCCTCTGTGGTGGGACTAACAAAGACCCTAACGATCCTCTGTCTTCTACGATCCTCTCATCTCCACTCTGAGAACACTGAGAAGCGAAACGTCTTCAGTTACAAATAATGTCCAGTCGTTTTTTTTCTTTTAATCTTGATTTGGATATATGTATCATTCTATTTTCAAAACTGGCCTGGTTCTTCACCCCTCATGGCTCATCCAGTGCAGATTTGAAACGTTTTCATTCTGACACGTCGTTAGCTTTTCATTTTGGGGAGAATCACTCTCTTAGTCTAAGCATTTGCCCTCCAATGTTGAGTCTATTTCCATCTTCTGTAATTATGGGCTCATCAGTCGTATTTATTGCTTGAAATAGAACAAAAAGTCCTTCAGATTTATCATTTCTTCTGCTCTGATATGGCCACCACTCCACACAGTCTGGTCACGATTAGCAGTGCTGAAGAGTACAAATAAAATCATGGCCCTCCCAACAACCACTTCCATAAAAGGTCCTTAAATGGTAAATTGTCCTAACGAACAGCACATGGTTTCTGTTTCCTAAAAGCATCTCTGATTGGTGTCATACTCTGGTTTGTTTCTCCAAACTAACAGAAAGGATGAATCCGTACAGTAAATGTCCTCCTCCGTGGGGTTTGGCTTTAAATTACGACGCGGCTTTCGGTGAGCGTGTTCGAGTTACATGAGAAGAGATGAGATAAAGTTAGTGGCTAATGTAATGTCATGCTTCTCAAAAACTCAGGTGGAAGTAAAGTCCATACTGACAAACGGAGGGGTGGAGAACTGACGGGCCCGGAGAACAGCTGGAGGTCCCCTCGGTGGGCCTCATTAGTGCGTTGAATGTTAACAGGAACGCTCAGTCGTATGTGCTGGTCTTGTTTTGCTTCCTTTTCTTTTTTCTTGTTTTATGCTTGAGTGGGAGTCACTTACCATTTCCCTGTCTATATTTTAATCTCATTATGTGTCCATATCTGCGCTCTGTCCTGTTTTTGTTTATTTTCAACAAAGCCCCTTTGCTGTTTAGACATTTGTGACATTCGCAAAATTCCTGCATTGTTACAGTACTTAGAGTCAGATCATTGTCTCTGAAACCATTTAAAGTGATCTGATGTCCTGGTCTTCTCTCTGCTGCAGATCAGTCAGGATGGCTGTAAATAAAACTGCTGCGCCAGTTCCCACAGTAAACCCCCGGCTACAGTTTTTAATAATTTCCAAATTGTCTAATGTCTCCTCTCCCTTTGCTTCTTCAGTTCTCGTCTAACTGAGTGCCTTTGCCGAGCGTCAGCGCGAGCACTTGCACAACAAGCGACTTAAAGACTCTGACACAAGCTGGATGGAGATTTATGAATACTGTGAGCTGAATAGCTGGCAGCTCACTCAGAGGAGAGGCGTCTTGTTTTAGTTGGAGGCTCTCGCTGACCCTCGCTCCAATTTCATCCCGTTTTCCACCCGTTTGACCCACAATCTGCTCATCTGTTATCTGTAATAGTTTCTTTTTTTTTTAACGATATTTAAAGAGGACTCTTTATGAAAAACATTACTTCTTCTGTTTTTAGCAGCAGAAACACCTGACACATTAAAAAAAACAAAATGTTGTCACGTTTTTTGGAATGCATCATGTTGAATTTATAAACTACATGAAGGAATGCATAATGACCCCCCCACTCCCTAACATCACATGCCAAAGTTGCCAAAGAATGAGATTTTACATTTAATTTCAGAAAACAAATGATCAGTGAAACCACTTTTGTTGCTAAAACTGGTTTGGCTACCGTATTTTTCGGACTATAAGGTGCACTTAAAATCCTTCATTTTTCTCAAAAATTGACGGTGAGCCCTATAATCCGATGCGCCTTATGTATGAAAACAAACGCGTTCATTGATATTATGCCTTATAATCCAGTGCGCCTTATAATCTGAAAAATATGGTAATCTGTGTTTACATTTGTCAAAATGTTTTTAACATTTTCTGTACAAATTTAAACTCTATAGTTTAAAAAATACCACTGGAAAGATGAACCATTTTTTTTATCTTTCTCTCAAAAGTTCAAGAAGTTTTCCTGTTGTTAATCTTTGTTTGAATTTTTTTTTCCGTTTTTTTAAATCTATTTATTTTTTAAATCTTTTTAGTGTCTTCATTCAAAAATTAGTGAAAGACCAAATTTTTGTCCTATCTGTGTGATAAAATTTCAGCTTTTCTATTTGCCATTAAATGGAACATCACCAACCAAATAATTATTGCAGTTTAAATTTATTTCAGGTTATAGTTCTCAACATTAGTTTCCATAAACTTTGAGAAAACACGGAGGAACAAACTCTGTGACAAGATTTTTAAATATAAAAAGGTCCGATTGACTTTTACAGTCCCATTTCCTGTTTTGCAGCTTCTTTTTCCACCCTCTTCTCAAAGATGTAGATGTTACTCCTACAAATAGTCTAGTAGACCTTTAGGAGTTTGGAGTGTAATCCCAGCTGTGTCAGTAAAAGCCTCTGTGCAAAGCCTTGCCGGTTATTAACCATCACGTTGCCTTATGGTGACGACTTTACTGCGGGAAGACAAAAGCAGGGCGACCCTGAGGGTTTGTTAAGTGTTTGAAGGCTTTCAGGGGGTTAAGCTGCACTTCCAAGGTGCGTCCCCCTGTTAGGAAGCCTGGGTCTTATGCTCTTCCTGCCTCCTACCATCAAACTGATCTGACTATAAGGTCCCAGTGGACGCATGCAGTCTGCTCATGCTGCGGAGGTGAATAAATATCAATCCAGGCTTATTGTTCTCTGGATGCTCATTTCCGGCTTCTCTCACCTCACTGCCTTGCCTTTACACACACAGACATGCTCAGGTATCAGAGGAAGGGAGATTAGCCACAGAAGTTAAAGGTTATACCGTCTCAGCCTCTGATTCTGGCTCAAGATGCTGTGGACCTTAAAGCAACACGTGAATATGTGCTGGACAAAGCCAGGTTTAAGCGTACAGCTGCGAGGGTCACAGAGTGTCAATGAGCTCTTAATCAGAGCGCTTACAGCTGGGGTCAGGAGGTCGCTGGGTGACTCTGGGTTTTGATTGGGCCCCTGGGAGCCTGACTGAGCCTGCAGGCACTGAGGCAGGGTGGCAGTTCAGGAGCATCATGACATGGCTGACTTCTTTCCGCCGGTGGAGCCAGATCATCTTTTATTTTTTCCTTCTTTTTAAGATGTTGGCAGAAGCTGAACACACAACTGACTGCTCCCCACACACAGACAATACCCAGAGGTTAGTTGATATGAGGCAGGGAGAGCCCGCTGTGTGTTTAAACCACTTATCATCTTCTCAATCTCAGGACCTGGAAACCAAATCAAGATATCAGTCATCTGAACGTGTCATTTTAAGCTTCTGGTGGGAAGGAAGGATTAGGACTCTGGCCAGTTTAAGATTGGGAGATCTGTGTGTGTGCATTGTTGCATCAGGGACAATTTATTAAATGAAACTAGAATTTCTTGAATTATAAACTACTGAATAGCATGTCAAAGTTGTAAAATTGACGGTACTCTAAGACAAGCAGGATTGACCTCACCAGTTAACGCTAGGGTTTTACACAAAGATCTATGCGTAGGCCTGTCATGATAAACAATAAATCAATTAATCGCATGATAAATTAAAATTATCAACCTCATTTTCATTTATCGGCTTTATCATTACTTCATGTCTCTCTCTTTCTACTGAAGACACTGGATGACAAAAAGCTCAACTCCGGTGCTCTTCACTGACCCCTCCCTTTCTCTTTAAAATCCATTTTAACCGTCCAAAATCGTGTTTTTGGTTCGTTAAAAGCAGCTAAGCTTAGAAGCTTAGCTAACAGGCTGACCTCGGGAAAATTTTCATTCAACCTTTATTTAGACAGGTAAATCCCATTGAGCCTCGAGGACTCATTTACAAGAGAGACCTGATTTCAACAAAGAAAGATGACAACAATGGACAACAGCGACAACAATAGGCAGTTATAAAAAGTCATACAGATTTAATTTTTTTTTTTATAAATTAGATGGCAAAATAAGTAATAAGAACAGCTAGATTCTAAGGTGAATGTAGAAAACTAAAAACAGGAACATGTCTGCATTGGTCCCTGCCAGGAGTCCAACAGATTTTTAAAGCCACTTAGAGAGGTCAAGGTCGAGAGCTCAAGGTCAAGAGCTCAAGGTCTTTTTGTAAGATATTCCAGGAAACAGGACCAGAGTAGGAGAAGGCCCTTTTGCCTTCAGTCTGCACTGAGGGAACACTGCAGGTAATAATGTCCTGAGAGCGCACGCTGTAGCTGCACTCACGCAGAGACATGTAGGAGGAGATGTATGAAGGCAGCAGACCAAGAAGTGATTTAAAGATGAAAATATACCAGTGAGAGAGTCTGTGTGAAGTTAATGATGACCAGTTAACCAGTGAATACAGGGTGCAGTGGTGGGTACGATAATCACAGCCAGTTATGAATCTTAGTGCACCGTGATAGACAGCATCCAGTATCTGCAGGGTGCTTGTAGGAGCGTTCATGTAAATGTCAACGTAATCAATGGAGGGAAGGAAAGTCACAGATACAATGCGTTTCCTAGCATTCAGAGTTAGACAAGATCTGTTTCTGAAAAAGAAACCCAATAAAAATACCTCCATCTTGTCGAAACTCCAAAATTCATGGTTGAAACCTGTGCCTTTATGTGAAAAGTTGTTTTTTTCTCTGCAAAACGAAGCCGATAACTTGTTTACTGATTTTTTTTTTTTATTAAACCCTTTGTGTGGAAAAAATGCTATGCTAAAGAGCTCAAACCACACCGAGCGTCTGCCATTTTGAGAACCGAAGAGCGACAGTCCATGTCACGTCAAGGGGTCTCCCTCCCATTTTTCTTAAAGAGACGCGCTGCTTGCTCCCTCACTATCCATCCTTTGGTTAAAACAGTCTTATACTGACATTCAGTGGTCAAAAAAGGTACTACACGCAAAACAAATTTGCCAACCATTATCTTTTTACCCGCTTCTTCCATTTTGGGTCATGGCGGTTGCCGATGCCCGTGTCCAGCAATCACTGTGCGGGAGGCGGGGTACACCCTGGACAGGTCGCAAGTCCATCACAGGGCCAACTAACATTAACCAACATTTCTTCTTAAATTTGACAATAATTACTAATTATTGTCAATTATTACAATAATTACTAATTATTGTCAAATTTCAAACAATATTATCATTTATTGCAATAAATTCTGAGACAATTAATCGTCCAGCTAAATTTGTTATCGTGACAGGCCCATCTATGTGTGATCTATTAGTGCTCGGAGTAGGTTTTGGGGAGGATGCTCATTTACTAATTCACTAAACTTTAGCTCTGCATCTGTAAAATTTACAAGACAGTAGTCATTTGTGTGTTAGCTGAAGTTAATTAGCTGTGGCAGCCATCTTCCATTGAATTACTTCCAAAAGTTAATCAGTAAAAGTCCATCCAGTGATTACTTTCCAAGGATATGATTAAAATTAGTCCTTTGATTCATTAAATATTCTGCTAAAACACTAACCCCCCCCCCCCACACACACACACACACACACACATACACACAAATAATTACATTACTGTCCACTTTTTAGTGGCAATCAAAGCCCTTGAATTTTCAGTTAAAGCTCAAACTTAAAGTCAACTCAGTAAAGGCTACTGGAAACTTGAATCCCAGCTCTCCACATTTAAAGAGCTGTAAAGTTCAGGGACGTTTCCTGTTGGCAGCTGATGGTGATTCGTGGCTGTGATCCCTTCGCCAGTTTGCTCTAATAGGAAAAACAAACGAGTCTGCTTTCAGCGCGGTTATATGTATGTTCGCTGCCTGCAGCAAGACGTTATGTTGGCCATGTGTGACCAAATGCAGCAGACAGAATGTCAACAAGCAGGATGTTTGAAACAGCATCCAAGGCCAGAGTATCAACTGTTTGGCCCAGAGTCGGAGTGGAAAAAGTCATGGCAACGTCTACCTGTAAAGCCGGAGGCGTTCATCTGCTGTCACAAACGATTTAAAAGTGCAGTTTATTTGTTCATACATAAAATAAAGACAGCAATTTTATTATATTTCCCAAATCAAGTTTTCACAGTCAAATGTGTGGAACTGAACATTTAAACGAACTTGATTTATTATGGAAACAGCTCATTTGGTTTATGGTTGACATTTTGGGCTACGGTAATTTGACATGAGTGCATGTTGGCATGTAAGACAACTTAGAAGTGGCTGAAAATCCATCACTTAAAATACAAACGACTAATAAATGCTGTTAGATAATCATCTGAAGTGGGGTTCTGTGTAAAAGGTATGAGTTTTTATTTTCCCTGTTGAAAATAGCTCTTTGATTGACCTCAGTTTGTAAAAGAAGCACCTTGATCTGACTGGAATGAAGTGCTATTGGCTAGTCTGAGTGAGGCCATAACCAAAGTGGTGTGCTGCCATTCTAAAACAACCATAATCTCTAATGCTTTACAGCGGTTCATGCAAGACCTACTTTATAAGTTTGTACACTGTCACCATGACACAGTTATTCTGATATGGTTTTCCTGCTCAGTGTCGAATGCTGCAGTTTTTAAGTCATTTAAGGACTCAAGAATTGACAGCTGGAACAAATTTATTTAGACAATTCTAGTTGTACATGGTTCAGTCTTATGTTTTGGATCTTTGCCCCTAAGAGTAGCAGCCATGATATGTCTTGGTTATCTTGAAGGCAATAGTAAAACTGAACAATGCTCTATATAGAACAGACATTGTCTTCACAAAAGCATGTTTTCTTGACAGTGCAGGACCTTCTGGCTCCAAGCATTTTTCTTCGAGTCACTGAAAAAAACCTACTGACAATAATACCTCAGTAGCATTTGCAGTTTTTGACCTCAACACTAAGTAGCCACAGCTAAATAGATCCCAAACAAGCATGGGGTCCCATATAGATAGCAATTGTAATGTAATCGTCAATGAGATAGCGATTACTTGAACCTATAAAAGTTTTTGAAACTGTCAGGATTTGTGTTTTTTGGTTGCTTCTTCTAGCTTTTATGTGCTCATTGTTTATTTTCCTTTTCTTCTTTTCTATCCACCTTATTCCTGAGGGCTCTACTGTATAAACGATTATGGGTACAACTTCCTGTCAGACATAGGAAATAGCAGTAAGCATGATAGCAGAGCACAGACCGCGGTTTATTTGAAAGTAATTTGCATTCAGTTTAGGTGATAAAACACTGTTTTTGTTTTGTTCACATTTATTTAACAACCATAAAGTTACCTAAAATAGCTGTGCTGAGTTCAGGTACTTGTTGTGTTTGCGGCTGCACAAACAACCAGACCAAACTGAATCGACAACAGAATTTTTGACACGGACCCAAAACAAAAAAAAAGTGTATCTGTGAAAAGTGGTATAGTTTCCATCGCCTACCTAGAGATGAGGAATTAAGAAATGTGGCTGAAAATCTGAACTTGAAGAGACCACCCAAAATGCTGTATGTGTGCTCATTTTACTTTGTTGACAAACGGCTGATAGAGTCCTACTTTGTAGCTAGGCTACAATAAATCACTGGAGAAGAGACACTGGATCCTCAGAAGGATTGAAAACAGTGTGACGAGAATATCAGGTATGATTTTAAGTGTATGGAGGGCACAGCATTATAGTATTTGTTCGTCTTCGGTATTATGATTTTCTCTGCAATTACTCCAAGCTCAGTGATGGAGGACTTTAAGACTTTGGCTGAGCTCTATGTCTGCTTTAAAGTAAATAAGATTGTGTCCCACCTCTTTTAACAAAACACAACCGACCTTATTACTGTGTAGACACTAACACGCCTCAGATCTTTTCAGATTGTTCATCGTCTCACTGTCAGAAGAACCGAGTCAAAGAAGTAGCTAAATATGCTAGTGTTTATAATCTACAGCCACTTCTTCAGGTCGTCCTCCATCCCTCGTCCTCAGCAGGTAGCAGTATGATTATACTGTCCTGTTTGAGCTCTGACAGGTGGTGTTCCCACATGTTTAAATTAAATCCACAGTGCTCAGAGAAACTGCATTAGCTCGTACTGTTCTCACATAAACGCCGGTTCTGGTCTGCGCCATAAGTTGCGCCCATAATTTGCGCAAGGCAGCATAGAGGCTAAGAATAAGGTGGATATGTTTCAGTTTTTCTGTGTTCCCTCTCTGACCAGTTCATTTCTCCTCTATCACTTTCTGCTCCTGCCCCGCCCACTCACACCTGTTCCCAGTTGTCATTACGCCCAGTGTTTCCACTTTACTCATCAGTGCCTGTAGTCCCTCAGCTGTCATCCATCTGCAGTCTGGCATTGTGTGTGTTCTTCATGCCATGTCTGGGCATGGTTTTTTTTTTATTTTTAAGTTTTTAGTTTTTACTTGAACCTCCTCGTGTCTGTCTGCATTGCTGGGCCCATATCCACCACAAACAGTGATAGAGACTGGAAGTATCGTTAAGGCAGCTGACATCTTAAATTGTGTTCTTAAATATCTCATTAATTTTCTCAGATTTAAACTCTAATTCTCCATAGTGAGGTTGTTTGAAGTGCTATCTATAGCAACTAAGATACTTACTTAGTATTACTCCAACAAGTACGGACCAAATTTAGATGCTTTGACACTAGATTGAAAAGATAAAGTTCTATAGCTTTTTTTTAATGAGATTTTTGTTTTGCTTTTGTGGTCCTCTCAAAATTGTGCTTAGCTATGTATATTCACAATTATTACCCATCATAATGAACGCTTGTTTGGCACACTGTAAGAAAAGGAACACATTGCAGAAGTCAGCAGAAGCTGCATCATGATGTGGAATACATCTGTGATACCCTAATGGACTTGTCTGGCATTAAATCACATGTCCCTTTATTCTTCTCTAAGCTCTTAAAAGTTCAAGAAGAAAACTATAAATTGAAATATGAAAGAGGCGAAGGTGAAGGCAAAGCCGGGGCTGCTTTTCCTCCTTAACTCTGCCTTTTGGGACATGAGCATTCAGAGGCTATAAGTTTCTTTAAAATAATAAAAAGCCACAACACATGGCTATGTTTAGAGTGCATTTATGCTCATCCTTTTTATAGGCTGACATCTTGTCAAATCCATCATGTATATAGTTAAACCTGCAGTTTTAAATCCACATCAGTGAAGGTAAATGTATTTATTCTCTCATTAGACAGATGTTTTGTTAAATCTCTAATCTTCTTTTAGGATAGCCGTTCTTTCAGTAAGCCTCAACATGTTTAAATGTTTTTAGAGTCCTGTTTACTCAAGCTTGGCCAAATGTGGTCCTAAAATGTTCACCGAAGACAAATTGAGCAGAAAATGAGGATGAGAGGGTGACGACACGTCGGCCTGCAGAGACCAGGATGCATTCAGAGGCTTCACCAGCTGTACTTAAAGTTGCAAACATTTTCTTTTGCTTTAATGGACTCAGCTGTTAGGACAATAAAAACACTCTATGCCCTCTTACCTCTGTTCCCACGACTCTGAAGTGAAAACGCCTTCCCCGTGTTTCTACTTACATCCTTATCTTTTTGAAATTCTCTCTTTTGGCGCCGTTTCTCGTGCTTCATCAATAATTTGCACACCAAGAACTCCCGATTCACACAAACAAATGAAGCATTCGTCGCAACACGCTTCTTAAAAGCTTTTATTCCTTTTTGGGTTGTGCATTTTTGCTGCCGAGTATTGGTTTTGTTGACGGGTATCTGTGCCAAGACCTTGGACTATTTCAGAGTGTCAGTTGTTGGCTCCATGTGTTGTCTTCAGGAATGCTGAAGCATGTTGTACACACATTTGTGCTCATGTAAAACAACATAAGACTCCCATAAAGAAAGAGGCAATAACGTGGTATCCTAGGAAGTCCAAAAAAAAAAAGATTGCTTTAAATAATTCCATTAAAAACTCTGCTGTGTAACCTTTGGATTTTATAACCTCATAAAATCACTCAAGTGTCTGTAATGACTGAACTCTTGTAAATTACGTAAGCCAGAACTTTCAAAACAAGAATGTGGTGCTATTCATTTACTTGCATCACAACCTTTCCCGATAGTGCAGCTTCCACCTGAGAAGGAAACTCTTCAAGCTAAAATATTTTCTGATATAAGAACTGATTTTTTGTCGTGATGCACGCTCAATAATTCAGGTAGATAAATCTAACAAGGTTGAGTCAGGTCCTGTGGATGGATTCTTCTTTGCTGAAACGTTTCCTCTTTTATCCAAACGACGTCTTCAGTCTAGATTTGAGTTGCAGGCTCTTGGGGAAGGTTCCTCTCTGTCTGCATCGGAGGTTGAAGTGGTTCATGTTTGGTTTTTATTGGTGGTGGGGTTGCATCGTGGCAGAACGAGAAGAGCGGACTGGATTTTGCAGAAAGGCTGTGATCCACATGGATGATGATCACCTCCTCTGGTGGAAACCTAGGGATGAATCAATGCATCAAGCTGAGGAGTTGAAAAATCTGGGAATCTTGTTCATGAGTGATGGTTGGATGAAGCTGGAGATAGATTGACAAGTCATGGCCTGGTCAACAATAACAAAGGTTAAGGTTCGATCTGTCGTGTTGAAGAAGGAGTTAAGCCAAAAGCTCTCAATTTACTGTTTCTACGTTCCGACCCTTATCTTTGGGCATGAGATGTGGTTTCATACGAATGAGAGCCTGGATTCAAGCGTAGGGTGGCTCAGGCTTAGAGATAAGACGAGGAGCTCCATCATCCAAGCTTGAAATAGAGCTGCTACTCCTCCTGATTGAAAAAGGAGTCAGCTTATTACGGTAGGATGCCTCCTGGGTGCCTCTATCTGGAGATTTCCTATGCAGGCCTGTCCCAGTGGGAGGAGACTCTGGGGCAGACCCAGAACTTCCTAGAATGGTTATGTGTATGTTAACACCTTGAGATCAACTGAAGGAGCTGGAGAGTGTCGATGAGGAGGGGCGTCTTCCTAAACCTGTTGCCTCGGCAACCCCACCTTTGATGATGGATGGATGAATGGATGGACAGAAATGCAATGCCTGGTTTTAATCTGTGTGTGCTACACCCTACAGAGTTCGCCAAGCGTTGAAACATAAACAGAGTCCACAACAATCTGTTCCCTCAGCTGAGTTGAGTTGAACAGTGATTTGCCAACTGACTTCATTCTGTCTGAGAACAAGCAATAAATGATTGTTTGGATTCAGTAAAGCTGAAAAGTTGGATAAATTATTGTTTCCAGAATCAATAATGTCTAAACAAACCATCAAACCAGAGTAAAACTGCAAATCTCACCTTCCATCAACAGTAAAAAGATAAACAGTTGACTGCAGTCTAATTTAATCAAAACTAGTTCTGCTCTGAGCTGAGTAAATGTTTAGAAACCAACAATAAAGTAACACTTTATGTGGCCCTGTGATGGACTTGTGACCTCTCCAGGGTGTCCCCTGCCTCTCACACACTGTGACATGTGACAATGCATGGGAAAGCTAAAACGGATGGATGGATGGATAACATTACCAAAAGGTAAAAAAGTCTAATAATGAATTCTGACGTGATTGAGGTGCCAACACAGACAATAAAATAGTCGTTATTGACAATTAAAGCAGGATGTTCTATTTTACCGATGGTCCCTGAATCCTCCTTTCACCTCTTGTGTCACAAAGTGTTGTTTATTTTGTTTCTGCTGCACTTCTGCACATAAACACAAATGTTAACACACAACTGTTTATGTTTTCAACTGGAATAAGATATTCCTACAACCTCTACTTGGATTTTGACCCCTGGAACCTGGCGAGCTCGTTAACTCCCACATCTCTACAACTGGAAGGTTTATAAGCCTTTTGTGCCTCCTGCTCTGACCATATAAAGTCAATATGCTGATAGCTCCACAAACTTCCTAATCAGTTATAATTCTTCCTGTTTTAGTAGTTACTTATTGTGAGAACACTGTTTTATGAGTCAATAACAATTTCCATCCATCCATCTATGATCTTCACCCACTTCTTCCTTTTCGGGTCACTTGGGTCACTGGTGCCCATGTCCAGTAGTCACTGTGTGAGAGGATGGGGACACCCTGGACAAGTCTCCAGTCCATCACAGGGACAGAGACAAACAAGACAAACAACCCTTAATTCACACCTAGGGGTAATTTAGAGTTACTAATCAGCCCAACATGCGTGTTTTTGGTCTGTGGGAGGAAACTGGAGTACCAGCAGAAAACCCACACATGCACGGAGAGAACATGCAAACTCCACCCAGAAAGGTCCAGAGCCGGGATTTGATATGATGACCTTCTCGCTGAGAGGCAACAGCTCAACCAACTGCGCCATTGAGCCGCCCCTTGCAATAACAATTTAAAAACTACAATTTATTATGCGTTACATCTCTAACTAAATATATAAATAATGTTAAATCGCTATTAGAGACACATTTGCATTAAAATTACATGCACAACATGTCTAGGCAGATTGTAATGCAGTATTATGGTATAAAATCAGAAGATTTAAAGGTGTCAAAGTTGATTAAAAGACTTGGATTTCCTAAACGCAACCAAAAGGGCATTATGTTTTCATAGTTTTAAAATAAGTTACAATAAGACGTGAAATGAAAAGCATTAAAATAGATTGGCAGTACATAAAAATAGCAGTTTCAGGTCACTTATTCAATCAGTAAATTTGCCTGTAAGACTGTTAGATTTGGCTGTTAAAGCCTTGCCTCAGTCCATGCATTAAAACAGAGGTTGTATTATTACAGACACGTTTCATTCAGCTGTGGGTTTGTGCTAAAACTGCAGCATGCAGCATAGTGACTTCACTCTGCAGGGCTGGACTGCAGGGTGTCGGTGCAGGCAGATTAGAGGCTTTCCGCTCGCTCAATGGGCTCTGTTAGTTTGAGGTCTTAGCATTTGTCATGGCAGGCTGACGAACTGCTACAGCTCTATTATTCAGCACCGGATGGTAATTGTGGGGGGTAAAGGTGGAACAGAGGCAGTGCAAAGTAACGGGAAACGTGCGGTAAAAATGAAAACTTTATTGACATGAAACCACCCGTTGAGCGATTTATTTAATTACGTTTGGCTTGCAGCATTCTGGCAGAAATTATAGGTGAATATCACTGAATAATTCATAAAGACTGTTTTAAAAAAAGACCATCGAGGAGGAGCATGAGTAACCTCTGCTCAGCTCCGAGATGAAAGACAGACCTCCCCACAGTGTTTTGGTTCTGTATCAGTTTTGTTTTTTCAGGAGGCACAAAGACCCAGCAAAAGATCTCAACCCAGTTCGCTCCTTTATAAAAAAAAAGAGAGGAGGCTGATGGTAGGGGTGGGGGGTGGACTTCCCTGCCAGGGGATGCCAGATGTTTGACCTGACTTTCTGCTGTGCGATTGGAGTGACAGCTGACTCCAAACATGAAGCAAACGGTCGGGATCCTGCTCCGATGTAAAGAAAATCCCAAGAAGTTTCCGATTTGATACAAAGGAGATGAGGCAAAATGACAAATGGACGACTCCGAGGTTGTGGCACGAAGAGATCTCTGTTATTCATCTGCAGCTCACATGTGCAGCTCTTTCTCCCTGTGTGTACCAACCATAACCAGCCGCTCAATCAACACAAGTTTCATCCTTTCTTCCATCACTAACGGGCTGCGTAATGAAAGCAGTCTGTCTTCATTCGCTCTCTGTCCCCCTCTCTCCCCCCGTTTTCTGTAAATGTCCTCCAAAAGTCAGGCCACAGTTTGTTCAGTTCTCACAAAATGATGCCGATTTATTATTGCCACGAAAAGCAGGAGATTATTAGTGTGCGTGCGTGCATGTTTATGTGTCTGTTAGCAAAATATTTACTAAACCGTTGAATGAATTTTGATTAAATTTCCTGAACGTAATGACTGGACGTACATCTGTAAGTGACTACTTGGAGTCGGCTCATAAATCCCTAACCAGGATCATCACTGTGAGAAAAAATAAATAAAAATCACTGTAAAGCCACTTTAATTGGTGATATGTGACTTATCTGTGCTGCTGATTGTCCATGCTGCTGATCTCACGCTGCTGATCTCATGCTGCTGACTATCTCATACTGCTGTATTCATTCATACCCATCTACTCACTACAGACTCACGTTCGGACTGCTGTTTAATATAATGTATTATTTTACATTATTTGTGTTTAGCGTTTATCTTAGCATATATCATAGTGTAAATCTTAGATCCTTATATACTGTTTCTTTTTATACTTTATATTTTTGCTATTTTGGGGTGTAACTGGGACCCTGAGTACACAGTTTCGTTCCACCTCATGTACCACATGTGATGCGAATGACAATAAAGAAACTTGAACTTGACTCAAGGCTGTCGCTTCAGCTTTGGGCCTTAGCAAACACAAAACTGGTTGAACTTTAGTGAGTTTTACTAATTTTAAGCTAAAAGTCCAGTGTGGTAATAACTGAGAGTTGTCCCCAGGGCATATTCTGAGTGATGACAAATTATACGTATCTTTGTTTAAAACTTTGCTATGCAACGAGGAGGGCGATATGCATCTATTGTTGGGCTTTTATGAATTCAAATTCTTATTTTTCAAGAGTAAAAAAAGGACACAAATACTGACTCCTATTGATAAAGAGGGCTTTTTAAAAAAGTTTTATTTTTTGAAGCTGAAATTTCATCCTGCAGATCCAAGCTATGAGCTAATGGTGCCGTATCTCTGGGATCTGCTCAGCTCTGGATTCCCCGTTGTGCTGCCTGGATTGCAGTAAAAGAAAAACGAACCCCATGTTGGTCCGTGTTGTTTTAGCCCTCTGGGGAGAGAGACGAGATGTGATAATGATCTTTGTGGGGTTTGGCCAATCATTATTGTTCAACAAGCCTGCATGTGTGTGTGTGTGTGTAGAGGGATCCATCAGTTCATCGGTTTGCTCTGGAGTCAGTGCAGCTGAATAATGCAAAGTGATGTCAGGATACTGGATATGCTTTTTATTTAAGCGCTGCAAGTTGTGCAAGAATGGAACAAGCCAAAAACATAAAGAGAGAGAAGAAGAGAGGAAAATGAAAGAAACTCTGCAGAGCCCAGATGATTTACAGTGAAGAAAGCAGGGACATAACTCAAAGCCCTAAATCTCTGTCAGTGCTCTGATCGTGCACTGTATAGATTAATATAAGTTGTGTTATGGTGAATAACACTCACGCACTGAAAGTATCAGATGTGACAGTGAGCGAGCCCGAGAGAATGTTTTCATTTATGGGATTTAATAATCGTTGTGTTAAGTCGCCATGAATTGGCTGTGCCAGTGTGCAGTCGCAGCAGGACCACCGAGGACCCCGTGCACCAAGACATTCATCTGATCCTCGGCATTTGTTTCTCCTAAAGAGCATCTGAATCATCCAAATTCAACCAATCATTCTTTAATAATTCGTGTTAGGACATAACTTTTTTATTTTCCTAACCAACATCACTGATTCAGCTGTGGGCAGTCTTTTTTCTCTGTTAATACGGATGCTGAGGCTCAACGTGCATGTGTGTGTGCATGTTTAGGTCCATAAAGTAGCTGTAATGAGAACAGCATGGCTGCATTAAGAAAAAACAGCAGACTGTAAGCTGACTTGTTATCAGCTGGTGTTTTAACTGAAAATGTACCCAAGCTAATGAGAAAGTTAAGGTACAGAATAATCCCCTAATGATGACCGTTTTTATTTTATTTGCTACGTTTCTATGCATTTTATTCCTTTTACCATCTTTAAAGATTTATGGAAGCTATTAAAATGCACATAAATGGGGTTAAGTAACTCGTATAATTGAAACATATTTCTTCCCTGTTTTAAAAAAAAAATCCAGCTCTGCTGCAAAATCAAAGGCCAACCAGTTTGTGTGATGGTTTGGTTTTGATCTTGTGCATATGTCTGTTTCACTGCTCTAAAGTAACTGTGTCAAATAAAAAAAAGAAAATATGTACCACAAACTAGAAGGAAAAATAATCATATTACCTCAATAATACTCTCAGGTATATAAACTATAACATCCTGAACATGTTTATGTGGCCCTGGTAAAAATGATGATAATGTGAAAAAGAACATGGTCAGAACTTTTAGATGTTTTTGATTAGCAGCATGCAAATAGTTTTGTTATTTAACAGGTAAAAGTTCCTCACCGTGAAGTCTGTCAGACTCTTTAAGTTGTCCACTGTCTGGAGAAAAGTCAGGAAGCATGAGGGCCAAACCAAAACTCTAGTTTGCTCATGTTGGAGTAGCTAATTTGGGCTTTTGCGCTGTGCTTTAACCTAACAGAAACCGTGGTGTTTGTTTCCAGGATTTGCCTTGCTTTAAATCCATTCACCTGTCAGGGCAGGTGTGATTCTGTTCAGGTGTTGCTAATGAGAAGGGGCAAACAGTTTTCTATTGTACTTAGTTTAGAGTCAATGCAGATTTATTTGTTTCTAAATAGAAATGGACATTGTGAAGGAAATAAATGACTTTATGGTTTATAAATTGAAATGAAGATCTGCATAGTGAATCTTGATTGAGCGCACGTAAAAAAACCTAAGCCTACCAGGAACAATAGCAACCAGTAGCCTAAAATATAGGATCTTAGCCGCTACACTAATCAAGCTCCAAACCAAAGCTTCTTAAACTCTGTGTGGTTGCTTTTGATGATCGTGACAGAGCTTTAGCTTCTACAGCCCACCATTAACATTTAGTAACACCTGAAATCTTCAGACAGAGATACACGGAGCCAGAGAATGCAGACAGAATGTTAACATAGGTTTATATAGGTTGGTGGAAATCGCGGTGAATGAACAAACATGCAAAATTGCGATGTAACTAAACACATTTTAAAAGCTAAACAGAAGAATCTGGACATGCTTCAGACATCTTAAGGCTTAAAATGATGAAGATGAAGGCTTCTAGGAGCCTGCAGACACCCTTAGTAAACGGAGACATTCAGCTCTGTTATAAAGTCACACCGCTGCAGGTCTGACAACACCAAGGACAGCTCAGTCGCTCAGCATCCATCCATCTTTACCCGCTTCTTCCTTTTCGGGTCAGTGGGGTCACTGGTGCCCATATCCAGCAGTTACTGTGTGAGAGGTGGGGGACACCATGGACAGGTCTCCAGTCCATCGGGGACCAACTGTGCCACCGTGCCCCAGCCACTCAACAAATTTTCATTATTCGTTCTCATTTTTAGGCTCTACAGCCTAAAACAAGCTGCAATCCAAACCTCAGGCATGTCCAGTTGTGGTTGTCTGATAGCGAATTCAAAGCTGGCGCGAGTTCTGTCGACCTCTCCCAGGATGGTCTCTGACTATGAGAACTTCACGACTGAACTTCAGGTACTTCTCATAAAGTTTCCTGCAGAGGTCGAACTCTCTCAGAGGCAGCTGTAGTTTGTTTTTCCATCATTTACGGGCGACTGTGCCCTGATGGCAGGACAGGGAGGAGACTAACGTCAACACTGAGCTGACTGGTTATTAGTTCAGTTTACAGGAGGCTTGAACATTGTTTCTGTCAGATAAACCCAAGTCAACCTGCACATTTCTGGTTTTTATTGAAACAAATGAAAAGTAAAAGTTTCATCTGAGACTTTCAAAGCTGAAATACACTGTTCTCCACGTCTGATTTACTTGTTGCTTTTCAGTTTTCAGGATGGACCCAATTTTGCTCTCTCCCTGTCCAGAATATTCAAATTTAAACAAGTGGTACGCTGATGTCTCCCGTCGCTGAAGGATTAGAATGGTGAATGTAGTTTTCAAGATGCAGAAAACATACAGATCTAACGCCACATGTAGTTATAAAACCTTCCATTTTAGACTAGATGCAGCATTTTTAACAAAACATAAGCATCCTGTGAAACTCCCACAGAGGAGATGTCATTCAGAGCAGCATAAAGACACAACCATAGAGTTAAAAAAGACAACTAGAGAGCATTCTCCCTATCCTGCCCACTGTTTGCATCTGTGACATCATGGCGCAGCAAAGTTCGCCAAAGAGGGCAACAGCTCACAGCCGACAAAACAAGTCCAATTGGATCTGTGTCACAAATTAGTTGTAATCCTTTTACACACACAAAAAATAAAAGAATTGATAATTGATGTTAATTTCATTCAAGAATAATATAAAACGGCTAGATGACATATAAAGAAAACATAGTTTATAAGTAATGATGATCTAAACTAGATCTGAAGTCAGTCAATAGCACACACAACTCAGAAATTACATATAAAGGGTGATGCATAACTAGAGAGTGAATGGTTGTTTGTCTCGTTTGTCTCTATGTGTCCCTGTGATGGACTGGAGACCTGTCCAGGGTGTACCCCGCCCCTCGCACAGTGATTGCTGGACATGGGCACCGGCGATCCCCGTGACCCAAAATGGAAGAAGTGGGTAAAAGATAATGGATGGATGGATGGGTGTTGCATAACAGTATTAGAATAATGTATATTTATTATTATTTACCTGTTCTGTAGTCAACAGTTAGAAAATGATAATTTGAAGGATGAAACTTGTCTCCATTGATATTGACTAACCATCTTCTCAGTAGGTCAGGTTTGGGTAGTGGAAACCTAAAAGTATATATTATTTACACTGTGGAAATATTACATAAATTGGAGGCAATACCAGGTGGCACTATTTAATTATTTGTGTTAAATGTGCATGATTCATTGTCCTACCCTCTGTATATATGCCACATAAGCTAATATCTAATGAGGACTTCCGGTAAGATGGCGCCCGTGTACATGGCTTGCAATCCACCTCTGCTGATGGTGTTCGGATTATTTTTGTTTTGTTCGTTTTTTATCTGCGATATAAACTCACTACTGATTTTTGACCGACAACAGCTTCTGGATTTTCGTTTCTCTGTCACCGATGTCGCTTATTTGGAACAATATGAGTTGGTCATGTAAACATGATTGTTAAACCATGTTTCTTCCAACTGAGGCGGCTGTCTAAACTGAAGCCCATATTGTCCCAAAATAACCTGGAGACAGTAATACATGCATTCATTACATCTAGGCTTGATCACTGCAATTCACTCCTGTTTGGTATCAGTCAGACCTCCATTGCACGACTACAACTGGTCCAGAATGCAGCAGACTGATTTTTAACCAGTACAGGCAAAAGAGAGCACATTACACCAGTTTTGGCCTCACTGCACTGGTTACCGGTTCACTTTCGAATCCAGTTCAAAATACTCATGTATGTCTACAAATCACTGAACAGTGTCGCCCCCCCCCCCTATCTTTCTGATCTGCTACAACCGTATGTCCCACCACGTTCCCTGAGGTCAGCAGACCAGTTGCTCCTCACAGTTCCAGGAACTCGTCTTAAGCACAGAGGTGACAGGGCCTTCTCTGTAGCAGGACCAAGACTTTGGAACGAGTTACCTCTGCTTGTCAGACAGGCCCCCTCCCTCTCGGTTTTCAAGTCCCGTTTAAAAAACCCACTACTGTTCAGTAGCTTTCAACACCAGATGATATGTGTTTTGATCCTGTATGCTCCACACTGGTTTGTCGTCATTATCTGCATCATATTTATGTCTATATTTCTGATTTACTTCATTTTGTATTTTGCTTGTTTGTTGTTCTGTCTGTACAGCACTAAGGTTGGCCTTGTCGCTGTTTTAAGTGCTCTATAAATAAAACGGTATGGTATTGTATATCTACTGGCCAATTTAATAATTAGCAGCCAGTGTTCTAGATGTTTATTTATTTATTTATTATTTATTAATCTTTATATAACCAGGCAAATCACATTGAGATCCCAGATTTTTTGCAAGGGAGGCCTGGGCCTGAAGGCAGCCTATGCATGTTTTTTGTCTGTGGGAGGAAACCGGAGTACCCAGAGAAAACCCATGCAAGCTTGAGAAGAACATGCAAACTCCACACAGAAAGACCCCAGGTCCAACCAGGGATTGAACTCAGGGCCTTCATGCTGTGAGGCAACAGTGCTAACCACTGAGCCGTCATGCTGCCAATATTGGTAAAAAAAGCCAACAATAAGGGCTGATTATGTAAAAATAAATTCATGACAGTATTAATAATATTACATTATTAATAATAATAGTATTAATGATAATATTAATCAGATAAATAATGTTAATATTATTTTTAAATATGAATGTTTCTGTACTTATTTTTATAAATGAATATTTCTGGTCAGTGCCCTGAGACGACTTCTCTTGTGACTTGATGCTATATAAATAAACTGAACTGAATTAATATATTAGAATGCATAAGCTATCGAATGTATTTTTTTTTTAAGTAAAAATGCCACAAGGCTGTGTGCTACAGTTGTTCCAACCCAAGAGAAAAAGGAAAACGTGTCAGTTAACGTCAGCAAATTTAAACTTATTTACTTCAGCGTGAATGTTATTGATTTTTTTTATTGACAATAAAAGTGTTAACAAAATTATAAAATTAATTGTCAATTCAATTGTGATTGTTATTGCTAAGTCCAGACGCATTTTACAAAGTGACGTCACCAACGCTCTCTGTCACGTGACCAACGCCCTCCAGTTGTCTTGTTTGATTGTATGCACACCGTTATATGATGTCTGTGATGGACACGACCTATTTTGTTTTCTTTTGTTTTTTTCTTTATTTGCTGATGGGTGTCAGATGCTCCAAAACAGCTGATATAACTCCGTTTTTATTTTCTTTCTGTCTGTAAGATTCACGACTTGAAAAAGAGACGGGGCAGTTTTAACAATTGAAATACCAACTTTAACTTTCTCCTCCACTCAGCGGAAGACTGCAATGCGCCGTCACATGGTTGCCTATAGCAACCGGCTAGCGTTATGCTAGTTTAGCTGGACTGTACCAACTCACAGGCAAAGGGGGGTAAGTTGTAAACTCGATTTATAATGTCGCTTTTTTGTAAGAAATAAGATAAAATAAGGATATTTTAATTCTTAAAAATTTTTGGGAGTGTTACCATGTTGATATTTGTGAGAAAATGCGGGGTAGCGGAAATACAAGTTTTTCATATCACTATAAAATGACAGATCAGCTGCTCCGTTGATGTCATCTGCTCGCACACCGTGAAAAACAACAACGAAAAGTCTTAAATACTTAGACAAAGAAGTTTTATTTTCCTTTATGCACAATTTTACCTTACTGTAAAAAAGCTATATTTTACTTCTCAAAAAAAAAAAAAAAAAAAAACTGAAAAAACTAATTTTATTTAACTTAGCTTTCAAATAACAAACTATTTTTTCGTTAGTGTAGAAGAACTAGTTTCACTTTATTGTCAAAAGCATATCACTTCTGAGTCACGTTTGTGGGTGGAGCCTGAGAAGGGCTTATCATTGCTTTGATCTTATGATGTCATAAAGGCGGTGTGACATCATTCTTTAAAATTTAGGTTGTATGAATGATGTCATTACACCAGCCTTTGATGCATCATAGCTTTGATGCTATAAGCTATAAATTCAATGACGATTTCCTTCCGAGCCAGTAACGTCTGACATTCAGATAGTTTGCATTGCACTGCACCGTACAGCGAAGGTAGATTTTGTTTTCAAGTGTTTGTATTTTGATCCAACAGAAAGGCAACCACATAAACCATCTGTTTGCCATCTGAAACCGTTTATTTACATTGTAAAAAAAAAGATTTTTTTTTTTTTTTTACCATGGATACAATAAAAAAACAAATTGAGACATTTTTTGTTTCAATTTCTTTCAAGCAGAAAGTAAATCTGTTATCAGGGACTCCAGATGAGGCCACATATAATCTGCTGAAAGATCTACTTTTTCACATAACAGAGATTTATTCTTGTTTAATTATGGAGAAAGTAGGAGGCTACATCGACAAAGAAGTCGTTCAAGCCTTTATTGGATTCAGTCTGACTGACAAGTTTTCGGAAGTTCTTGGCATCAATAAAAATATATATACCAAGAATTCTGATGTTTTGACAAACTTGCTTGTTGGTCGTGTGTACCGCAAGATAAAAAGCAAAGTCTTTGCTTCACAAAAAACTGTGTTTATTGAATCCATTGCGGGCAAATACAATATTAACAACTTGGTCAAATATACTATCTTGCTGCTTACACGACTTATGGAGAAACAAAGCCACAGATGGGCTAAACACCATCGTCGATTGATGGGCAACCGGGGTGGAACCAAACCACGGGGAAAACTACCATTAATCAGGACTTCTGTGAGATTGAAAAAACGGAAGAAGATTAAAGTGACAGTAGGTCAGTTACCGGTTATCCCAGAAGAAGATGAGACAGTGGAGAATGACATTCCTATGGGACAAACTTTAGAACTTGCAAACTGGAAGACATTCAGCCCAGAAAGGGAATCACATTTCAGGAAGGCTAAGCAGCTTGTCGCTGAAGAGGAACAAGCAGTATATAAACGATTGGAAAAACTTAAAAAGGATTTGTGGGAGTTTGACAGATTAAACTCAGAGCAGAAAAGAAATCCCTGGGGGATGGACGGAGTCTTCTCAGAAAAACAAGACTGTGAATTCACAGAGGTGGAGAACTTTGAGCTTGAAGAACAGGAGGTTTGTGAATTTGCAGAGGTGGAGAACTTTGAGCTTGAAAAACAGGAACTTTGTGAATTTGCAGAGGTGGAGAACTTTGAGCTTGAA
>NC_056501.1:23190783-23191629 GCF_014905685.2 Nematolebias whitei
GTCTGTGAATTTGCAGAGGTGGAGAGCTTTGAGCTTGAAGAACAGGAACTTTGTGAATTTGCAGAGGTGGAGAACTTTGAGCTTGAAGAACAGGAGGTCTGTGAATTCACAAAGGTAAAGAACTTTAAACATAAGAAAACACTGAATCTTGCCTTCATGGAGTCTCCTGTCCCTCAGGTGTCCAACTTATCAGTCCTCACAGAAGAAGAGGTCTTCTACAGAAAATCAATCCAACTGCTTGTTAATAATTTTGTTGCGAGGGCTGCTGAAAAGAGTAACATGTTCTGTCATCCTGTGACCTTAGAAAGCATTAAGGAGCACCTCTTTAATGAAGTCTGGAAGAAACTTCAGAGTCATATCTTTGTTCTCTCTCACGAAAACCTGGATGAACTCAGTAAGAAGATTTCCAGAAGCTTTCGTAAAAGGCTGGGCTTCAAGAAAAAATATTATAATAATTTCTTATTGCAGCAGTGTACGAAGAGCTCAAACACTGATATGATCCTAGTCGACATATTTGTAGAGAAAATCTTGAAGAAACCCTGCAGAGTGAAAAGGTTCTTCTCTGCAGTTTGTGAAGCTGTCAGCAGGCCTTTCAAGAATTACTAAAATCTTCTAAAAAAGATCTGAACTGGTCCATTGGAGAATTTCTCTGGATTTTAAAGTGTCTGAGAGATCCGTTTGACTTAACACCAACACCAGAACATTCTTGATCCAGTCTGATGTGATTCTCTGTGACCTTTGAGCGGATTATCACTGTCGGCTAACAGCAGGCCCTGGGTTTGACCCGATCGGGTTGTGTCAATGTGAAGTTACCATGTCCTCCTCATGGGTTTACTCCGGGTACTC
>NC_056501.1:23191639-23192933 GCF_014905685.2 Nematolebias whitei
TTTACTCCGGGTACTCCGGTTTCGTCCCACAAACAAAAAAAAAACAACATCCATTAGGCTAATTGGTAACTTTAAATTGTCCTTAGGTGTGAGTGAGTGAATGGCTGTTTGTCTCGTTTGTCTCTATTTGTCCCTGTGATGAACTTGCCACCTGTCCAGGGTGTCCCCCACTTCTCACACAGTGATAGCTGAACAGGGGCACCTGTGACACCCGTGTCAATGTGAAGTTACCATGGGTTTTCTCCGGGAACTCCGGTTTCCTCCCACAGACAAAAAAAAAAAAAGAGAAAAAAATCATGTTCCCACAGACCAAAAAAACAAACAAAAAAAACATTCATGTTAGGCTAATTGGTAACTCTAAGCTGTCCTTAGGTGTGAGTGAGTGAATGGCTGTTTGTCTCGTTTGTCGCTATTTGTCCCTGTGATGAACTTGCCACCTGTCCAGGGTGTCCCCCACTTCTCACACAGTGATAGCTGAACAGGGGCACCTGTGTCACCCGTGTCAATGTGAAGTTACCATGGGTTTTCTCCGGGAACTCCGGTTTCCTCCCACAGACAAAAAAAAAAAAAAAAGAGAAAAAAATCATGTTCCCACAGACCAAAAAACAAACAAAAAAAACATTCATGTTAGGCTAATTGGTAACTTTAAATTGTCCTTAGGTGTGAGTGAGTGAATGGCTGTCTTGTTTGTCTCTATTTGTCCCTGTGATGAACTTGCCATCTGTCCAGGGTGTCCCCCACTTCTCACACAGTGATAGCTGAACAGGGGCACCTGTGTCACCCGTGTCAATGTGAAGTTACCATGGGTTTTCTCCGGGAACTCCGGTTTCCTCCCACAGACAAAAAAAAAAAAAGAGAAAAAAATCATGTTCCCACAGACCAAAAAAACAAACAAAAAAAACATTCATGTTAGGCTAATTGGTAACTTTACATTGTCCTTAGGTGTGAGTGAGTGAATGGCTGTCTTGTTTGTCTCTATTTGTCCCTGTGATGAACTTGCCACCTGTCCAGGGTGTCCCCCACTTCTCACACAGTGATAGCTGAACAGGGGCACCTGTGACACCTGTGTCAATTTGAAGTTACCATGGGTTTTCTCCGGGTACTCCGGTTTCCTCCCACAGACAAAAAAAAAAAA
Source organism: Nematolebias whitei (assembly GCF_014905685.2). Classification (NCBI taxonomy): domain Eukaryota; kingdom Metazoa; phylum Chordata; class Actinopteri; order Cyprinodontiformes; family Rivulidae; genus Nematolebias; species Nematolebias whitei. Next base: position 23,192,775 of record NC_056501.1, read on the forward strand.
AAAAGAAAAAATCATGTTCCCACAGACCAAAAAAACAAACAAAAAAAACATTCATGTTAGGGTAATTGTTAACTTTAAATTGTCCTTAGGTTTGAGTGAGTGAATGGCTGTTTGTCTTGTTTGTCTCTATTTGTCCCTGTGATGAACTTGCCACCTGTC
>NC_056501.1:23215433-23241298 GCF_014905685.2 Nematolebias whitei
CTAAGGGAGAGCCCGACACCCTGTGGAGAAAAAAATTATTTTGGACACTTGTATCTATGATCTCATTCTTTCGGCCACAGCCCAAAGCTCATGACCATATATGAGGGTAGGAACGTAGATTGACCGGTAAATTGAGAGCTTCGCCTTTTGACTCAGCTCTCTCTTCACTATGACAGACCAGTACAGCACCCACTTCACTGCAGACACCACACCTATCTGCCTATCGATCTCTCACTCCATTTTTCCATCATTCGTGAACAAGACCCCAAGATACTTAAACTCCTCCACTTGGGGCAGGACCTTCTCCTCGACCCGGAGAAAGCACTCTACCCTTTTCCAGCTCAAGACCTTAAGGGTGAGACATGCAGATGCAAAATGTACTGGTAATTGATGGAGCATTGTACTAGCCAGGTCCCTTAAATCACTACCAGACATTACCTGAGGTCAGGTCCAGTGGCTCACCGCAACATGATGCCAGGACTAACATGGATGTGTCTGTCCATAACATTGACAGGATTTGTTCTCTCCTCCACACACAGTGGTCATCCATGGCGATGCAGAACCAAAAGTCTTAGCTGAATTTGATATAATGTCATTTGTCGTCCATGCTGGCATCACTCCAAACATCTATCTTAGCTCTCTCCAAACCTGCAGTCTGATTGAAGGTGTGTGAGTCCCCTCCTGTAACATGTGGTTCCAACACCCGACCACTGTACCATCTACACCCAGCATGCCAAGTTGCACAATAAGACAAACTGTCCTCCTGCAAACCCACAATGTGACTCATTTAAACACCATCATGGGATGGTGATGTTGTTTAATGTATCCATGAGGCATCTTCTGCTTGGTGACCTTCACTCACTTTTGATTGTCTAAAGCAACTACCTGATAACACTTTCACTCCTCTTGTGATGCCATTTCTTCTGTTCTCTGGTGCTTAGATGTTCCAGCTGCCTGTAGATCGAATCATCTACACACCCATTGCTGGTCTGCATGTGGACCATATTATGTCCAAGTGAGCTCATTCCTTCTGTGGTCTCGACTTCTTTCTTTTTCGTCTGACTTTTTGATTGATCCACTGCCTTGATTGACATTTGGAGATGATGGCATGCATTTTTTTTCTTCCTTCACACATTATTTCAGCAACCTGGATTTCTCAATGCAGAACTATGCGCAAAACTGTATTTCCCATGGTGGTGAAAAGGATCGACGAGGCTTGACAAAGAATGGGGTTTGCAGTAGAGAAGGGGTGGGGATGAAGAAAACCAGATTGGAGAGCGACAGCGTGAGAATAGCACAGGAGAAGTCTGTGCCGATCTTCTCAGGCTGTTTGGAGACGTGAAGTGATGTTTACGGGTCCGGTTATTATCTGCAGGTGGAGATGTTGAGATCGTTGTGTCCTCTGTGCCACGTGTGAGGAAATTCCTCCCTAACCAGCCTCATCACGACGAGAAGGTGGCTCTGCAACGAAGAATAACTTTCTTCTTCAGCTCCCAATAAATCAGTCATAGTTGGGCTCGGACAGGCCATTAGAGCATAGATGTTCCTGATTAATGAATAATCTTTCATGTAAAGTGCTCTGAGGCAGTGTTTATGAGGTGATGGATGTTTCACCAAAACAAGAGGAAATATTTTTAGATATGCTTTCCATATGTCTCTGGCAGATCCTCTGTCAGTGTGGAGAGATGGATAAACAAACCCAGCTTCTCACCTGCTCAGCTGCCAGAAGGCTCCCTCTTGTGTCCGGATTAACAAAGAAATGCCTGAACTCACTTCAGATGGATGACTTGTGTGCTTTAAGATGCTCTCACAGTTTGTAAACTTCCCTCATTATCATTTACAGCTTGCACAGCCCTATATAGACTGATAGAAAACATGCACTAGTACTTTAGAGAAATTAGTGGAGCTGTTAAAAGGGAGTTTTTTCCTTTCCACTGTTGCCACTGTGCTTGCTCAGGATGGGAGACTGTGACAAAATGAAGATTCAACATGTCTGCTGCCTTCCTTCCTTAAATAGATAACTTTTGCTAATTGGCTTTTGTATGTATGTGGCTGTTTCTGTTCAGTGCCCTGCAGACAACTTCTGTTGTGATTTGGTGCTATATCAATAAACTGAATTGAATTGAATTGTAAGGTCTCAGGTGCTTTGGCTGCAGAACAAGACCAAATAATCACTCCTCCACTACCGTGCTCAGAAGTTAGCATGAGGTGTTTGCGTTTGATTTCTTCAAACATAGTATTTTATTGTATTTTACTTCACCTGTAATGTGTTTATAAAGTAAACTTTGTATTAAAATAGTTGTTTTTAAAATGTGCAGTAAAAATTAGCTTTTTTTCACTGATTGATTGATTGGCTGATTTTGGCTGATTGATTGAATTGGGTAGGGAAGCATGAACCTCTCAGGGGAGGGGTCCTAAAGGTGTCTGGATCTGGGACAATGACAGATGGGCTGCAGGGCAGACCTTAGTTACACTTCAATTAGGGATGCTCAGACCGATTTATATTTCTCTTCAGACAGGTAGCTGTGAATTATCAACAAATTAGTTGCCGAGTAGTTTATACAGAGGTCCCCCACCCTGATGCTCGTGGCCCACTGCATGTTTTAGACGTTGGTTTATGTTAGATAATCTGAGTGACCATGATGAAGAGAGTCTCTGGTCTGAGCAGAATCACTCTTTCTGAAGACCAGCAAGTTGGGACTTCACAGAGTTTCATGTATCAGAAAATTATCTTTTCCTCTTAGATTGTTAACGCTGTATCGCTGTCCGAAGGAGTTCTGTTTTAATTAGCTGACCTTGATTGCCTCTCCTGCAGTCCACATTGTCAACCACTTGAAATGGATTCAGATCCGCTGTCAACTGTTTGAGATCCAAAACCAGCTGGTAACAGCCAAAAACACAAAAAAAGTAAAAAAGTAGCATACCAAAGTTTAAAACAACAATCTCCTGTGATCATTTAGCGCTTGAGTTATGTATTGGGAATTACTTTTAGCTACTATCACACTAAATTTGAGCTGATTTAACAATTAACTGAGTTATTGTAGTCATTTTTGGGTTTGATTTATGCACCTAGATGTGCATCTACTGAATACTTTATGAACATTTCCTTGGCATATGTTCTGTGGATAATGAGACACACAGACAAACAGTAGCATGCACACAATGACGAATACATGATCACCCATCTTTCATGGTGATCTGTGATAATAAGAGGTGTAATAGTCAGTTTAAAGGTTGAGGTTCAACATGTTAGGGCGATGATTTTTATCTTTGGTGTTTTGATGTCTATGAATCGCACGTTTTGTTTCAGGTTACCTTGTAGGGATCAGTTTTACCAAAAAAATCATGCATTGGACTCGTGTTCGTGCTGCTGTTCAACGTAATGTTTTTATGCCATTAGTGCTTAGTGTTTATTTAGTTGATGTTTTTCTTAGTTCACATCTTAGATCTTATTACAGTTTTTCTTTTACATTTTATTGTTGGACGTAACTGGGACCATGTGTACATAATCTCGTTCCGCCACATGTACCACATGAGATGCGAATGACAAATAAATCTCTCTGACTCCGAACCAACTGCTCTTTATGGGAACCAATGCCAGGTCACCATAAGGAGAAGTCTCCCTGGGGGTTAGGTTTAGGACTAAGGTGTGAATTGCGGAAGGGTTAGGGTTAGGCATGTACAGTCCCCAAAATGTATTGTTTGCAAGAACGTACATGTATGTGTGTGTGTGTGATTGATTTTTAGGGTTTTCTGGTGCTTATTTTGACTGAAGTGTCGACACACTGATGGACTGGTTGTGTTTGTTGAATCAAACATCCAAATCTACACAGCCAACTCTCACACACCATATCCTGATGCATGCTCAATAATCCAGGTAGAAAAATCCAAAAAAGTTCAATCTGGTACTCTGGACATTCAAAAAAATAAAAAATAAAAAAAACCCAACAACAACAAACAACAAAACAAAGCAAAACAAAGTTTTGCGTTTTTTGAATGTCCAGAGGACCAGATTGAACTTTTTTGGATCTCACACACCATGTTCCACCAGACTTTTATGTTCACGATCATGCACACTCCCCAAGTTCACTCCATTTCATCATTAACTGTTTTTCTTTCTTTTCTCTCCCTCCATGTTGACTTCCCCTGTGATCCACCTTCGTCCCTCCCTAACCTCAGGTAAGTGCTTTAAGTTTATCCTCCAGATATTTAACCAGCTCCTGTCTGATCCTGTCCTGACACTAAGCGTGCGAGGCTGGATGATTTCTTCCGAACGGATCATAAATGGCTGTATATTCCATGCTCGCTGACAACGTGCCTGTAAATACCATTAATCACCGTCTTGTTTTGGCTCGTCTGAAAGCAGCCATGTGGAAGTGATTTCAGGGGGCTTAAACCCTTTTTTGGCTCACGGTTTCCGAGATGAATCGGACACTCTCTGCGTGTTTGTGTGCTTTTCCTTGTTTTCTGTTTTAGTCAGAGCTGTTCGCAGAGTGACTCCGCTGTTAGTCACTCCCTCTAAAAATACATCTTTGCTTCCTGTTTGAGTCGGGAAATTGAAACTGAAAATTGTTAAGACGTTAACTTTTGAGCACTTTTTACTGCTTCATGCTGATTTTCAGCGTTCTGTGGTTGTATTTGTCATTAAAGTGTTCACGGCGTGTCAGCTGGTGGCGTTTACCTCCTTGGATCAAAATGCTGAGGGGCGTTTGTCCCCGTCCTCAGACTTTTTCGTCTTTGTCCTGTAGTGACTCATTCATGACACACACATATTGGTGATAATTGTGTCTGTCGAGTCATCGCCTGATTCAGCTTCGTTTTAAATCCGATGCAGGAGATAAACCTAATCATACACATCTGTGTTTTTACTGAATCGGATCATCCGAGCGCAGAAAGTGGGATAAAGGAGCCTCTGTAATTCACAGTGTGTGTCTGACATGGGAACAAAACCGCTGACTGCCAGCTGTCCACACCATCCGTCAAACATTTTGCACATATTTGACGAAACAATGAAGAAAGACAGATGAAATCTGAGTTGTAAATGCGCGTTTTCTTCTGTTACACTGCGGGATGTGAAACAGACTCAAAATGGCTCCAGGGTTTGGAGCTTATTTTGAGGTTTTTTTTATATGGTGTTAAAGAAAAAACAGGCCTATTGGTGTAAACACCCTGCCATCAAGAAATGTGCTGAAATGTTTTTGTCTTATGGGATAGCCACGAGAAATGAAAAGCATATTGTAGCAGAAACAAAAAGTCGGTATGTAGCGGTAAATAATAAAGTTAGAGGAATTTTTGTGTGCTGTAAACCACTTAGCTCTTTAAGGGGATTGCAGCTACTGCAGCCATTTGTCTTAAGGACGGGCACTTTAAGTAAAAATGGTGTTTAAAAAGCATAAACCGCTTCATCCATCCATCCATTATCTTTACCCGTTTATTCCATTTTGGGTCACGGGGGTCGCTGGTGCCCATGTCCAGCAATCACTGTGCGAGGGGCGGGGGACACCCTGGACAGGTCGCAAGTCCATCACAGGGCCACATAGAGACAAACGAGACAAACAACCATTCACTCTCTCACTCACACCTAGGGACAATTTAGAGTTACCAATCAGCCTAACATGCATGTTTTTGGTCTGTGGGAGGAAACCGGAGTACCCGGAGAAAACCCACGCATGCACAGAGAGAACATGCAAACTCCACCCAGAAGGCACCTGGACCGGGGTTTGAACCAGGGACCTGTTCGCTGAAAGGCAGCAGCTCTACCAGTTGCGCCACCGTGCTGCCCGTAAACCGCTTCATTATTTATGTAATATTAGTTTTTAAATGCTTTGTGCCACAGCACCAACCACAACAATGTGCACTTGTAATCAGGGCGGCTGAAATGATCTGTGATGATGATGACACGACACTGAACTCAAGTCACTTCTGATATGGGATTTGGTGTGTGTGAATGTGATCAGTGATAGTAAGCACAAAATACCAGTGCAGTATAGTCATCAAATCATTCACACAGAAAAATGACAGAGCTACAGGGTGTGCACTTGATTTGTTGCACCCTTTACTTGTACAATGCTAACTATTACAGCTCAAAAAGCTTTAGTACAATTAAAAACCCAGAACAGAACCCCGTCCATGATTATAGGGACGTTTTAACATATCTGAGGGAAGGTACTGCTAATGTTGTGAGAAAATGAGATTCCCAAAACAGACCAAGGTGTAGTTCATCAGATTTATTTACAAAGAATTGGAGAGCAGTCCATCTTTCACAGAACATTAAATGCACTTACAAGATACACTCATCATTGCTTTCATCCATCTGAAACGCTGACCTGCTCTAACTTCCTGAACTGGACAAGTTAGTTTTACAGAGTAATCTTCCAGCCCAGCCCTAAGCTCCTCCCCTCCATGTCCGAGCCGTCATCGAAAGATCCGCTACAAACAGGAAGGTGTGGATCAGAGTCAAGGACTCTGCTTGTAGACACATCACCATATCATATCAACTCTATCATATCAACATCATATCAATCAACCCTTGAGGATGTCAAAACAACCAGTTCTTTTTGTTTCTCGCTGACTGGTCACAGTAAGAATGATTACCGGTGCATGGGACCGTTAATATCACAATACATCAGCAGGAGAACGCACATTGCAGAACGTTCCAGCAGGAGAGTTATCGAGCATGATGAGAGCAAATAATACTCGTGACCTTGACACTAACGTGACTAGTCTTAACACTACTCCTGAAAATGACTGTCACATAAACAATTACAAACTATTTAGAAATTCATCTATCCATTATCTTTTTGCCCGCTTCTTCCCTTCTGAGTCACGGGGTCACTGGTGCCCATAATCTGCAATCATTGGGCGAGAGGCGGGGGACACCCTGGACAGGTCTCCAGTCCATCACAGGGACACATAGAGACAAACGAGACAAACAACCATTCACTCACACTCGCACCTAGGAACAATTTAGAGTTACCAATCAGCCTAACATGCATGTTTTTGGTCTGTGGACGGAAACCGGAGTACCTGGAGAAAACCCACGCATGCACAGAGAGAACATGCAAACTCCACCCAGAATGGTCCCTCCGACCAGTATTCGATCCGGCAACCTTCTCCCTGAGAGGCGGCAGCTGTACCAACTGTGCCGCCCTGCCACCCTATTTAGAAATGTTTGTGCATAAATAGTTTGGAGAGATGGTAAAGCAACTCTTGCTTTTCTTCGATCAGATCTGACACACATGAGGTGTTTTATTCACGCATTTTTTGTGAAACTAAAATCAAACTAAGTTTCGTGACGCCTGTCGTCACTTCTGTACCGACGCTGGTGCAGCGCGACACCTGGGGGTGCTGCTTCTGGGTGGAGGACCGCCTGATTCCCAGTCACTTCAAAAGGCCATTCATGCAGCCCAACAGCAAGCTCAGCGTGTGCAACTGCGATTGGATCGTAGAATCAAAACAAAGCTGATAAAGCATAGAAGACCCCTGCCCCCCCCCCCCCCCCCCCTCTTGACCCCACGGATGTGTTCTGGGGGAGGGCAGCCAACCTGGCCTGCTGAGGAAAGGGGGTGAGGGTGGGGGCTCTTCAATGTGACGGGGCAAGCGTCACGCTGGAATGCCCTGCACAAACAAGCCTCGGCACACGTGTTGACGACCGGCGTGCATGTGTGCACAGCGAGGGGCAGGAGGGTTAGTCTTAAGTATGGATGCTGATGTGCGTATCTGATGGTTTCTGCCAAACATAGTCCAGTTTTCACATGAACCCAGCACTGACCACAAACCCACTCTGTGGTCTTTAGAGAAAACAGGCCTGCTTGGCTCCAAACAAAGAGGCTTAGATTTCCAGCTTCTTTTTTTAAATTCCTGGCTCTGCTAGACATTTATCTTTAGACTGCTGCCATTTGAATGACACTCGTGTTACTGAGCACACATTTCCCAATCCCTTTACCTCTATCTGAGCAACCACAAAGCACTTTTGCTCTCGGTTGTTTTGGTTGTTTTGTACAGTAATACAGCTCTGGTTGAGTTGGCGGCATGCTAAAATTTCAAAACCAAAAGCAAAAAACAAGAAAAGTTGATATTTGATACCTATTTTCATAAGCATTGAGGCTGAAAATTTATAGTTTTTTTATTTTCTCCATTGTAGCATTTGTGGCGTGTAGTCATACCAACTAAATCACTGCTGTACTTTCAGACTTGATTTTGGCCGCATTACTAAAATAATAATTTATTATTAATTCCCAGCCACAGTTATATAACGTTTAACTAAAAAAAGAATAATGCAGTCTGATCATTAATAATTAATTACAGGATGCAAGGATTGTTGCGTTAGCTTCAGCTTCAGGTTGTGTTTTTGTTCCTCTGCTTGAAAAGTTTATTTGTAATTTAGAAGCAGCAGCACTTTTAATATTAATATTTTTTCAAATTAGTATTAAATCAGATGCTACTGTTAAAGCAACGGTTCAGGTCTTTTGAACTGGTGTTCTGTGCAAACGTCAGTGTCTTACTTGTTGTAGATTGCTCTTTAAATTACCTCAATTTGAAGGATTATGATTGGATGGATGAGCTAATGGCTAGTCTGAGCAGGATTCAAGCTCAAATGGATTGCTGCTGTCCTGAAATAACTTTGACGGAACGTTTTAGAAACCCCACTTCAAAACCTTTGGACTGTCACTTAAGTATCATTTAGACAACCCTATAGTTCCCGGCAGGGACGGTAAACCAATTTAGATTTTCTTTAGTCTGTGAAAAATTGGGAAATATTTCCAATTTTGGTTTGGAAATCTAATCCCGGTCGTGTAAACAAGCTTTCTGGATTTACTCGTGTTTGTGTGTGTTTTGAGTTGCTGCTTTTGTCATGCCGAGAGCGTGGCCATTTGTTGTTCTTGAACTTGGCCTTCACCAGCTCTGTCAGTGTTGTTTACATTGTACTGTAACCATCTCATAAAGTGAAGCCAGTTGTGCCACAATGGAATAAAATAAAATAAATTAAGGAGAGGTGGCGAGAAACTGAAAACTTAATTTTCATTTTATTAAATCAAAAGTTATCGCATTAATGATTCGGGCTCTTGTGTCATTTAAAATGGCCGACCATGTGTCCTTTCATGCTTGATGGTAACCACGTTGATGGGTCTTTGTAATTCCTGCCAAGCACTTGAAAGATCCCACAACGTTTGCGGGAGGAACGTCCACGAGACGGAGAACAAATGGAACCAACGGAGCTCCTAGTTGGACCTTTACTTTTCCCTAATGCCTTAATTAATCCCCTAAGCAATAAATTATTCTCCCTGGTGATTTCCAAAAGCAGGGGAACGATACCTTCTTTTTCTTTTTTCCTCTTCTTTACATCTTTTTCCATGACTAACCCTCTGATAGGCTGCAGTAGCTTTCATTTCTACATAAAGGAGTTTACAGTGAAGCAACATGTGGGGAAAAAATGATTTTCCACACTACATGATTACAATTACAGTTTATAGTGATACTAATATACACTGTATATAACAACAACACAGAGAAAAGATCACGGAAAAAGTTAAAAAGCAACTCAAGTTTAGCTTCAGTCGATAGGGGAACAAGGTTTCTATCTGTGATTAAAGTAAAATCAGTAACTTGAAATGTTTATGGGAAAAGATGTGATTGGTTGTGTTGATGGAAAGAAATGTATGAATGTAATGAGCTGCATATCAATGGCGACGTGAAGATTCAACAAGTCTGCTGGCTTTATTAGATAGAGAAGTTTACTAGTTGGCTTTTGTATGTACAGTACAGGTATGTGAATGTTTCTGTAAAGTGACCTGAGACGACTTTGTTTTGAATTAGCACTATATAAATAAACTGAATTGAATTTAATTTAATTAACAATGGATGGTAAAATAATTGTAAATATTGGTATTTGCTTCTTTCTAGCTCTTGCATTCATAGCACGGATGGATTTAATAGATCATTTAACTTTCAGTTCTGGTTGCTGCTACATACTGTGTGTGTGTATGTATAAATATATATATATATATATATATATATAAGGGATGCACAATATCGGCATGATATCGGTATCGGTTAATGTTAGCGTTAAAGTTCAGTATAGGATATCGACCATTCCAACAAAATAACTCACCGATATAAAAGACGCTGTTTTAGTTTGACAACCCAGTGACAAGGATGCCTGCAGCACCAGCACAACGTGATGACGTCACGTGTGCCTACCTGATCTGATCACGGTGGAGAGGAAGAAGTCAAAATGACAGCGGTGTGGAAGTTGGGTTTTTTTTCTTTGTTTTTTTTGAGGATATTGGATTCCGAAGATTTTTGGACTACGTTGAGCCTCGCTACATCATCCCCAGTTGGAGATATTTTTCTGACGTAGCCTTACCTGAGTTAAAGCCATCATTTCTGACGTCATTCAGACACTAATAGCCGATAGCACTTGGGTGAGTTTTACCACAGACATTTGGACGTCAGTTGTTAGCCCCATTAGCATGATTAGTCTTACGGCACAATGGATAGACAAAAACTTTGGGACTTTTTCCCCTCGACATATGTGTGGGAAATCTAACTTTTATCCCCAAGATAAACAGCTGGATTGATTTTTAGCAAATGTGCAACCACAAGTGATATAAAGGCTGTCCTTCATGCACATGAGAGCAGAGGATCCCACACTGCAGCTAGGAACCTGGAACAAGTCTCCACAAGTGAGAGCATCGCAGGTGACTAATGCTAATAAATAACATTTAACACTTTTCATCACCATTCGGGGAGTGGTGGTGCAGAGGTTAGACAAGATGCGCCTGTGATCAGAAAGTTACAGGTTCAACTCCCGGTACCGTCAACATCAAAACGTGGGTGGAAAAGGTGAAACACACACACCTGCCTCCACCCTCATTTGTCCCTTTCTGGGCCCCTGAGCAAGACCCTTAAACCCCCACCATCTGCTCCCAAAAACAGGTCTCTCTTGAAAATGAGTCATATGGACTCAATGAGACTACCTGTATAAGTAAAGGGTAAATTAAAATGAAAAATAAACCACTTTTCATATAAGTTAAAGTGCTAGGCATATTACTGAATATATGTCACCAGCTCTTGCAGCTGTTATACAATTTTTGTAGCAAATAAGCTTAATAAAAGATCTATGTTCTGACAAAGAAAAATATGTAAAAAATATTGGCACCAGTTATCAGCCAAATAAGTTTTAACATACAGTATTGGTATATCGGATATCAACCAAAAATCCAATACTGTGTGCACAATATTGGATTTTTGGCCAATATCGGATATGTTAAAACATATTTGTCCGATAACTGATGCCGATACCAATATTTTTTCTATGTTCCTTTGTCAGAACATAGCCCTCTTATTTAGGCTTATTTGCGACAAAAATTGTGCAACATCTGTAAGAGCTGGTGACATATATTCAGTAACAGCCATATGATATGCATAGCACTTTACCTTTTATTAAATGAAAAGTGTTAAATGTTATTTATCAGCATTAGTCACCTGTGATGCTGTCGCACTTGCGGAGGCTTGTTCCAGGTTCCTAGCTGCAGTGTGGGATCCTCTGCACTCTTGTGCATAAAGGACAGACTTTTTAAGTTCAAAGTTTTTGTCTATTCATTGTTCCGTAAGACTAATCATGCTAACGGGGCTAACACGACGTCCAAATGTCTGTGGTGAAACTCACCCAACAAGTCGTGCTATCAGCTTTTCAATGATGTTGGAAATGTCGGCTTGTAACTCGGGTAATGTTACATCAGAAAAATATCTCTGACTGGGGATGATGTGGCGAGGCTCAGCGAAGTCCATAAATCTTTGGAATCCGACATCCTCACCAAAGAAAAATAAAACTTCCACACCGCCGTCATTTTGAATTTTCCTTTCCGCCGTGAGATCAGATAGGCGCACGTGACGTCATCACGTTGTGCTGCCGCTGCAGGCAAAAACAGTGCCTTTTATATTGGTGAGTTATTTTAATGGAATGGCCGATGTCCGATATTCAATTTTAACGCTAATATCTGCCGATAGTGATATCATGTTGATAATATCGTGCATCCCTAATATATATATATATATATATATATATATATACAATTGATCATTTTTTAATAATTTATTTATATATTAATTTATATATTTATATACATAAACAAACTGTAATAAATCCCAAATGAACACAGACTCTGCTAATAAATTTTAATAAACTAAAGCCTTACATAACATTTACTTTGTGTGCCGCAGACCTCCACTGATGTCTTAAATTTTACCCCACAATTAAATAATTTCTGATCAAACAGCATGTCAGAAGGGTTCTTACACCAGCAGCGCTTGCGGTTGTTAACTGATATTTTTTTTAAACAAACCGAGGTCTTCATTACTGTGTGTGTAATGTGTGCACCATAGTTTTATTTAAAGCTGATTTGTGCAGCCGCTCCTGGAGCTTTGGATCGATTGTACCAGCATGACCAGAGTGGCTCCCATCCGATCACTCGTGGTTGCACATTTGCTAAAAATCAATCCAGCTGTTTATCTTGGGGCTAAAAGATAGATTTCCCACACATCTGTGGAGGGGGAAAATAGTCCCAGTTTTTAAGTTGGAGGGAATAAACTGGAAGGGAAACATAGAGTCAGAAAGCACTGGCAGACCGAGCGAAACATTGTTGGGTTTTGGTCTATTTATGAGATTGTTGATCATTCACAGTCGTGCAGAAACTAAATATCAATAAAGAACACAAAAACTTTGTTTTTTGGCATATATTACCAGCACTCAAAGTACAAGCTAACAAGCATGTATGAAACTGAGTTTACATTGGGATTTGTAACAGTTCGTTTGTTAAAGGGGTAAAACCACCGTTGTGTTGTCCCTGTTGAATTTTAAAGCCGTAGTTTTTCCTCAGCTGTGAAAACACTTTATTTCCACAAGTGGTAATAACAGGATTTTGGTGCCGCTTTGAGCGTTGACAGGACCACAACTGATCATGTAACACAGAAAAATGAGAAAATAAAGACGACTTTTACTTCAATAAAACACATTATTACATGCGCTGAGCTGGATAAACCATTAGATTACAACATTTAACAGACTAGCTGTGTCTGCTGTTTGTATAATCTCTTCAATTTTTTTGTGATCAGGAGCTCGTTGGACAGCTTATTAAAAAAATCAGTTTGAGATTTTGAATCTAGGCTGGGGACTACTCAACCATCCTTTTCATAGCTTCCCTCAGAAATCAAGTCGTTAGTGCTAAAATTGTGTTTTTTCTCTGTCAAACAGTTGTTTTGGATGTTTTTCATAGCATTGGGAATAGGAGCAAACGGTGTCTTTGTTGCAGTCTCATAGTACAAAAAGCTTGAAGAAACCGTTTTTTGTTTCTTTTTTCTGAGATGCATCAACAGTGATTCATCCCTTTAGCTTGAAAGTCTTTTTATGCCTGCTTTTTTAATTTTTCTTATTTTGTTAGATAGTTAAAGTGGCTTCACAGACTGTTCAGGTACTGAAAATGAGTGAAAAAGCAGCCAAAGAAAAACTATTGATCAAACCCATTGAAGAATTGCAACCAAGTTTGACTTCTTGGAAGCATAAGCTAAAGGAATTAGGGATGATTTAAGACTTTTGAGCAGCGCTTTCAAAGAGTGCATGCACTGAGGTCAAGCTGAGTCAGCCTCATGCGTTAAATCGTGTGACACAAAATGGAAAATGTATATAATTTGTCTTCAGGGCTGATTTGACCTTAAATCTGCTGCCACCTGCAAACCAAAGTATTCGGCCACACCTGACCATCACAACGACAGGGTCTGAATGAAGCTCGAACAGCTTCCTGTCTTCTTGGAAGGCGTTCCACGAGACATCAGAGTGTTTTTCTATTTCCCCATTCGTTCTGGAGAGCATTCATGAGGTCAGGCACTGATCAGGAACAAGAAGGCCTGGCTTGCAGTTTCCGTTCCAGTTCATCCCAGCGGTGCTGGATGAGGTTGAGGTCAGGGCTCTGCGCAGGTCGGTCAAGTTCTTCCACATTGAACTCATCAAGACAGTGTGTTTGTAGTCCTTGCTTTGTGCACTGTTGGAGTGGGCCTTCCTCACAGTGTTGTCACAGAGTTGTTCAAATTCTCATGGTATGCTGAAGCATTAAGACTGCCCATCACTGAAGGTCAGAGGTCGAGTCCAAACCCTGACTGAAACACCTGAATCCACCAATTAACCTGTTCTGGTCAAATACTTAGGTTATGATGGCAAAGAGCTTAGTACAAATCTCAGACTTTGATTTATGAACAATTGTATTCATTTATTTCTTAAAACTATGTTTTTATACTCCTGCATGTGTTCGTGTGCATCATCTTTCCCCTTTTTACTCTCTCGGTAGTTGTGAGACATAACACTGCCACATTGTGTCATTATGTGTGTGTTTATTACGGTGACCCTAAGATGTAAATGAACAACATTTGACAAAACAGAATTACATTAAGCCAAAGCGGAAGCGGCCCAAATCACATTAGAAAAAATGGAATCACATTTGAAAAAATGTAAACCTTAGGGCCACCGTAGGATCCACAGACATAAGAAAACCATCAGAATGGACAAATTAACCTCGATGACTTGTTGATGCATTGGCTGACTCCTGACCATATGTTCTTTCTATCACTGAATAAAAGGATTCCTGATTTTCTCCTGTAATGGTCTTGTTCTGCAGTTTTCCCTTTCTAGCTCCTCTCCTGACACTAACGTCATGAGTGAATGTGCAGACAATCCGTGAAGTGACCCACCTGCCCGTAATGTGGAACTGGTTAGAATGTGTCGGTTCACTAAAGAGAGGCTGGTCCTGTGGTTCCTGAACAGAACCAGGACTTGATTTAATGGAGTCCTCAGTCAGTTGCAAACCTTCCCGGTTTTACGTCAGAAACAATCAGCCTACATTCACAATGTGAGAAGGTCAAACATGACCTCACTCTTAGTCTTATCATCCTAAACCTGGTAAAAGAAAATAAATATAGGGGACAAACGACATAATGTATGTTGCAGCTTTAAAATAGGAAGGATTTGCAGAGGTTTGAGGTTTGTTTGCTCAGAAATAACATTTTCAAGTTGAGGTGGTTTAAAAGGCTGATTTAAAAAAAAATAATAATTATGTTTCCTTGAATTGAAATTAAAGTAATTGAAAACAGATTGAACTAGTTTGGAGTTTTTTCAACCTGTAATGAATTGGTGGCCTGTCCAGTATGTACCTCTTTAACATCAGGCCACCCCGGCAAACGACAAAACAAGAAATAATTATGAATATATTAAAAATATATATATTTTTAAATTAAACTGAGTTGCTCAAAGATCAACTTCTTTCAATTACAGGGCTTTACGAATTAGTACATATACAAGAGGAAAATATCTGGTCTTTACTAGGTCCCACATTTCTCAAGTTAACAAAATAAATCATAGATTCCTCCATGCCATTATTTATTAAACATAAACAATATTAAAATGAAAAGACTTGGCGTGAAAAAAAAAAAATTCTGCTCTTGCTGCTTCCAAAGGATGAACGAGGATCAGTATCGGCCCGGTGCTGCTGATCAAATGTTTGGACTGATCAATAAAGATCACAACTAATCAGTGTGAGCCCCTCTATACAAGCAACTTTTGTTTATTTATTTATTTATTTTTGATCTGGAGCTCACAGCTGTGTTACCAAAATGTCACTAGATATTTAACTGTTGCTGCCCATCAGTCTTGGTCATTTCCAATCAATATGGAGCCCATCACTGGGGGAGTGGTAGCGCAAAGGTTACAGGAGGTGGGCCTGTGATCGTAAGGTCACCGGTTCAACTCCCCGGACTGAAAACATCAAAATGTGGGTGGGAAAGGTGAAACACCTACACCTGTGAAACACCTACACCTGTGAAACACCTACACCTGTCTGTGAGGGCAGCTGCTGCGGTCCTTATTATCATCAAGCTGCTGACCAGACCTGCTAACAGGACCACGCCGCTAACAGAACAGAACCATGATGTTGAAAGAACCTCACTGCTAATCGAATCACACTGTAGATGTATTTCTTTTTCAACTTTGGTGCCTTGTTTTTTAGTATTTTAGAAATATTTTTAGTGTGTTGTTAGTATTTTAGTAGTATTTTTAGTATGTTTTTAGTATTTTAGTAGTATTTCTAGTATATTTTTAGTTTTTTGTAGTATTTTTAGTATGTTTTTAGTATTTTAGTAGTATTTTTAGTATGTTTTTAGTATTTTTGTAGTATTTTTAGTATGTTTTTAGGATTTTTGCTGCATGCTTTGGTATTTCTTGTTGGGTTTTTTTTTTTTTTTTGCGAGTCGAGATGGTTCATCTATTCCTAAGCTTTACATTACATTGTTGACCTTGTGTTGATTTTGCATATGACAAATAAATCTAACCTGAACTTGTCTCCACCCTCATTTGCCCCACTCTGGGCCCTTGAGCAAGGCCCTTGACCTCCACCATCTGCTCCGTCGGGTGCTCTAGATAGCAGCTCTCTGCTTCACACAGAGAGCTGTGGTAGCTCAGTGGTCTGTTGTGTCAGGAAGGGCATTCGGTGTAAAATAATTGCCAAGTCTTCATGCGAGTTAGTTCGCTATGGTGACCTCTGAAGAAGGGAGCAGCTGAAAGAAGAAGAAAATAAATGGATTCCATCATTCTGTAGTAAGAAAGATTGTTTACAAGTAGGACATTTTTTGAAAAGTTGCCATTTCTGTCAGGAGTGGACATCCCAGCAACTTAACCATGAGGTCAAAGAACATGCAATGCTCAAAGTATTTGCAAAAACAAACAAACAAAAGGGAATTAAAAAATAACTACACTGACTGAAAATAATGACTTTAAGAAGGATTGCCAGGAGGGAGTCTTTCCTCTCTAAAATGAAATATGGCAACCTGACCTGGGTTTGTAAAGTTGCATCTGAACAACAGAACCTTTGGAACCATGTATTTTGGACAGATGAGACCAAAGATGTCTTCCCATAATGCACAGTGCCATGTTTGTCACAAAGAAAATAGCACAAATGCAAAACCCCCAGTTGTCAAGCACGGTGATGGGGGAGTGATGATTTGGGCTTGTTTTGCAGCCACATGACCCGAGCGCCTCACAGTCTCTGAATTGACAGAGAACTCTGTAGACCAAAGTTTAGAGTCGAATGTGAGGCCATCTGTCTGACAGCTGAAGCTGGGATGAAACCGAATCGTGCAACAGAACAACGGTCCCAAACTCAGCAGCAAATCAACGACAGAACGTCTGAGATAGAAAAAGGAACAGGGCGTTGCAGTGGTCCAGTCGAATTCCAGACCTATTCTGGAGGGAAACACTGTGATGGGACCTTCAGACCGCTGGAAACGAACATCTGCAAACTTGAAAGAACTGAAGCAACGATGCAAATAAGAGTGGGCAAAGATTCCTACACAAGCACTGATGGACGTACAAAAAAACCAAACAATTTTAAAGATATTTCTGTTAAAAGTGGTTCTACTAACTGATGGATCTTGGGGTGTAATTAGATTTTCACAGACAAACTTAAATTTTGGTTAGTTAAGAACAATATGATAGTTTCATGAAACTCCTATTACAAAAAGTGATAATAAAACTTATTTTTCTCTTCTTCATGCCCTTTATAATAATGGACATTCAGGGGGGTTTCCTTCCTCATCAACCTTTTTCAGTTCTTGGACTGTGTTTGTTTGTTCCAAACAGGTTTTCAAGCTTTCTAAGAATTTTAATTCAGTCCTGGATTTTATTAAATGATGTGTCTTTGAATAAAAAAAAAGTGCCCAACAATCGACCCATTCAGTTATTTAGAAAGGAGATTGTTTTCTGAAAGCAATCGCCTTTGCTTTTGTTTATTTGAAGTGAATAACTTGTGAAACCAAAAATACTCACAAAGACATCACACATCATTCTTTTTAACATCTATAAGTTTAATTTAAAGATATTATGAACAAAGTATTACAATTGTTCTCCACTCCATTTGTACTCTTTAGCTCTGACAGATTTATTTTGTGAGAGTTTAATAGTTTATGTGTTGCCTTCCTTTAGACATAATCAAAAGAAGACGGGCATGTTATAGCCAGAGAGACAAAAAACATGATGACACTCAGAAAATCCCAAAGCACTGCAGACAAAGAGAAACAAATCACAAGTATCAGCTGAAGCAGCCTTTAAATCAAAGTTGTGGTGAGATGCTTGAAGAAACGAAGCAGTGTTCTGGCTCAGAGGCAGATGTCAGCGCTGATGGATGGGAGTGGTAAAATAATAAACTGCGTGTAGAAAGAGTGAAAACTCTGATGGACGCATTAAACATTCTAAAAGTTTCTTAAAGGGATCTACGACTAGCTGGAACAAGGGACCTTACTGGATAAACAATTACTTCAGATATGAAATTAAACCGTTAAAATACTGTAGGTTGCTTAGTTTTGTAATTATGCTGCAATGCATTCTGGGTAAATTATGTACACAGGTTGCCTCAGTGCAAGAGCCATTCAGTTTGAATGTTAATTTTGGACATGATCTGACGTTTGACCCTTTAATTTGAACTGAAGCACAGTGACAGAGAGGAGAATGCAGAAATGACTCCGCTTTTGCATTCAATCCAGAACTAATGCATATCAGCCACCCCCTACCTATGAGGTACCCCCACCACCACGCACACACACACACTCACACGCATAAACGAAACATCACAGGTTGATCGCAAGTGATCATTTCAACTCATATATTTTGCTTAGGAATGAATAAAAAATAACTTTATTACCACATGGTAAAACTTTTTAGCCTTGACTTTTGTCTTTTAGCCTCCGCAACAATCAATGTATGTCATTGCCCCAGAATGCATTGCGCCAGTAAAATAATGGTGATGTCCTTTGGTAAAAAATTTAATTAATATACAATATTTCAAGTAATTAGGAGTTTTTACATGTCAAAAACAACAGCTTTTAGTAGAACAATTTTTCCAACATTTTAAGGCTAACATGTGCAAGTACAGTAGTCCCTCACTTATCGCAGGGGTTACGTTCCAGACACCCCATGGGATAGGTGAAAATCCGCAAAGTATGAACATTATATTTATTATATATTTTAAGGCTTTATAAACCCTTCCCACACTTTTGCAATGTTCTTAACAATGTTCTAAACTCTCTAAATGCTCTAAAAGAACACAGAGAGCAGACAGACTGATGCTACGGTGACTGAGACAGCACCCGGGGGCAGACTGGCCATCGGAAGCACGGGGTTTGGGAAAGGTCTGGCTCAGTTCGGGTCGGTTCAGGTTAAGGCTTGGTTTGGGTCACGCTTTATTGTTTTAAAATAAACAATCCATGTCGCTCTCTCTGGTATCCATCTCACTGAAGCTCCCACAGCAGCGATGGGGAAAAACAGATACCCCCGCCCCTCCCTCCTTTCTCTTTCTGAGGCTGTCAGCCTCAGAAAGAGAAAGGAGGGGGGCCTCAGCGATCACTGAGTGGCCAGACCACCAGGAAACAATGTGTACAATTTTATGTTGAAAACCCGTGAAAGAGTGAGTCCTTGAAAGTTGAACTGCAAAGTATGGAGGGACTACTGTAGTTGAAGATCCCTTTAAATCTCAACCTAACCGAGGAAGTCAGTGCTTCATTGTAAGGCTTGAATTTACTAAAATCTTCAATTTATTCACTGCATATTGTCCGTATCCTGGCCTGAATTACACTCTTGTCCGTATCCTGGCCTGAATTACACTCTTGTCCATATCCTAGCCTGAATTACACTCCTGTCCGTATCCTGGCCTGAATTACACTTTTGTCCGTATCCTGGCCTGAATTACACTTTTGTCCGTATCCTGGCCTGAATTGCCTGAGCTGAACCATAAACTAATTTGAAGTCGCTCGTACGAGCGGTCATCGTTGACTCTAGCTGTATCAGAAGATGTGGGGATGAGATGAAAGCAACAACCCCAGCTGGTTGTGAGGGACAATAAAGCACATGTGTAGGAGTTTTGTTTTTCATAGGATTTTGTAAACCCCCCAAAAGCGTATTAACATAAATATGTATTCTGCAGGACATCCTTTTAGAGTGTGTCTGTTTCACAATAAACTGAGTTTTACAACTGCCCAGAGTGTGTGTCAATATTTGTATGTTGGAGAAATTCCCTTTTCATGATTTGATTACATCGGCTGTAAATTGAGCCCAGCTGTAGCAGAGCTCTTCTTGCCTTTGTGTGTGTGTGTGTGTGTGTGTGTGTGTGTGTGTGTGTGTGTGTGTGTGTGTGTGTGTGTGTGTGTGTGTGCGTGCCAACAGTCAAACACGCACGCAAGTACTCTTTCATCCCTGATTAAGCATCCTTGGTCCTCATGCGTATACCACTGAAGGTACACTTGATGACATTATTTCCCGGAAGTACAAAGAAAGCTCAGGTTTAAGTAGGGGAGGCGGTCGGATGATGATGCATCACCTTTATCCAGCTGGGACCCACGGCCCATTACGACTTCCTACAGCACGTTCCCTCTTCATACACACTCACTTGTTTCCAGGTTTTGTGCGGTAACTCAGGCATTCCCTAAACACAGATACTGGAGAACCTCTTCCCCGTTAATACACACGTTCAGCTCATGGTATATCAGGGCTGCCCCCGCCTAATGCTCTGCTATAGTCTTGACAGGCCTGCTTTCTCCCTGCCGTGTCCAGTCTAAATTTGATTGTATTTGTTTGTCACAGAGCACTGCAGGAAATGTGCAGAGCAGCTGCAGACCTGCTGCCATTCACCACGCTCCAAAACAAAATGAAGTGCCAGGGGAAGGATGTTGGAGAAGCGAGAGAGTTGGAACAAAAATAAAAAGCAAGGATGATATTTATTAAAAGCAGGATGCTAAAAGTGGAGGGGGAAAGGGTACCAAACAGCAAAGTTCATAGCAGATTGGTTGGTGTGGTGCCAGATTCAACAATTGGTCCAGAACTGATGTTACGATCTTGCTGCAAGTCAGTGTAGTTGGAACTGATGAGATCTAACAAGCTTTGTTGCATCGCAGTACCTGTGAGTGATTACTCACTGGTAATTACTCCACTATGCTTATTACATAAAGAGTTATGTCATAAAGTGTAGCAAAGGAATCTTTGAGTCAATAAGTAATTATGTTAGAAGGTAGGTAAAGGGAGTAAATGATGTAAATATGAGATGTTCCTGTTAAAGCATCATATTAAAAGACAGATGCTCTTTTTTTTTACGATAGTATGATGCAGAAACTGAGATGAGGTCAGCACTTCTTTTTCCAGATGTTTCTTTAAAACGAGGACACAGTCTCAGCATTTTCTGTATCACTCAACACGTTTTAATTAGCTTTTCAAACATGAGGTAGAAAATAGAATAGCAGTAATAAAATGGATCAAACTCGATTATGCCAAAAAGGCTCACAGGATTCATTTCCAGTAACTTGGAGCATTTAACTTAACGAGATTCTGGACTTGCACATGGCAAGGACTGGAAAGTGATTGTTAATGAGAATTCAGCCTGGATCCATGAGAAGCAACTCACAATCAAGCTTCAAATGATGCAAGCTGGTTTTCTTTCTGTAAATCGTAGTTTGATTTACAGGCTGGTGATGTGGGAAACGACAGTTTGAAAACCTTGAACCTCTGGTGAACGGAGGTGCGCTGGCGTCAGAGGGTGAAGTCTGAGCGCGTGCCGCAGTTTGATCCTCTTGTCAGACGACTCCTGTTCGGGCTGCAGGTCGCCTTGCTGCTGTCTCCTTCCTGCAGTGAGTGTGGGACATCTGATCTGAGCGCAGTCAGCCAATAAGACACACGAGCGGCTGTGGAGGGGTCCTGTATGTGGTGGAGGAGGGTTTCTCATTCCTGTTTTGTCATGGACTGAAAAATTGGAATTGAAAATGCCCCCCGTTTGTCCATCAGTTTGTCCGTTCGTCCATCCGTGCATGTTGTGTGCATGATAACTTGAAAAATGTGAGATACCGACTTCCATTTTGGTGTGTGGCTGCATCTAATCATAAAAAATGGTCCTTTCTAAATTTGGGATGTCATGCCAAAACCCAAGAAGGCTGCCGCCATATAGATGTTTTTTTTTTTTCTTCTTCTTCTTTCGGCTGCTCCCTTCATCAGGAGTCACCACAGTGAACTGAGTCGCATGAAGACTTAGCAATTTTTTTTTACGCCAGATGATCTTCCTGACACAACCACAGACCACCAAGCTACCACAGCCCTCTATGTGGAGCAGAGAGCTGACATCTAGGGTGCCCGGGAGAGCAGATGGGGGG
This sequence comes from Nematolebias whitei, assembly GCF_014905685.2. NCBI lineage: Eukaryota > Metazoa > Chordata > Actinopteri > Cyprinodontiformes > Rivulidae > Nematolebias > Nematolebias whitei. Next base: position 23,237,658 of record NC_056501.1, read on the forward strand.
CGGCTAAGGGCCTTGCTCAAGGGCCCATAGTGGGGCAAATGATGGTGGGGACAGGGGTGCATGTTTCACTAATCCCACCCACATTTTTGATGTTGTCAGTACGGGGAGTTGAACCTGCGATCTTCCAATCGCAAGCCCAGCTTCTCTAACCTCTGCGCCACCACTCCCCTCTGCCGCCAAATAGATGTAAACCTTGAAAAATAAGCAATGTGTCGGCTTCCAGTTTGGTGCGAGGCTGCATCTAGGCCTAAGAAAGGTTACCATCAAAAATAGGGTCGCCATGTCAAAATCCAAAATGGCCACGCCACATATGTGTGCGTGGGTGTACACTGACCACCCCTTGATTTGAGGAAGCTTTCTATTTTTTAAATTGCTTAAAACGTTTAGTTTCCTTGAATGATTGTGGTGGCCAGTGGGGGGGCTGAAGATTAATCTATGATGGCTAAGGCCACCACTGGCCACCCCTTGGCTCTGCCATTGCACCTGGTGGTGGATAAATTGTTCTCTCCACTTGCCAGGATCTGTCACTCTGCTCTGTGTTGGACATGCACATTTTTTAAAAGTACGTTTATTCTTAAACCCAGTGTAACTCCCACACACTTGAATATCTTGCACAAAAACATTAAGGTTTGCGTGCATTCCCTGTTCACTTGCAGTCCAGAAAAACACTCATCTCAATAACTACAAACATTCATTCTTTAAATCCCTCAGCGACATCGATGCTTATTGTCTTTAAAGTGGTGTAAATGAAGTGTTAGATTCTTGCTGCATGTAGACTGGCAGCTGAGTCAGAAAGTAAAACCATGACTCCCTGCCTTGTTTTCAAATGACGTTGACTCAGATCACCTAAGTTTCATGGCTCGCTGCCTTTGATTCGTCGTCTCTGCCTTGTTTTGAGTTGTGATTAGCTACAGGCCTTCATAACGTTCAGGAGAAAACAACAAAAAAATATGCTGTAAATGAGATACATGCTTCTTCTTTGTGTTTTTACGCTCCAAGGAAGCAAAACTTGGCTAAAGCCTGGTCACTAATTTCGTGCAGATTGGCGAATATGTAATCTTGAGTGTTTTTTTCCTAACCTTATTCATTTAAAATCAGAAATACAACAATAAAGTAGTTGATGTTCAGCACATGCAGATCATAAATCCAGTCACATTTTGGAAGCGTGTCTCAATCTGAGACGTGTCAAACGTCTCCTCTTTAAACTGTCGTTTCCACGTCTCTCGATCTTAATTCATCTTGTGACGATAGATGGGGACACTGAATGAATAGCGGGTGGCGTGAATACCACGAAATAATTGTAGCTTGTTATTTTCTCTAATGGAAACCTTCTGCAGTGATGACTTTCTTTTAAAAAAAGCCTTTCCCTGATTCCTGCAGGTCTTGGCTCGGCTTTCAGGAGGAAGATGCAGTTTAAATAATGATTAGCTTGTTTAGATGAGGCTGATATGTCTATGTTCTGCCTCTGAGCTCCTCTGTTACACAGCAGGAACTGTCTGCTCTTTAAAATACTGCTGCGCTGAGGAGAGAAGGCCGGGAAGTTTGTGGTTTCTAGTTTACACTCCAGATAATCCATTACCTTACTGTGTCATTTCTCTGCTAACTAACAAATCTTTCTTCGTAGCCTTTATTGCAGAGACCCCGCTGCTCAGCTCAGTGTTCCTTTTCTGTCTCGTCTGGCAAACCAACACAGGAATTCTGCCTTAAATTATTCATATTTTTCTTCCTCTGTTGTGAAAGCCACACCAAAAGATTTGTGGGCAACAAAACAGAAGAGGGTTTATTTATGGAGAGCAAATTAAAACTGGCTGTGAAATGGCACAAAAGCGCACAGAGCTGGATCCATTTCTGATTGTGAGGTCAAACTTTTACCATAGCACAACTAAACATAACACAACAGTGTATTATGATTTATTAAATCCTATAAATCATATAATAAATCACATCATATTACATGATACTGTATTGCATTGGCTGATATCATATATCATTGTATTATGATGCAATAAATCATATAAATCATCATAACACATTTTTATCCCATTCTATCATGTTATATGTGGCAACTGTGGCTGAGTGGTTAGAGCAGTCGTCCTCCAATGCAAAAGATGGAGGTTCGACTCCACCAGCAGTCACATGCCGAAGTGTCCCTGGGCAAGACACTGAACCCCTCGTTGCCTCCGATGTGTGTCCCATCAGTGTATGAACGTGATAAAACATTGATTATTCTTTGTATTGATCTAGTATAGAGCTGTATGAATGGATAAATGAGGACACAGATTGTAGTGTAGAGAGTTTTGAGTGCCATGATAAGATAAAAAGGTGATATATAAGTACAGTCCATTATCCATCCATCCATCCATTATCTTTACCCGTTTATTCCATTTTGGGTCCCGGGGGTCACTGGTGCCCATGTCCAGCAATCACTGTGCGAGGGGCGGGGTACACCCTGGACGGGTCGCAAGTCCATCACAGGGACACATAGAGACAAACGAGACAAACAACCATTCACTCTCTCACTCACACCTAGGGACAATTTAGAGTTACCAATCAGCCTAACATGCATGTTTTTGGACTGTGGGAGGAAACCGGAGTACCCGGAGAAAACCCACGCATGCACGGAGAGAACATGCAAACTCCACCCAGAAAGGCCCCTGGACCGGGGTTTGAACCAAGGACCTGCTCGCTGAGAGGCAGCAGCTCTACCAGTTGCGCCACCGTGCTGCCCACAGTTCATTATAGCAAATCATATTTTATGTTTCATCGTATAAAAATTATATAATTAATTAATGATTAATCATATCATATCATTGTATTAATTTGTGTCATATTTTAAATCATATAATTGTATTATAGTGTATCATAATATATGTCATATACAACATGACAGGGGGAGCGGTGGAAAAGAGGTTAGAGAAGGTGAGCCTGTGATTGGGAGGTTGCAGGTTCAAATCCAAGTGCTGTCACAACAAAATTTGGGTGAGAAAGTTGAAGCACCCATATCTGCCTACCCTAAGTTGCCCCACTGTGGACCCTTGCAGCAGACCCTTAAACCCATCCAGATACCCAACCAGACACCCCCCCCCCCCCACACACACACACACACACACAGAGACATGCACACATAGCTGCCAACTGAGTATGTTAGGTGGCAGCCCTCTGCCCCACACATGTGGGCTATGGTAGCTCAGTGGATGAGTCAAGAAATGCTTCTGATGTACAAAGTAAATCTATTATCAAATCTTTGTGCAGGTTATATACACACACACACACACACACACACACACACATATATATATATATCATATGGGCAGCATGGTGGTACAGTTGGTTGAGCTGTTGCTGAATCAAATCCTGACTGGGTACCTTTCTGGGTGGAGTTTGCATGTTCTCTCCGTGCATGCGTGGGTTTTCTCTGGGTACTCCAGTTTCCTCCCACAGACCAAAAACATGCATGTTAGGCTGACTGGTAACTCTAAATTGTCCCTAGGTGTGAGTGAGAGAGTGAATGGCTGTTTGTCTCTATGCGTCTCCTGTGATGGACTGGAGACCTGTCCAGGGTGGCCCCCGCCTCTCGCACAGTTCTGGGAGAAAGATGGATGGATGGATGGATGGATGGATGGATGGATGGATGGATGGAT
>NC_056501.1:23241308-23302364 GCF_014905685.2 Nematolebias whitei
ATGGATGGATGGATGGATGGATGGATGGATGGATGGATGGATGGATGCATGGATGAATGCACGGATGCATGGATGGATGCATGGATGGATATTGTAAATGCACTATGGAAGCCATGTTTGTGTCTAACATACGGTTAAACACAGCTGCACTGGATCATTTTCATAAGTCCTGCTTATTGTCTGGAGGACAGGTCAGTGTGGTAACAGCTTTAACACAAAGCTCCCTGCATTCCTCTGATCACTGCAGGACCTGTCACAGACTTCTGTCAGGATGCTCAGGAGGAGAACTCAAAAAGAAAAGCAATAACTGTTCAGGCCAGAGCTTCTGGGCAACAAAGGGAGTTAAACATGAAGAGCCAGAACCTGAGTTTTCATAAACTTGTCATCTTCAATTTTGCAGAGATAAAGTTTAAAAGCTGTTGGCATCTCTTGCATCCCGGTAGACAAACTGGGAGGTATTTTCACACCTCACTAAATAATCTATCGATCTTTATTAGCCCCAAACTTTCATCTGTTTTTTTCCCCCCTTCTTTCTTTCTCATCTCACTGTTTTCTTTTCCACTCTGTCTCCTTCTCCCATGAGAGCATGTGCTTTAGCAGCTCTGATGAAAGAGATCTGCTGCTGGCTGCAGTTTGATTGTCTGCCTGACAGCTGGCCCAAATGTTTATTTTACTTTATCTCCTGCGTCCTGAGCTGACGTGCTCTGCGACATCAGCCGGCGCAGCCCGGTGGGGGAAAGAGGGGAGCTATAACAAAACAGATGCGTGGCGGCCTACGGTGTGTGTTTTACATCAAAGATGGCTTCTTTGGGGCTGTTAGATTTGACACATCTGGCGTTTGTGAACTCATTTACAAAATTTTTTTATATGCACACATTAACACACAGATGAGTGTCATTAACAACGCTTGTGTGTGGATTTCTTACTCCAGATGTGTGTTATTCAGCCGTTTTTATAGCGCCTTATGAGCTCCTTAGTACAGAGAAATTTCGTGGGTCAGCTATTTTTATTGTTTATCACATGATCACATTTCAGTTCATCATATTTAAACTACAGCTTTCAAGTTTTTCATTTTATCCCTCTCGGCATTGGCAACTATTAGGATAGCTCTGAGGCCCAAATTTATGGTATCATATCCGAGTACCATCTTGCATCATGTTGCATCATGTTGCATCGTTTTGTATTGTCGCTTGGAACATGTTGCCATTGTTCAAACTTTTTAAAGAAATGTTCCATCATTTCTTTTAACTTTTGCTTGCTGGAGAATTGATGTTCCTTTATTTTTCCCATTGCAAAATAAATAGGGGGAATTGGATATATCCAGTCTGTCCTTGTTGTGAGCATAACTTGAAAAATAAGCGAGGTACCAACTTCATGTTAGGTGTGTAGCTTCATCCAGGCATAAGAGAGGTTCCATACCAAAACTGGGTTGCCACATCAAATCCAAGATAGCCCCCACTATATACTGTATATATACATGGTCAAAGATTAATCTATGGTGGCCAAAGCCTCCGTTGGCCACCCCCTGGCACCATCATTGCACCTGGTGGTGGATAAAACTGCTCCCTCCTCTTGCCAGGATCCGTCCTGCTGGACCACCTCGGACTAGAAAGAACAAACCTCCGTTCTTCTCCACAGTGGAACTTACCCACTTGAATATGTCGCACCAAAAACATTAAGGTTCACTTGCATTCCCTGTTCAGTTCCAGCCCAGAAAAGACACCTCTCGAAAACTACAAACATTCACTATTCAAACTCTTCATCGACATGGGACATCAGCGTACCGCTTGTTTTAAACTAGCTTGTTTTGAATCCTGAGGTTTTTTTTCTAATTCTCATACTTTTCATTTTTAGACATTGAAAGTCTGAAGTATATCGGACCAGTGGTGCACCATCCTGAAAAACCATTAATGCCTGCAATTTCAGACCAAGAACACAACCACACAAACCAAGTGACCCACACTTTGACTCTGGGTCCACCTCCCCCAGGCAGTCATACCAACAACGGGTTGTAAAAGCACCATGCCTCCTGCATCAGTGCACATCTGTAGCGTAGCAGGAAGCACTGTTTGTCCCAGCAGAGCGTTTTCATACCTGTCCCTGCTCAAGTGTTGCAACAAGTTTGTTCCACTGGCTGAAACTGAAGAGAAGGGCAGGTGAGGTCACATGACCCCTGACCTCCTAACCTTTGCTGTGTTAACCTCTGCCACTGGCTATATCTCCTTTAGCCGCTAACAGGATGCAGCATTTTGCCCCCGAGAGGTGGCTGTCAGCCGGGTACATCTGTGCTGACTCTGTGAGCCCGACCGGACATTCCCACGCCTCTGACCCTGCCAGAAAACTCCCCTTTTTATATTTTACTCTTCCATCCCCACCTCTCCCTCCTGGATCCATTCCCTCTAACTGAATTACATCTTCACCTCGGGAGGGAGAGAGAATGGACAGTCAGTGACAGACTCCTTCAACAAGGCCAAGAGGCAAATGTTTGTTACCGACATTTGTTTTCTGGAGGTCTGATGGTGCTGATGGAGGTGGGGATGGCGTGTATCCTTGAAAGCATCATCTGTGTTTCGGTCTTTTGCTCTGCTTATATTTTTTGTCAAAATAAATTTGTGATCTCCTTGTTTCCAATAGAACTAGAGTTTTTTTTCTGTCTGTTCTCACTAATTGCGCATCGTTATATGAGAGCAAATCAAACCTCTTTCATATAGATTAATTTGTTGTTGTTCACAGTCAAGAGAACAGAATTTATGTCATGTCTCCTCAGAGGTCAGGTGTACAGACAGCTCCCTCTCTGACTGGATTTGATCCTTTCAGCTGTTGTTGAGTGTGTGTGTGTGTGTGTGTGTGTGTGGGGGGGGGGGTCAGGCAACACAAGCCCCCACAGGCTGGTGTAAGAGCAGCTACAGTGTTCATCAACAAGATCATTAAATGTGATCAGCTCAGTCCAACTCGTCATTTTAGAACCAAATATAGACATTTTTATTGTTATTTCCCCCTGAATTCTGTCGTATGGAAAAGGATTAGGGCCACCGTGCAATAATTTTTTCCCCTTAATTTTGAGGGGAAAAAAGTCAGAATTCTGAGATTAAAGTAACAATTCTGAGGAAAAACGTAAGAAATCTGAGATTAAAGTCAAAATTCTGAGGAAAAATTCTGAATTATAGATGGATTCTGATTTTTTTTTTTCCTCAGAATTTTGACTTTTTCCTCAGGATTAAGGAACAAAAATGTTTTGCACCATGGGCCTAATCCTCTTCTGTATTATTGATATATAAGTGGAAGAGTTTATAAAATGTTGAGCGTGTTTAATTTCACTCACATACGAAGCAAAATGAATTTCAAGTACGACACCAACAGAAACATAGGTTGTTTTGACTTTTTTTTATATATATATATTTAGCGTCTATTTAATGCCTGTTTACATTTTTCCCTGTATTTTTTTTATTTTTACTTTTCAACTTCACATTCTGTATTTGTAGGGAAGGTGTGCATCGGGTAAAGAAAAAAAAATAATAAGCGAAACTTGTTAAATTAAAATCCTAATTTCTTTAACGCTTATCACTTTTCATTCTGAATGTTTAATCTAAATTGAAAAATGATGATAAAAATGATAAATTATGAGATCTCAGGATCAGAGTATTTGGCGGGTATGACTCTCAGCTACTACCATGCCAAGTTTTATTTCACTGTCTGTGAAATAAACTTTGTTGTAACCAGTTTTGTGTTTTCTACGTTCAGTTGGTGATGACAGCCATCTTAAACTGGGACGACTCTGAAAGGTAACCGCGCATCCAATAATTACTTTCTGAAAATTTCATCACATCTGACAACTGGTTCAAGAGATAGTTTTCCAACAAACAGAGTTGACTCTGATAGTTAAAGGTAACATTTTAGGCAAAGATGTAATGCAATCTGTTAGTGCTTGGAATATGTGTTGGGAATGACCTTCAGCTACAACCACACCAAGTTTTAGCTCAACATCTTTAAACTGGACTGAGTTATAAACTATTTTGGCCAACGTCACTAAAAAGCACATTTTCAGTGAGGGCTAAAAGATGCTGCAGATGAACGCTCCCATTGGCTGATTTTTCGATCCAGTATAGCAAAGCTTGTGTGCATTAAGTAATCTTAAAACTGTGCCTTAAAAAAACAATTAAAGCTATTTTGTTCTGGTGGGGAAAAGAAAAACATTTATTTAAAAAATGAAATAAAATGTCTGAAGTGGACCGTTCTGAGGCGCCGTCTGTCCTCTGGAGACGGACAGTGAGCTGGCTCAGCCAGATGTTCCTTAAAGACTTCAAATATAGCAGAGGCTGCAAAGCATCCTTCCCTTCCTTCCTTTCCTCCCTGTGAACACTTTCTCTCTCTCTCTCTCTTTCTCTCTCTCTCGTATTCTTTCAGTTTACAGTTTGATCGGACACAGATGTATCAGATAAACGACAGCCTTGTTGCTCGTCGTATCTTTTGTCTTTTATTTACGAGGCTCTCTGCCTCGTTGTGTAATTTCATGTCCCGTCTGTCTGTTTTATAGAGAGGGAGAGTATTTCTCATTTCCTTTATCCAAAACCAACAGGAGCGTTGCTCCAACAAGTCTGCTCTGCGTGCTTTAAAAGAGGAAGAAGCCTCTTATCTGATGCATTTTTCTTCCTTTTTTTGTTTAAGGAGCATCATTTTTTAAATATTTATTTACTAAACAAAAGCTAAAACTTGTTAACGTTTAAGACAATGTGCTTTTTTTTTTCTTCTCTGCTGCTCTTTATCTTTCCCTGTGACTCATCTTATCGAGCATGAAGGAGCTCGGGGACGGTAGTGGTCCCAGTGGTTGTGGTTGAGCCACAGAATGCACCAATGATAATATTGTGCCGGTGACTTTGGCCGCCGGCCTGCAGCAGAGATAACCCAACATCACCAAGATGTCTGGAGCGGCTCGTGAGTTTTCCCAGCAGCGTGTTTGAGTCCATCTTTCTGGAGAGTGGTTCGACTCTTACATCAAAACAACGGTGCTCTCTTTAGGCTACAAACCAGCACAGCCTCCCAACTCTTTGACTGGGACGAGGTACAAAACCTACTTTTTGTGTTTTTGTGAGGGATGCAGTTTGGAGAAACTGTAAAGGAAACAAGAGATAGTTGTTGGACGGTTAAACAGACGGTTGGACTTCCTTTTTAAAGTTTCCCTGCAGACGCTGAGATGGTCGGATCAGAACGAAACCAAACTAGTGGAATTAGTTTTAGATTTGGTTGGAGTTGCATTCTACAAACTCACAAAACATCCTTCGGTGGACTGCAAATAGCAAACTGGTGATTCAGCGTGTAGTTAATGGTGAAATGAAAACATCAACTCCGCTGAGTGGTTCCTAAACTTTTCAGCTTTTGACCCACAAAATAAAAGTTGGAGAAATGGTTAAACACAAACATCACTATTTAGCCAATTTATCAAAGATCCTCGACAACCATTATACTATTTTTATACATTCACGGTTGCAGTTTTGATCTCCGAGACAGTTAAAGCTGTGATTGATAACATTTATGAAGCATTCACACTATTGTGATCCATTTGTCTTCTGTACGTTTTTCAGCATCTTTCTCGTTCCACCATTTTTGTGCTATTTCACCTAATCATATATCAAAACGTTCATTGTTCAGGAGAAGGGTGCTATGACGTTTTGTGTTAGTGCAACTTTAGCTTTTTGAAATATTTGAAATATTTAGCCTTTTCTGACATTTTTTTTTCTCATAGAAAATGAACTCTTTTTACATCCTTCACATCTTTAGATCTGTTTACAATCTTTTACTGCTCCTTTCACATTTGGTTCTGGTTCAGCTTCATTCAATTTCCTTGTGCAAATGTAAACGTTTTTCAGCTACTTTCAGCTAGTTTCAGCTGGGGTATTTTTTTCAGCTGTTTTGTGCTCCCTACAGATTCTTTCTGCATACTACAACATTTTTGTGCTTCTTCTAACTTCTTTCTGCTAATTTTAGCTTGATATGTTCCTTTCAGCTTATTTATTCACATTTCAGCTTTTTCTGCTATTTCAGCTACTATTTAGCTTTTATGATAATTTTAGCTTTTTCAGCTAATTTCCCAGTTTTTGCACTGATTTAAACTTTTTCCAGCCTAATTCAGCAAAAATGTTCTCTTTCCATTTCCTTCTGGAAATTTAAGCTGTTTTCTGCCCTTTTTGCTACTTTTAAGCTGTTTTTGCTTATTTTGGCTTTTGTCTCAGACACTTTCCACTACTGTGGGCTCGTTTCTGCTGCTTTCAGCCTAATTAACTTATTTATGCTAATTTCAATTTATTATGCTCCTGTCAGCTTTTTTCTGCTAATTTCTGCTTTCTCTGCTATTTCAGCTACTGTTTAGCTCTTTTGATGCTGTTTTTAGCTTTTTCAGGAATTTCCACATTTTAGACCATTTCAGCTCCATCTGCTTCCCTCTGATTCTTTCTGCTTTTTCAGCTACTTTTCAGCAGTTTTTTGTTTTTATTTGTTTGTTTGTTTTTTTGTGCTCACTTTTGTTAAAAATAATTCAGCAAATATGTGTCCTTTCTGCTTTCTTCTGCTGTATTAGGCTTGTTCTTCCATTTCAGCTACTATTCAGCATGTTTTCAGCAAGTTCTTCTGCAATAAGCATTCACACTGCATTTTTGCAGGACATGCAGGTTCTCTAGTGAGATTTAAAGTTAATTAAATTTATACTGTATATGTCTCAAGGTCCCCCCCCCCCCCCCACACACACACACACACACACATATTCTGGCTGTTTTGTTAACCACAGTAGAGTCATAACCTCAATTTTGGGGACCACTGAATTAGATTAAATCCCAGTAGATTTCCACACAGTGTGTGATGGGTTCAACTTAAATAAACAAACTAAATCTCAATTTTATAGTCTGTTGCTTTTGTCCAACATGGGCTCATTTTATGACTGGAAGGATTTGGCTTGTCCTTAATACCAACGTATTTGTTCAGATGTTAGATCCCTAGAAATATGTTTTAGAATAAATGTATTTTTCTTTCATTTTTAAGGTTCAGCCTGTTAAATATCAATATTTTACTCTTTTTAGTCAAAAGACCAGGTGTACTCAGGTTACAGGTCCACAAACAACTGAACTCTGAATATAACCTCTTCAGTTATTGTAAAATAAAGACATATGCTGTTGTTTTGTTGTTGTTGTTGCTTTGTTTTATGAAGCTGTTACCAGTAATCAATATCTTACCTGCAGTAGAACATAATTAGCTAGGAATATGAAGCAGGAGTTTAACCAGATGAGCTATTTTATGGACCTCAACAGTGCCGTCACTGTTGGATTGGACACCTATTTACATAGAAATCTAAAAGTTATTTACGCTGAAGACTGAATGGATTGTGGTCCATCACCAACATTGTTCCAGGTGAAACTTTACTTTCAGGCTTTACTTCATTAGGCTGCGCAGGAAAGCTGGTCTGAACAAGCACCCTCTCACCCAGGTTAATAGAAGAGAGTATCCTAACTGCAGCATCACTGTCTGGTATGGGAACACCACACAAGCAGAAAAGGCACTGCAACGAGTCTTAAAGACTGTGGAGTGGATCACAGGAACAAAACTTCCTTCCATGGACTCGATGTATGAACAGCACTGTCAAAAAAAAAAGCAGATGGAATCAAGTTCAAGAATCTTTCTTATCCCCAAGGGTCAATTTGTTTCACAGTCAGTAGGCACACAAAACATCCATACTAGACAGAGATCATCACTGTTTGTTGAGAAGCCTGATCTCTACAGGGACTAATGAGTTTTTCAGTCTGTTTGTTCTACATCTGGGCTGCAGATACCTGCGTCCAGATGGAAGCAACCTGAACACATCATGGAGTGGATGATCAGGATCTGCCAGAATCATGGCCTTGTTCACGTAATCATCATTTAATCCAGCTCGCTCTTATATCTGATACAATAAATGTTCATATAACCTGAGACACAGTAGAGCAGACAGCATCATCACTCACAGTGCAAGGTTTTTAATTGTTTTTTCTCTGCCACAGTCAGAATGATGACAAAATAAAACTACTGATCAGGTGCAATAATAACCCTTACATTACCTAACTTCACTTGTCATGTGACATGGGAAGATAGAAATTACCTACTTTCTGTATAAAGATATAAACCACTTTACTCTTTTTTATTTTATTTATTTAGTGTTGTTTCCGTGCTTTAATTGACTGAGAGCTCTGCACAAGAATTCCAGTGTGCCTGGATTGTAGGTCTGTGCATAAATAGCAAATAAAGTACGCTGTGCCTTTGTGTTGCAAAATAAAACATGTGAAGTGCACCAGGGCAGAAAAAGAACTATCTGATGGAAAAGTGTGGTTGTACAAAACACAGAGAATGGTTGTGTCACCATCTGTGTTCTTTTCTGTTTTTGTTGTTGTTGTTGTTTTTTTTTTTTGTTTGTGGATTTATTCCTGTTTGTATCATATTTGTTTCCTGTAGTTTTCCCTCTGTTAGTTGTGCTCCTCGGTCCAGGCCTCTCACCTGTTCTGCATTTCTTCATTGGACTCAGTTGCAGACACTTACCTCAACTTTCCCAGAACATTTAAACCTCTGGCTTTTATTTTGTCTTCATTTGGTCACACTGTTCTCTGGCCTGCATTCACCCTGAGCCCGTTTGTCTGAGCGCCTTGCGGTTTTTGTTGTTTTTATATTTTGTGTGCTGCCACATTAAACTTTTGTGTTAATTATCTTTTTTTATGATTTGCATGGAGTTCTATTGACACTACTTCATGATATAATGAGGTTCAAGAGACCACTGTTTAATTAAATAATTGATATATTTTCATCAGCTATCATTCCCACTTATGCTTAAAACCTTTGATTTTGAAGAATTAAACAGGAGTTGTAGATTTATTTGCAGAATTATTTCCATGGACCATTTGTGGTCCATGTAAATCCCTGTAGACTTTTATTTACCATGAAAACTTGACAAAAATGTAAAAGTTTATAAAACGGTGTTTGCAAAAATTAGCTGTGAAACTTTTAAGATTGAAGTTTTTTAATACAACATAAATCTTCTTTGGGCAGTACGGTGGTGCAGTTGGTAGAGCTGCTGCCTCTCAGCGAGAAGGTCGCCGGCTCAAATCCCGGTCCAGGGGTCTTTCTGGGTGGAGTTTGCATGTTCTCTCCGTGCATGCGTGGGTTTTCGCCAGGTACTCCGGTTTCCTCCCACAGACAAAAAACATGCATGTTAGGCAGATTGGTAACTCTAAATTGTCCCTAGGTGTGAGTGAGAGAGTGAATGGTTGTTTGTCTCGTTTGTCTCTGTGTGTCTCCTGTGATCGACTGGAGACCTGTCCAGGGTGTCCCCCACCTCTGACACAGTGACTGCTGGACATAGGCGCCAGTGACCCCCACGACTCAAAAAGAAGAAAGCATGTAAAATGGATGGATGGATGGATGGATGGATGGATGGATGGATGGATGGATAAATCTTCTTTGATCCTGGTCCTATTCTGGTTAACTGTTAGCTTTGCTCTCTGAATAAAATGCCTGCTTCATATACTAAACTCTGTCCACGCTGCCTGATCCTACAGCAGGTAAGATACTGATTACTAATAACTTACAAAATGCCACTTTACAAATCTAAACTAAACTAATTTCTTAATGATGTGGAGTTTGGATACAATAGCAGCTTTTGAATTATTATGCGTTTGACAAACGATCAAGATTGTTCCATCCGTTTGTTCAGTCATCAATAAAGACCGAACCGATCAGGTGATCTGTATGATTCGTGCTGACGCATAAAATCATTTTAAATCAACGTTGCAATGTTATGATTGACTAAAATTAAAGCAAGTGGAGGGACGGTGTTCAGACTGATAACATTGTCTTTAATTAGACTCAGAACTAACAGGATGTGAGTGTTTTTGCTACTTCCTGTCCAGACTGAAACCGCTGCAAACTGTCTGGTTTTGCTGCAGCTTTTTGTTCCTGCTTGATGCTTCTTCTTTTTATTTATTTATTTATTTGGAACAAAATGGATTTCATTTCAAACTGTGTTTTTTTTTATTGTTTATGTCTTAGACTGGTTCTGTAAGCTTGCATGTACTTATTTACAGTAAAAAAAAAAGGTGTATAAAAATGAACTACAGCAGCTTCTTTTTTAGTTGTTTGTCTTTTTGTATTTGAAGTATCATAAAACTTGTGTTGTAGAGCTCGCATGCTAAACAACCTGTAGTTTGAAGGTAACTAATTTAAGCGCTGGTTCTGATGTAAAGACAAGAAATGAGAAAAGTTTGATTAAATACAGAGCTTGTTCTGGTCCTGGTTTTTGAGCCCTGCATGGCTGCAGGATGTTCAGAGGTTTTCTTTGATCATTTAGTTTCCAGCTCACTCGTCTCCAAACACGTCTGATGATCTTGTAATTTGTCGAAACTGTCAGTTTGCTTTAGCCTCTTCCATCATCATCGGCGAGCGCCCTCCTGGGCGCTGATAGAAACTTTACTTGTGACCTCTGCCCGACCCCCAATGGACCATTTACCTTCCAGGTTAAACTTTCCAAATTAAAAGTCACAGAAGGCCTTTAAGTGAATTATTCTTCAGTCATTTCTGCAAATGTAGAGTTTCCTGTGATGGACGCAATTTGTTTCTTTTAATTTTTCTGACGAATGGAAACGCTTCCTGACGTCCCTCCTCCTTAATGATTACTGGTTTCTTACAAAGATTGACAGTTTTCATGCCAGCAGATGGAAATTGTCCTGTGCCTTTCGATTTATAACCATGTGTCTAAACCACAACATACGGCCCGAGGGCCAAAAATGGTCCTTTGAACCATCTCCATCTGGCCCCAAATATGCCATCTATCCATCAATTATCTTTACCGGCTTCTTCCATTTCAGGTCAGTGGGGTCAATGGTGCCCATGTCCAGCAGTCACTGTGTGAGAGGTGGGGGACACCCTGGACAGGTCTCCAGTCCATCACAGGGGCACATAGAGACAAACGAGACAGCCATTCACTCTCTCACTCACACCTAGAGACAATTTAGAGTTACCAATCAGCCTAACATGCGTTTTTGGTCTGTGGGAGGAAACCGGAGTACCCGGAGAAAACCCACACATGCACGGAGAGAACATGCAAACTCCACCCAGAAAGGCCCCCAGACCAGGATTTGAACCAGAGTAACCTGTTCGCTGAGAGGCAGCAGCTTTACCAACTGCACCACCGCGCTGCCTTCAAATAATCCAAAATGGGTAAAAATAAATAAATAAATTAAGCTACTTGAAAATAAGTTGATGAAAATCTGCATTTTTTTTTTTTAATGAAACTTAAGGAAATCTAAGTTAAAGATCTTGGACAAACACAACTTCAACTTTTGGGTCAAAACATTTTTTTTTAATTTCTGAGAAGTCGTGTTTCCAGAAACCAACGGAAACCTAAAGACTCAAAAAAAAAAAACGTACAACATATTTTAAGCTAACAAATAGGTTGCACTAGAGCCAATTTACAGAAAGTCTGTCTTATATTCCTACAGGGTATTTGAGAAACACATTTTTGACAAGCATATGCTCAAGACAAAGCATGGACATATCTTCTAGATTATCCTTTTAAAGAAAATTGATGTTCCAGTTCACTGTGTGGCCCTTTGATTGCTTTAAATAGTTCAATTTGGCCCTCTGGAAACAAAATGTTGCCCACCCCGTCTAAACTCTTTAGATTAATCTTAACTTTTGGGTTAAACACCAAAGATTAGGAAATAAGGTAGTAGAAACTGAATTGGGAAGGGAAGCATTGCACCACCTTTTGTTACTAATTTAATAATCATATTCCCATTTTGGACATTCATGCAGTTGAAAGGATTCTGCCTTTGTTGCCAAACTGTAATAAATGTAATAATTATAGAAGAGATCAAAAGTCTTGGCAGACCTGAGAGCTCACTGGCAGCTTCGGGCCAGCAGGGACCAGATGCCAGCTTCCACTTACACCTTCTCAAAAATACAACAGATAAATGTGAAGAGGAAGAAAATGGATGAAATCACTAAAGGAGCAACAAGAATGAAGGTGGAGGATGAGACTGTAGAAGGAAGCAGCCAGAAAATAATAAAAACCATCCATAAACAAAGGCATTCTGGGCCTGTCTGGACCGTTTATGAAGGCTTTTCCTTTTTTTTTTATTTGTCTCACCGCATGGCACTGCTTACTGCGTGTGATTTCCCAAAAATGTGCTGGCAGAGCACTTCCACTCAGAGGAGTAGGTAAAGAGGCCCGGCTGTTGCTTTTCTGTCTTCTTGCACCAAACCCAAAGAGTTTGTGTTTAACTTAATGCTGTTGTGTCTTTGAGATGTGCAGGAGTTGAAATAATTATTATCACTTGCTTCCATTGAAGGCTTGCAATCATGAAACTGCAGGTATGTGTGTATGTGTGGCTGTCTGTTAGCAAAATATCTTATAAACCGCATTGAAACTCTCAGCAAGTAATCATTGGATGTTCATCTACAACTGATTACTATATTTTCCGCCGTACACGTCGCACCGCCCTATCAGTCACATCAGTCCAAATATGTCTAATAAAGTGGAAAAATCCATAAATATGTTGCTTCGCCATATACGTCGCATTTATTATGCGTCACCACTGATGCGTCATGTTTGTTACACATCACCGCTGAGAACCCAGAAATGTGGCCAGTGTTGTGCCAAAAATCGATTGGCTGCCAAATGGCGGCCACGGGAGCGTGCACAGGAGGACTTTAACAAGAATTACACACGATTAATGCTTAAAAACAATTGTTTGTTTGCTCATGATTATACCAAAAGTGTGTCTCAATCTAACGTTTGCTTATTAAGTGCACTTGGTCAAATTAGCTTCATTTCGTTGGGACGGTGCAGCTGATTTGATGATTGCTCCAAGAAACAAGCAGAATGAAGGTGGAAGACTGTGGCAATCCGATTGTGTCATTAACAGCTGGTGAAGATTCTCAATCATCCAGGACAAGGTAAATTCAAAAAAGTTCAAGACAAAAACAATAAAGTATAAAGTATAATAAATAAAGTCCAGTTGTTTTTGTCTTGAACGTTTTTGAATTAGTCATTATAGCCACTTTTACCTATTACATGGTACAACGGCATGCCATACTGCTACTACTCTGGTGCCACCTAGTGGCTGAAAAATGGTAGTGTTCAATTTTTTCAGTTTAAATGAATGAAAACAGTCATATCTCAGCCAAAAATCGGTTTATAAATATGGGAAAAATCCATAAATATATCGCTTCGGCCTATAAATTACAGGGCATGCAAATTATGCAAAAAAAAAAACGTGACTTATACAGCAAAAAATGTGGTAACTTTTAGAGTCAACCCAATTCAAGATGGCCGCTTCAGCTATGTAAACTTAGCCAACACAAAATGGCGATAACTCAGTCAATTTTACAGATATTGAGGATGAAATTTGTTGCTGAGAGTCATTCACAGTAGATATTCTTTACGCTGACAGATCATGCAAGATTTTTATTTAAAGTTGGATCATGCATCTGTAGCCTAATTTACAGCCTTTTAACTTCAGGATGTCTGTGAACTGTCGGAGGACTCCAATGATGTCATTTTATCATTACAATCCAATGACAGGCTGAATAGAGTCTTTTTTCATTTCTACAAATCTAATATTACCCTTAGACCTCTTTGGTCTCCTGCTCGTTGCCTTGCCTGCCTCTGGTGTCAGCTACAATAATATTATCTCGTCCGAGTCTCGGTCGGTCATGCGATCTGCATCGTGGGACTGTAGTTAACTGCATCCAGCCTGTGCTGCTACTTTAAAGTCTTCCTCTGCAGGCTCAGACTGTACTGCAGGTCATAATTAACCTGAGACAAAGCAGTGACCTGAGACAAATAGACTGCAACCCGACACCCGCCCGCTCCCTGATCAGCGTAACGCTCCGCGGCCCGCTTCACTGAGACCTTAATGGCGTGGTCCTGCAGATCCAGCCTGACCTGAGGGCAACCGAAGGGAGAATTCCAGACATGTGCAGATGCAGGGAGGAGTTGGAAGAGCCCTGCAACTGGAGGAGAATGACTTCTTAATTGCATTAAGTGTTGTCGCCCTTGGCCAGATTAAAGTTGATGATATGCCGCAGCATGTGGGGTGGTTATTTATACTGCAGCTGCAGTGAGAAATACTTGGAATGGACTGAATCAAAATGGTTGTGAGGACAGCTGCCCGGTCAGCTGGCTCCACGCTGAGAGTCTAGTTTATTGAGTTCATCTGTTCGCTCCGGCTTGTTTCAGTGACTACAGCCTTTATACCTAAAAAAAACAATAAATAAATGGATGTTAGCCAAATACTAGCATCATTTTAAGTTAATATCTCAAAAAGTGTTGATGAAAAATCTCATGGCCAATGACTTAACTGTGAATATATTTACAGTCTTGTTTTATTTTATTTTTCCGCTAAAGTGCAAGTTCACTCTTAAAGAAATAAATCTGATCACCCCGTAAGAGATATCCGTTTTATCTGCTGATGCAAAGTTGTGTGCGTCATATAAAACACTGCGCAATTAATTTAAACGTATTTCTTTATATTTTAATTTATTAATTTATTAAGGTTTTCATCTTACCCACCCACATTTTTGTTATATTGTCAGTTCAGGGAGTTGAACCGGCAACCTTCTGATCACAGGCTCACCTTCTCTAACCTCTGCTCCACCACGCCCCCTAGCCACGTCTTCTTGTAATCTTTTAATAAGAATTCTCCAAAGCTTCTGAAGGTCCTTCAAGGTTTTTTTTGGCACTTTGGCTGCTTTTTTACTTCTTTTCTGTCCAGTCCGTCCAGAACAGCTTATTGAGCTGTGTGGGGCTTAAAGTGGACAAATGGAGGACAAAAACACATCAGGCCTAAAAAGATCTTCAACTGCATTATCAGAAAGTCGTGCTGTTTTAGACACAGGGAACAAATCCAGCAGATTGGACCCAAGAGCTGAGAGATGCATCGTTCTTCTGTTTGTCGTAATATCTCTCTGAGAACTGTCTTATTGGTGCTACAATACCACTCTGTGTCAAACCATGTTGTCTTCAGGTTTATTTATGTATTTTTTACACATGTAGATTCAACTAAAGAGAAAATAATTATCTTTTGTCAGGCTGCTGCTAATAAAGTGCCTAAAGATCTAATTAAAAATGTGCCCTTTACTAAAGTGTCCAGTATTTATAGACACGACTCTGGTTCATCCTTTGGTTTTCAGAGCCTTTTTAATATCTGAACGATTCAAAGGCCTAACAAACAAACAAACACGCTTCTTTGAGCACGATGAATGCTGGGTCAAAATTACCGGTAAGTGGGGAAAAAAAAGCCGAAATCTAAAGAAAACCTTTGAACGATCTTCAGAAAGTCTGAAGAAATGCTCAGGGTTACGAGAAAGCTTTGCTACGGGGAAGCAAAACGTAAAGAAACGAGAGCTGACTCGTGACTTTTACAGAAAACTTGTGCATAAACAGAGTTCTTCCAGTAAAATGTGCACCACAAGGATTTCTTAACTGTTTTTATAAACTCATTGCCTCTTTGATTTAGGTTTAATTAGAAACATTGACTGACTGCGGTTTATTGCAGACTAATTACATTTACAGTTCTGAATTCCAAATAGAGTTCAAAATCTTACTTCTAACCTACAAAGCCCTCAACAACCTAGCTCCATCTTATACTCGAGATCTTATTTATCCATATTTTTCTAACAGAGCACTTCGCTCTCAGACTGCAGGCTTACTTGTGGTTCCTAGAGTTTCTAAAAGCAGAATGGGAGGAAGATCTTTCAGTTATCAGGCTCCTCTCTTGTGGAACCAACTTCCAGTTTCTGTCCATGAGGCTGACACTTTGTCCAGTTTTAAGACTTTACTTTTGGATAAATCCTATAGTTAGGGTTGGCTTGTTATGCTGCCACAGGCTTAAACTACTGGAGGACAAATTGACCTAACTTCTGAAAATGAATTGTTACAAATTTAATTTGATATTATTTACACCTTAACATGTGACTCTCAACCTGCCATTGTGTATCTGTTCCTCTCAAACCCAGCCGGTCGAAGCAGACAACAGCTTGTCCTGAGCCTGGTTCTGCTAAAGGTTTCTTCCTCATGAGGGAGTTTTTCCTTTCCACTGTCGCCTTCATGCTTGCTCAAGATGAACGTTCTGTGATGGAGTTAAACTCAAAGCAGTCGGCTCCTCAGATAAATAATGTTATTAATTTACGTATATGAATATAAATGTTTCTGTTCAGTGCCCTGAGATTTCTTCTGTTGTGACTTGATGCTATATAAATAGACTGAACTGAATTACTTTTGAATATTGTGCGCAACTCTGATACAAAGCACAGTAACTGGTCAGACCCATGGTTCCAGTGGTAGCCCCCCCCCCCCCCCCCCCACCACCACCACACCTGACTCATTTGCACTCCTCTCACAGACATTTTTTATTTATAACTTCTCATATTTGGCTTTTAAATACACAGTGATGATTGTCACTCTCTTCTAACGCATCTCTAGTTAGATCATTTTTATTGTTCGTATAAATTGTCAAACCTGCGTCTCCTATCGATTAATAAAAAAGAACTTATTGTCTGAGTCATTTTAAATGATGCAGACAAACTACTACAGAAGTAGAGTTTCTCACATATTGCAGGAAGTCGGTAACAGATAAGACGAGATTCAGACAGAAATATTCCATATCTCGGGGTGAGATTTGGTAAACGAGGTTGCGATATATGTAGGATTTACTGCCACATTCCAACATGCTCTGGAAAGTCTAAACCTAATGCTCCAGTGTTTCAGGGATCAGGAGAGCGCCAACAAACAGATGCTGGACAGGAGAAGTTCAAAGAAACGTCACATTTTCTCTCAGTTCATCCTCCTGTCAGTCATTTTTCCAGTTTTTTGTGCTAACTACAACTGAAAACAAATACCACATTTTTAGCCATGCAGTGACCACAGGTATGTTAATTGGGCTTGGCTGGCGTGTTTTACTCGATTCCGACATTAGCTGAGGTTTTACCCACTGTGTGTGGTGGGATACAAAGGGAGGGAGGTTCCTTACTGTCACGTTTTCACCCTGGGAACTCGTTTTTATCCGTTTTAGGTTGAACACCTCGCTTGATATTTAGACATCTGCCTTTGCCTCTTTAAATCGAACATACACGTGCATCTCTGTGGCTGTTGGAGTTTTTTTGGGGGTTTTTAGGCTGTGTCTCTGGGGGGTGGACTGGTGACACTGACCTGCAGCGGGGAAGCTTCCTTCTCCCCCACCTACAGAAAGCAAACAAGCTAATCAGAGCCAGCGGTCAGGCCCAGTTTGACCTCTGCGTCCAGTCCGTCGGCCGGCCAGAGGAGAGGACCATCCCGCTGCTACAGACGAGTCCACGGCAGAGAAATGTGCGTGGATGGTGGAGGAAGCTGAGCATGCAGATGTGCCCCTAATAACCTCTGTAAATTGCTCTAAACTTTAACGCTTCACTAGCCATGTCTCCATTAACAACCCCCCCATTATCCTCCTCAACAGTTTGCCTGACTGAGAGTTTTCTGGAGGAAAGTAAGAGCAGAAACTTACCTCAGGGTCTTTTTATTAGCTGCCCTGAAGGGTTTATTCAATTAGCATGATCCTTATCCGCAGGTGGACTCAGTTATGGCCTCTTTAAGTACACGTTAAGACATTTTCCATGGCGGTGTTAAAGTATAGGCTTACAGTTTACAATTGACCATGAAACGACAGAATATTTTCATTCTGTTCATCCTGTGAGGCACTAAACTTAGCACATGTTGTGGCAAACAGGAGCTGATTTTCTGTTTGACAGCAGCGATCGTTGAGAGCTAATGAAAGGATTATTAGAACCAGTTCTATTAGTACTGAAAAGGGTTTCTTTATTTAAAAATACTCTAAACAAACACTGGAGATTTATGGACAATAAATTATCGGTTCATCAAGTACACTATTTTAATCCCTTTCTTGAGTGTGAATCTTTGATTTTTAGATAATCTCAAAAGATTCTGACTCTTAAAAATCACAGTTTGATTCAGATTTTACTTTTCTTTGAGAAATAAAAGTCTAATGCAAAAGAGCACATTTTGGGATGCAGTAATTTAATAATCAGTGCTATGATCTTGTAATCTGGCGTAAAACAATTACCAAATTATTCACGCCGAGGCGGGGAGGGGGGTTTGATGTTCTGAAGGGATGACATAGCGTCTGAGTGACCGCCTGGTTATGGGATTAACAACAAGCAGATTTATTACAGAGGGATTGATGATGACCCACAGCAACTTTGAACTGAGTTTAAAAAAGAAATTAACCACAAAGAGGATTGCTAATCTGAGTTAATGTTTTGAAAACTATACGAGGAGACGCCCGTCACACAATTAATGCATTGTGCTCCACGTCAACACAGCTGAGTTCTGCTCCATGCCTCTTTTGATTCTGCGATGCTCGCTTCACTTACAGCTCCCGTCTGTGCAGGAACCGTCCGGCTCCGTCTGTGATTTATGAACAGAGGGAGCACAAAGACCAACTGGTTTTTGCAGCCTTGACACAAGATGACTTCTTCTTAACCAATCGTAGTAAAAAAAAAAAAAGGGTGTTTTTAGAAAGGTGTGTAGCTGCCTATGCTTATTTATTTATTTATTTATTTATTTATTTGGCTGTCCTTGTCTCACTCATTGCCAATAAAGGCAAGCTGAGAGTAATTTATGGGAACTTTGCTCCTGACGTCTTTGCACTATCCCAACTTGAGTCCATGAGTCCTTAAACTTATATCTTCCTCTGTCAGCACTCTGACCCCCTGGGGACTGGGGGGGGGGGGGGGGGGGGGGAAAAGAGGGGGGGGGGGGGCGGGGGGGGGGGGGGGGGGGGGGGGCTGAATGGAGGGGGGGGGTTCAGCACGGGGCGTGGGTGGGGGTTGGGGTTTAATCGCTGAAGCCGCTTCTACTTCATCTCTTCCTGAGTGCTTCTGTTCGTTTTGACAGAAACCATTTAGCATCTCTCTTATCTGTTGCTGCTTTTCGTCATTTGAAGTCTTGCAAAGTATCTAATTCACTGAAGGAAGGTCTGATGGGATTATTATGTCATCCGTGAGCATATTTGTGGGGCTTTCATGGTTTCTGCAAATGGTCTACAGTAAAAAAAAATTTAAAAAAAGAACTAGAAACATACCTTCAAAATCCCCTGCAGTGGTTTCCAGATCAAAACAGAAGTAACAATAAAGAGCAACGAATGGGGCCGCACAACAGATGGAGCTCCCACTGAACTATTTTTTGTTAGTGCATGGTATTTTGGGCCAGTGCTCTTCCTCATACTAACAAACTCTGAATATAGAGTCAATCCATCCATCCATCCACCCATTACCTTTACACACTTCTTTCTTTTTTGGTTGCAGGGGTCACTGGTGCCAATATCCAGTTATCACTGTGTGAGAGGCGGGGTACACCCTGGACATGTCTCCAGTCCATCACAGGGGCACATTGAGACAAACGAGACAAACAACCATTCACTCTCACTCTCACACCTAGGGACAATTTAGAGTTACCATAGCCATATTGGGCTTCGATGTAGCAACCCCATTTTCAAGAGGAATCCTTCTTACGTCTAGATGCTGCCACACACCAAAATGGAAGTTGTCTCGTTGCTCCCAAGAAGCTTTCTTATTCCTTGATGTAGCCTCACATAAAAATGCATGTTGATACTGCACTTATTTTTCAAGTTATTGCGCTCACAACATTCACTGACACAGACGGTATTTCCAATTCCTCCTTTTCGATCCACGACGTTGGACAACAAGATACTCCTTGTGATAGAAATTGCGTTTTTACCTCCATAACATCTGAAGTCCTCACATATGTTCACATTAGAAATACTCACTGATTATCAGATTATCAGCAGCCTCTTGCCTGCCTGCTCTGTATGACAGGAAGTAACTTTAGAACCTTGTAGGATTAAAGACACCAAACCTTCCTCTTTCCTCTCGGTGTCAGACGGATTACCAAAGTGTATAAAAGCCAAATCAAAACACGCATATGGTTCCTGAACTCTCTTCAGGGGTTGTTGCACAGTGGCCCAATCTGCAGCTCAGGTCCAACAAACATCAAAGAAAGTGAAAGTTTAGACAGGTTGATAGTGTGTGTAGCAGAGGAAACGTCTGATCCTGTTAACATGAGCCACTCATTTCTGAGCTGCTCGCAACTAATTTGGCATGCACACCTACATCTTTCCTGCTCCCACTGACACAACTCAGTTGTCGTACATGATGGTGAGACTCTGTTAGTCTATGATACATGCATGAGGCGTGTGCCTGGTTGTGTATATTGCAGATCATGAGCGAAGGCAAGTGTGTTGCATGTGAACGCTTGCACACATGAGAAATTGCTGCTAAAGACCAACAGATACTGGTACTGCTGTGACCTGGGAGATGCTAGAATCTCTTTGAAGTGTGTTTGTTGCTGCTGATGTAAAATTACTTGAGAGGATCTGGACTGAGCAGATGTCTCCTGGTGTTGTGTTGTGCAACACTTGCATATGAAACAAAGAGAAAACTGCGACAGTATCAGCCATTACGTGTTAATGTGAGTAAAACCCTCAACTGCAGAACATAGTTGCGTGACTTTGATGTCCAAAAACGAAGTAAAAGATTGAAGATATGTTGTTTCTTTACATGCTTCATTTAATTCCAACCTTGAAAAACAAATCATGTTAGCGTAAAAGTACACAAAGAAAAAAAACTGTGCGATAGAAAGCAGACCGTTGTAGTTATACACGTTTTATCTGCAGCGTTGAGTTTAATCACAGAGGAAAATAGAAACGCAGCAACAACGCCGTTCATGTTTCATGTCATGCACATGAACCTACAGTAGTATGTTGTATACATATTTGCTTCAGCATGTTTAGTACAGTGTTTACTTTACATCAGGGATATGATACAGACATCCTGAATGTTACGACGAGCACCTGTGGGACCATTCAGCTGCACGCTGCGATGCTTGCCACGAGTGCAACTGCGTGACAGCGAAGCCGGCCGCGCTGTAATGAGCAAATCCATCAAGGAGGCAAAGCGTCCACAGCCAGGAGGAAGCAGGTGCAACTGTATACTTTGCCATGAAATTGCAAGAATTTGGAAACTTTCTGTATGTAAAGAACAAAAAATTAAAATGGGACAATTAACTAAAGATTATTCTCCAGGCTGATTGTTTTTGGTGAAGACAGACGCACGAGCAGCCTGGATGATGAATAGAGAAACCTCAGGCAAAACGTAATCATTTCCTTACTTTTGAACTCTCAATTTCCAAGCACGTTTATTTTGTTTAAGTGTCCTGAGAGCAAACATGAATGGAGAAAGTGATGGGGGTCACACTTTTTTTTTTCCTATTTTGGTTTCTTCACATCCACATATCCTTCTCTTCCTACAGTCAAGGCTCTTGTAATGTGCCCTAAACGCACCGTGTGTATGCTTCCTAACAGCTGTGCAGGTCCCATTGAACCAAAACATCATGGATGGCTGCTAATAACCCACCCTAATAATCCCCACATTACCTAATGTCTTTCTGCATGTGGTGTCATTAAATGCTCATTTATTATAATGCCAACAGTTCATGCCGTCTTGACCATGGACTCAGAGGTGGGAGCTAACGCCTGGGCAACGGCTGGTTGACTTTGCAGCAGAGCAGCAGGCTCGCTCATACCCCTGAGGGGTGATGTTTAGGGGTTGGCCATGAGGTGAAGCGCAGCTCAGTGGTCCCTCAGAGGGACATCTGGGTAATGAATGTCAGCTCGTGTTGCAGGAGCCTCAGACTGAAAAAACAGGAAGTACACAGCTGAACGCTGCTCTAGAGGCAGACCGTTGACCAGTAGTTTTCAGAATGACACAAGTACTGGTCTTCACAAAGCTTGCTGCTTCCGCGTTTTTAGATCTTTCTATCTGATGCTTCTATGGTATAATAACTACATGCATTTCTTGAATTTCAAAGGCTTATATTGACAAGTGCATGTCGTTTTTCAAAGAGTCAATATTTGTGATTTTTGGCTCTTCTTTTTCAAGGCCTCTGTATTCACCCTAGCATGATATCAGTAAAATTCTGAGCCAAATCCTGAATGATGGCAGCCCAAATGTTATTTAATCCATATTTGGTGTTAGTCAGAAGTTGTGGGTTTCTTGAGAGCCACAAGTTCTAAATATGATTAAGGTCTAAGGAGTTTCCTGATTTTGGACATCAAATTTTGTTGCGTAGATCTGTGAGCCACTCAGTGGTGGGCACGGTTCTGCTAATCTGCTAATAGCATAACTAACTTTACATTTAGCAAATTAGTGTTTTCGCTAACATTAAAAACCTTTAGTTTGGCTAAATTTAAATTCAGTATATTCAAGTCTGCTTTTTTAATATAGTTGTCCTCACTAAAAGCTTATTGAAAAATGGTGATTTACACTGAGCGATGGCGATGCTGTGGAAATGCTACACCCTGTGTAACAGTTTTGTTCTATCACATGTACCACATATGATGCGAATGACAATAAAGAAATCTTGAACTTGACCTATGCTATGCAGAGCTAAGGAAAGTAAATTGATGACGTCACCACCCTCGCAGTGATATTTTTTCTCGTCATACCTGCTGCAAACAGTCTCTGACTCTGACTCTGACTCATCGTGTCATTTTACACTGTAAACTGTTACTGGCTGTAAACTTTACAGCTAATAACAGAGACTTGAACATGCATGTCAAACCAGAACAGGAAAACAACATGAAAACCCCATTTTCCCAACTCAGAAACATTGTAAACAGTCAGAAACATTGTAAACAGTCAGAAACATTGCACACATAATCCCTACCCAGAATGCTTACGACGTACGACTGCCTGCTTAGCTCAGCACTCAACCCACAACTCTTTTAGGAGCAGAGTTTTTTTAAGTGTAGACACAGAAATGCTACTTGAAGAGGCAGCTAGTATGCTTGTAAGTTGCTGTTGTGTTTAAAATGAATGTTTATGTAATTATTTTCAGTTTACATATCCAGTATAAGTGTTATTCGTTCATATTAGTTCATAACTTTATTATTAGTAAGCCTGAGAGTTACCGGATCCAAATAAACAATTACCATAACGCACCCTGTCAAAATAAGAGAGTTCCCGGAACCTGTTCCAGCAGGATCCGACTCAAGCCCTGCGTTTACTTTAAGGCACAGTTCTCCAATGGGTTATTTTTAATGACAAAGCCTGACGCTGCAATTAACTTCAATTCATCTGATCACTCTTCACAACATGGTATATGCAAATTGTCATCATAAAAGCTTAGGCAGCAAACATGACAATTAATATTAGTGTCATTTTCAAAGCTAAAGTCGATATGGACTCTTCATTCTCCATGACCTCCTGATTCATGCTCAATAATCTAGGTAGAAAAATCCAAAAAAGTTAAGTCAGGTCCTCTGGATGGTTTATTTTTGTTGAAACATTTCGTCTTTCATCCAAAACTGTTTGCTCTGTTCTCCAGATTGCAGTGAATGCAGAGAAAAGCAGCTGAAAGGACTCAGAACATAAGCAGCTGAACTTTAAACACTCATTTGATGACTTACAGTAAAGTCCCTGAATCTGCCAATTTGACTAATAGCCCTTAATTCTGTAATGTAGCTTAGTGTTGGCTAAAAAGCCTTTTTAACTGTAGCATTTCAACAGGTTTTTCATTCCAGATGAAGACTGATTTACAAAGATTAGCAGTGTATGTCTTGATTACACTGCTCTGAATTTAGAGCCTAATTGGACACATGGAGAGACTCCCTTGAGGGATGGTAAGATATACGTTGGGGACTCTGGGAACCTTACTGGAAGCCATTAAGGAAACAAGACATTTCCGACCACAGAAATGACTAAAAATTAGAAAACGGCAGGGGGAAAAATTAGAACCATCAGGGCAGAAGTCTTAAAACCACAATTGTTGAATTTGTGCGTTAAGGTCGTGTGGCAAAATACTTTGCTTTGTCGCACTCAGGTTCCTTTTTAGCTCCATTTTATTTGAGTATTAAACAGTTACGGTAAGAATTATTGGCATAGTTTGAATTGTTACCAAAGACTGAGCAGATGGTCACATTTAAATACTTCATACAGACATGCTGAATCTTCTTACACATCACATCAACTGATAGCAATTGACATGTTTGCACTGGCTCACCGTTGGTGCAGAGGTGCCACAATCAATGGGATAACAATTCTGTTAATGAATTTTATGCATCCATCCATTATCTTTACCAGCTTCTTCCTTTTCGGGTCATGGGGGTCACTGGTGCCCAGATCCAGCTATCACTGTGCGAAAGGCAGTGTACACCCAGGACAGGTTGCAAATCCATCACAGGGACACATAGAGACAAATGAGACGAACAACCATTCACACTCTCACTCACACCTAGGGACCATTTAGAGTTACCAATCAGTTTAACATGCATGTTTTTGGTTTGTGGGAAGAAACTGGAGTACCCGGAGAAAACCCAGTCATGCACGGAAAGAACATGCCAACTCCACCCAGACAGGCCCCAGGCCAGGATTTGTACCGGTGACCTTCTTGCTGAGAGTCAACCGCTCTACTACCTGAGCCACTGTGCCGCCATTAATTTTATCATTAGCTATAAATAGGATCTTCATTTGCTGCTAATAATATACATGAGGCAATAAAAACCAAAATCATTTACGTTAAAAAGTGACTTGGCCTTACACTTATGACGAGCTTAGCGGTGTTGTGTCTCACTGATATTCTTCTTGTCATTTCTTTTGCAATAAATTGTTTTTTTTGTTTTTTTTAATCAACAATTTGGGTCTTCCTGTTTCCTTCACTGATTGCTACGACACTTCCTATCAGAAAAAAGCTCACTGTTTTTGCTCATTTGTGACATAACCATAATTAGTCTTGACTGCTTCGTTCCTGAATGTTTAAATGTTGCTAAAGTTTAACTTGTTAAACTTGTGCTGAGCCTGCTTTGTGTTTCACTGTGTGTTTAGTCAGTGCAGATTTAAGTTGTAGTCCTTAATGACAGCAATCTGTGCCCCACTAACTAAGCTAGTTTTAGTAATTTAATCATTGGAAGTTCTTGCCTTATTAAAAACTCTAAACTCATTAAAAATGGAGTTTTAACAATGTGCTAACATCAGGGTGAGTACTAGTTCTTACAGACTTTGCCAACCAGTTGAGAGACTCCTGATGCTGGCTAGCACGCACAGAAACTCACTCAGGTAAATGCTACAGCACCTTCGAAACAAACGCACTACAGAAGCCAGTTGCAAACAAAAGCAGAGATTTTGGATTTGAGTGGAACAATTTATGTTTCATTTCTTATTTATTTATTCCCTGACCTCACCTGGGCCAGACAGGGACCGCGAATGGGCTGAAGACTAGGGCTGACTTGTAAATGAAACAAGATGGAGGCGATAGAGGGAGCAAACTATGCACAAAAACTGAAGCTAAAACCTGGTGCTGCTCATTTTTAGTAAATCAGGCCAAGTGTGACTGCCTTTTTTTTCTTACTTAGTTTAAGAAACTGATTAATTATTAAATAACAGTGCCAGTAATTGTGTTTGGTACATTTTTTTCTGTATAAAAGCCATTTGAGTTATTTGCTTTGCTAAAATACGATAATGCAAAATTTATATTTGTGTAAATGACATTAGGTTTACCTGTATAATTACAGGACGCTAATAATTTATGTTTAAACATTATCATGTATCTCCAGTCAGTTTATATACTGTATATAAATGTCAATTGATTCCTCTCTTGTCATCAGGTTTATATTTCAAACTATAACTTCAACTTGTATTCCCCCCTGCGGCGATGCATGCTCAAGTCTTCAAAAGCTGGGGTATTTTTCTGTGTTCAGGGGGCCCTACTGTTGCTGCTGAGTGAAGAAAATACACAGTTTCTGTGTTCAGAGGAAGTTCAGAGAACAGTTTAAACAGGAAAGCCACACTCTGCGTGTCACTTTCAGCTCCTGCCGGAGAAACTGATGTAAAGTCATCATGATGATTGAAGCGTTGCGTGAAGCTTGAGGTCGTTAGCAGCGGCACACTTGAGTGGCGGTGGGATCTGTAATACCACCTGGAAGCAATTGTGTTTACCTCCTTGGCATACTCATGCGTCGGTGAATTATTCTGAGCGTGTTCACGGTGTTTATTTCTGCTGTGAGGTCTGGCTGATGGCAGAACAACAACACGGTCATCGAGAGCAGTTTTGAAGTGGAGAATTTTAAAAAACAACTACTGCGTGTGTGCGAGGATTGTGTGTCTATTGTTAGTGTGGCAGAAAACTCGGGCCTGACTGGTTTGGTCATTATAGTAAAGTGAAGCCCTCCATGGTGTAGTCTATGTGATATGCTGGTATAAGGCGTATACCCACTAAAGCGTGGGAATTTTCATACACTTAAAAGTGCCCAATGACACATGACATATGATTGGGCATGTGTCGTTGATACATTAAACGGCAGTTAAACGCTTCCGTAACAATCTGTCTGCATGCAGCGCTTGTTTGTTACATTTGCTTGTCCACTGCAAACTCTTCACTGCTCCTCTCCGCTGCTTTGCCCTCTACCCCTCTAAAACATCTCTGTTTATATGTACAACTGCCCGTCCAGACACTGTTGAAGCCTTATAAAACTCACCATAATATTTTGATATCTGTCATCGAACAGTATTCTGTTATAAAGAAGCCAGAGGGAGAGGAAATAGTCTTTGTTTGTGGTATGCATTCCCATCATAACACATGAGCTTCAGTTTCCCATGGCTGCCTTTGTTGTGATGAGTTGTGGCACCAGGAAAAGCAGGCAGAGTCTGCATGGGGTTCAGTGGCCAAATAGATTTGTTTAGTCTCTGTGGGTATTTAGGTATTTTTTTGGATGTATGCTTGTTTTCTCAGCACAGATGTACAGGGGGTTGTGAATACCATAACAATGTAAAAAAAAACTTTCTGTGATTATACAAACTGTGGTCTTTCTTTGTAAGGATTGTTTTAGAAGTGATTTCACAACTTTAGGATGACCTACTCTTTAAATGCTCTGTCATATTTTCTCTGAGCAGCGTCAATGCTGGTTTATAGTCCATAAGAAGTGCCGAGTTCATGTCTCGCTGATATGGGTGTGTGACAAAAATTGCGTATTTTTCGACTCGCATTCTCTGAAACCCTGTCTTCTGCATTGGCCCAGTCAGAGTTTCTTAGGGTGCATTCACATCAGCCCTGTTTAGTCCGCTTTAATCGAACTCTAGCTCATTTTCCTAGAAAGTCCGGTTCGTTTAGGGAGGTGTGAACGCACCATCGAACTCTGTCACGGAACAAAAAGGCGAACTCTGGCCCGGGCTAAAACCTAGGTCTCAGTCCGGTAGAAGCGAACTCCAGCGCGGTTTGAGTACAGTGTGAATGTAAACAGACCGGACCCCGCTCCGCAGGGTAAACAAACACGCATTTCTCTGACCTTATATGGAGCCGTCAGCTGTCTTGTGTGGAAAAACAATATTCTCCACGGTCTTCTGTCTCATCTTCTGCTCATGCTAAGTCCATTTTTGAAAAATGACAAAATATAACTCCTAAAACTGCTAAAACTTGGTGCCACTTCGTTTTTATTTTTATTTACAGAAGAAGAAGAAGAAGACGTGTCTTTAGAGGTTTTGTGTCGTTTCTTTCAGTAGTTCTTGGTGCAGCGCCCCCTCAGGCGAGCAGGGGAACAGGTTGGTTCAACAGGTTGGCTCGACTGCACAGTGCAGTGTGAATGCAAACGCACCAGCTCAAAGTAAACAAAAGGTCATGAATATTGGTCCCGAACCAAACCGAGTCTACCGGACTATCTGGTGTGAAAACGACCTTACAGGGTATGTGGCAAGCATTGTGTGATTAGTCAGAACTTCTTATGGTTGTTCATGAAAAGTGACAGCAGTCAGCTGATCTCTGAGATCAGATCTGCTGGCCGAGGGTGTGAGAAAATACCACCATTATTACAACTGTTCCAGCAGAAATGATTAAGTCAAATAATATTCATAGTCAAAAAGCTAATTGAAGAAGATTGGACAGGGCGGATACACCGGCCACTTTCCATAGCTGTGCTGACCGAGCATAGCGATGATGATTGGGAGGGAGTGTGCCTCGGTCGAACAGTGGAGTGACATGCTCCTGTGTCATCTGTTGGAAACAGTGGTGGTCACTTTGGGACAAATTTACAAAATGGCACTTCTGGGTTAATAACAGAAATAGCATATCTTCCTCCTCCAACTCCTCCACTATCAACTTAAACAAGCATTCACTCTGACAATCATGCTGTCTGTGTTGATTCTGACTGCACGTGACGTGCGCTGCAGAGGGAAGATCTATCAGGAGTTCTCCACTGCAGTTTCCTTTGAGTATGAAAAGTCTGTGTGAAAAAGACAGTCTCAGATCACGTCAGCAAGATCTGATTGTTTTTAAGTCTTGTGAAGTAGAATCAGACCTTTATCTGCTATAGCCTCATTTTGAAAAGGAATTTGACAAATGATCCAAAATCTAGTGCAGTTCTTTGGTGGAGATTACAGCCAAGAACTGATTATGAATTCACTTGAATTTACCGCAAATCCTTTTTTTGTTGTACCTTAATTAATGTAATTACATGAAATTGATAAGTTTTAAGTGCAAGAGCTCCCAAATGTGCTGTTTAAGACAAGACTGTTTTTTTCATTAATTCATTCAACCTTTATTTAGACAGATAAATCCCATTAAGCCTCGAGGACTCATTTACAAGAGAGACCTGATTTCAACAAAGAATGTTGACAACAATGGAAAACAGCGACAACAATAAACAATTATAAAAAGACATACAGATTTTTTTATACAAATAAGATGGCAAAGAAAGTAACAAAAACAGCTAGATTATAAGGCGAATGTAGAAAACTAAAAACAGGAACATGTCTGCATTGGTCCTTGCCAGGAGTCCAAAAGATTCTTAAAGCCACTTAGAGAGGTCAAGGTCGAGAGCTTCAGATCTTTTTGCAAGATATTCCAGGAAACAGGAGCGGAGTAGGAGAAGGCCCTTTTGCCTTCAGTCCTCACTGAGGGAACACTGCAGGTAATAACAAGTTTGAGGTGGAACAAATCTGACTGGATGATGTGAAATGCGGATTGCTAAAGCTGGAAAGCCTTATCAACTGTTTTAGCTCGACAATAAACAACTGTGTCATCAGCATAGAAATGTAAGGATACATCAGGGATGATCTGACCTACGTTACCTATGTAGATTGTAAAGAAGGTGGTTCCTAAGACGGAGCCTTATGGTACACCATTGTTGACTGTTAAATAACTGGAGGAAGTATCATTATGTTGAACACATTGCCTCCGATCTGAGAGACAGTTAGAGAACCAACCAATGGTGTGATCTGAGAAACCAATTTCTGAGAGCTTATGACACAAGATGTTATGGTCCACAAGATATTGTGAAAGATGTTATGATGTTATTGCAACTGATCAGTTGTCTTCCTGAAGGCAATACAAGAAATCCATTTGAAGCAGTGACTAAATCATGGTTTACATGCAAGTGCTTTTGCTAAATGTAATTGTAAGGGGCCAAAATAAAACCACTTTTCAACAGTGGTGTTGTTCAGTCACTCACCAGCTCCATCTTTAGGATTTTTCATTTAAGCACTGAGGAACAAGTCGTATTTAGAAGTAGTAAACGAAGAGGGTCTGTGTGTGTAGGCTGAGGTTGTTGTGTACCATATGTCATGGGGTGAGGATGGGATTGGGTGATGGTGGGGAAAGACGACACCCTGACAAGTTGTGTTTACGAGGGAAGAGAGCATCGGGGACAACTGTCGGCCACTTTGAATATGAGACAGAAGGGGAGTGAGAAGGAGGGAGCCTGGGAGAAAAGTTTTTAAAAAAAAGAACACGTCAAAAATCAGGCAGGAAGACGTGACTGGGACACAAAAATCATGTGCAGCCTGACACCAGGTCTTAACTCGTTGGACAGACTGAGGAAAGTAGAGAAATGCAGTGAGAGGAGGAAGAAGATGACACAACCACTGTAGGCTTCGGTATAAGTTTGTTTTTGAACGGAAATGTGAATGAAAATTTGTTGGGGTCATAGGTGACATTTGTTGGGCTACAGTGGTAGATTTATGGGCCCCACCAACTAGAAGGCTGTAGGTCACATGCTGACTTTATTACACGCTTTAACCATCACACACACACACACAGAAAATAGGGATGCAGACACAGAATATCCTCCTTCTGATGCCAGGTCATGTGTATTTTGGTTCGAGTAATAGATAAAGCAGGAAATAAGGCTCATCTGCCATGTGTGTGTGTGTATGTGGATGTTTATTTAAGTCTGCATGCGCACCATCTGGTTTTGGGGCGATCCATAACCAGTATGATGAAGATGGAGGACATGCGACACTGATCAGTAAAGAAACAAGCTTTCAGACGGAGATGAAAGAGCTAAGTTGGATCATATTTCTCTGCATCGTTAATATCTATCAGGAGCGACACAGAATCTAAAACACTTGGACTTGGATGGCTAAGAGGATGAGAACCGAGGAGAATAAAGAGAGAGAGGTTTTCTCAGGGTCACAGCATTGCACTACTTTTTTTTAACCTCATCATCATTTATTATTTTTCCTCACTTTTGCTGTCAGGGCGTAAGAAGTGCTTCATCTCTTGTGAGGAGGTTCAGGCTAAAATAAGTGTTTTTACAGAATTTCACTTTGTATTTATTCTCCAGCTTTATGCCTTCCAATTAAAATGTGTGGATTATTTTATTTCAAAATAAGACACATATTTGTTTAAAAAGCTCCTTAACATGAGTAATAGCCATGTTAGAACGAAAATTGCATTACATTTGTTTTGTTATCGTACCTATTTGACATTTTATATTGTTGTTTTTGAAAAATAATATAGTTTCTGAATTGTGCAAGTTCACACAACCCATTTAAAACAACAAGTTAAATAAAAATGTTTAAATAATTAATTAAAATGACATAATCTTTAAGGTTCAAGGTGACTATTGTCATTTGCATCACATGTGGTACATGAGGTGGAACAAAATTGTGTACTTAAGGTCCCAGTTACACCCAAAAGTATTAATAATATAAACTATAAAAAGAAACAGCATGCAAGGATCTAAGATATATGCTAAACAATAATAATATAATGGTGTATTAAACAGCAGCCTGAACATGAGTCTGTTGTGAGCAGATGAGTATGAATATAGCAGTTTAAGGTAAGAAATCAGCAGCATGGATAATCAGCAGCACATATACAGTGTTTGTCAAATCTCCAATTGAAGTGTCATTACAGTGATTTTTGTGGTAAGAGATTCATGAGCCTAACAGCCTCAGGGTAGAAGCTGTTCCTCAGTCTAGTGGTTCTACACTTAATGCTTCTTAACCTCCTTCCTGAGGGGAGCGGGGCAAAAAGTGTGTGTGCTGGGTGAGTGGGGTCCTTCATGATGCAGGTGGCCCTCTTCCTGCATCTGGAGGTGTAGATGTCTGTGATGGTGGGGAGACTGGCTCCAACAGACTTCTGTGCAGCCTTCACCACTCTCTGCAGAGCTTTACTCTCTCCAGCTGTACAGCCCCCTGTGCCACACGTTGATGCTGGAGCACAGGATGCTCTTCATCTCTCACAATCTTCATGGGTATTTATGAGTCTTTGTGCCGTTCAAAATCCATTTTTTACAGTGATGGTAGACAATCCACTCATCTTATTCCAGCTGTTTTTGCAGCACGCGAAGTGAATTAAATAGATTTTATCTTTTGTTGCATTTCAGTTTTCTACAGCAAATCTGTTTGGAAATTCTTTTAGCAGGAGGTAAATTTGGATTTTCCATATTTAACTTTATTTAAGGCCAGGGTCAGTGCTGTGGTCTTATAATCCTGAGGCTTCAAGTTTGAGCAACCTGTGGCAAACCCTGAAAAAGGAAGCAGCCGAAGAAAAACCAACAAGTCTTGTTCAAGACCTCATTGGTTTATAGCTCAAAAAAAGGTTGATGCTCACAATGCTTCCTTTGTCGGAAAACCCACATAGTGACTTTTACTACGAACCTCCTGTGACCAATTTATGAGGCTGGCACCATTCAGTGAATAAATGTCTAAAACATTTTAAAATCACTAGCTCTTGAAGCAGACGACAAGGGCTGTAAATTGCTTTCAAAGTGACCGCAAAATGATTTTCTGTACCAGTGTATCAGTTTACCCACAACACCAGTTGATCAGGGTCTATGTGGTTCAGTCCAAGAACCTGTCTGCTGATTAAAGAGGCATTAAGGGCCCAGCATACTCCAAAGCCAAACAGTTAACTCGCGGTCACGTGATTGCGGGGAGTGCATTATCGCACACACCTTTTCTAATCCACGAGAAACGACGTGCAGAACTCCTGGGGAACCCCTCCTGCTGCAGCATACATCACCACAGGATTTTTACCACCAGTGTCTCCACTCCGTCCCTGCATTCCCTGTTTGGCCACAACTCTTTCATGAAGAAAGCAACACATTTTTCAGCAGACAGACGATGTCTGCACAGTCTCCATCCAGGAGTTTTGGGCCATTTGACTTATTTTGTGTGTTTAAAGAGACGTACAGCTGAATGTCAGAGCACATTTCTACATTGACAAACACCCCCCCAAACTTCTGACCAGTTACACAATACTTTGCACATACTCCTGCAAGGAAAAGTTCACCCCAAGCCTTGTGTTGAGAAGGAACAGGCAAAGCTCTGAGAACAAAATGATACGATTTTCAACTACCGGTACATCAATGAGAGGTGATTTTTGTGGCTTCGGATGGAGTATGTAGGGCTGTTTTAGCCTTCAAGCAGTTTTCTCCTCTTGACCTGAAACCTAAACCATCTTGAGACTTTTCTAGTAAAGCAAAACACCAGTTTCAAACTTTAATATGTTGTCAGGTTGTGTGCTTTTTTTTGGTAAGACTTTTTGGTATGATGTTCTTTCTGATATCCAAAAGATAATTTAACGTGAAGAGGATAGTTTGGCTCTTTTGTACTTGGGTTCTGTAAAGTATTTATGTGCATTGAGTATCTTTCCTGCAGTAGACAGCAGTCAGAAGGATCTCAGTTTGGAAAATCAGAGAAATTCTCACAGGAGAGTCAAGCAAATGGCTATTCAAAGCTACGATTATTTTGGAGCAAACTTACACCACCTAAAACATCTCTTATTCAAATACTTTATAGCTGTTAATAATCATATTTACAGCTTAACACTTTTTCATAAAATCTTCTTTACATTTTTGCAGTTTTCACAGCCAAATGCTGTACATTCAGTGTTTCTATGCTAATTCTGCTAACTATGCTAACTGCATGCACTGTGGTATTTACTGTAAAACCCCCTGCTAATCAGATGAGTCTACTTCTCTTACCATCAGCTTTTCATCCTTGTCCAACTCAAGCAGATTTTCTTCTATCACAACAGAACAAGGCACAACTTCACATATTTTAATCTTTACTGCCCATTGTTATTTTGGGGACTAAGAAAATTAATCTCAAGTTATGGTTGATGTATGGAAGGACACAATTTGGATTTTTGTGCAAGTAATTATGCTAAACCACACGTATGAGTTTTGTTGCATCCTTAGGCTTAGGTATGCGGTGAATGAATTTAGATTCTGTTGCTGTTGTTACTTCTTGCCACTAGATGGTGCTGCTGTGGTAGTGTAGCAAGAGAGACGATGCAGAAGAAGAATGAGGCTGGATGTTATTCTATAATAGCACGGTTACTGTAATAATGTTTGTGAGATTAATCGTTGTCTATTTTTTCATTACAACTGCCACACCAATGTTTAGTTGATAAGATATTGACAATATAAATTGATGTGTCATTCAAAATGACTACGATATTAAAAACATTAAAATGTGTTTCTTGAACGTCTTAGAAAGTCAGAGCTTGTTTTACTTTTGATTATTTTAGAAGGAGGGAATGTGTTTTTGAATAGGCCCTGTGATGTGTAGCTCGCTCCGCTCTCCCGTGACTGTGACTTTTATGTAATACTTTTTTAAATGTTTTGTTTAATGTACTCTAATTTGGGTAGTTTATACTGTAATATCGTATGCATGTTTACCTGTACCTGATCACATGATTTTTAATCAATTCATCAAGAATCTAACTCTCAGAGCAGTAATGACTTAATTCTATTTGTACATTTTATTTTACCTATCATGGCTTTATAGTTTTTATTTTACAAATGTATAAATGCTGAGTGACGCTATTTTTTGTGATTCTCTAAAACAAGTTTGCTTTAATTTATTTTACTGTAGGTAAGATACCACCCTTCTTAAAATAAAAATAAGTGTATTTGTACAGTCTAATTCAGATACGCTGTGCAGAAACTTTTCCCGTGCCTTTCTTTACATTTGTCCGCACGCCGGCGAGCTGGCAATAAGGCGGGAGTTTGGACTGTAGTCCAGAAGAAGCTGAGGTTTCTTGGCAGGAGCTTGGTACATCAGGAGAGCAAACTCCTGCTTCATGTTGGGTGTGAAGAATAAACTCCATTGCATCAAATGGTAAATGTGTATATGGAGGGAATGATGTTGACATGACTAATTTGGATGAAGCATTTGATGAGTGCATACTGCAAGGTCAACCACAAGGTTGCTTTGAAATGAACACCCACAGAGAGATGTGATTGGTTGAAGGTGGCGAACAGGACACATCTTTGTGTTGCAGCTGTTGGAGACTCATCCATCAACACAGTTTGGCATAAAGAGCTTCAACTCAAATGTAAACAAACATTTGTATGTTGTTTAAGGTTCATAAGGTGGTTCTCATACATTTGCACAGAGAAATGCAAATACTTTGATGGATAATTTATTGAAAATTACATTTTACATCAGAGGTGCTTGAATGTAAACTCGGAACAGGCTGAAACATCAGACTGATCCCAGTCCATCACCGGCTGGGTCTAAAGGCTCGACAGACATCTCAGCCATCTTCTCCCTCCAGGAACCTGAGCAGCTGATTGGACCACAAGAGGAGGCCACTGACCGGATAAAGTGACAATGACCCCCCTCCTTTAAAGTTCACTCCGTGGCAAGCCTGCACCTGCTCTGGGGACCAGCTTCACAACACTGTTAGCAATACAACACACAATTATAGTTAGGTCAACACGCTGCTCTCAAACGCCACAGTAATGGAGGAGTTTATTTTAAACCAGTCACATCACAGCATTCAGAAATCTTCAATGCTTAAAGTTGTGTAAAATGATAGCTCCCTCCTTCAACACACCAACTTAGAAATAAACATTTGATCATCCCTAAAAGGAGCAGCCTATAAACACGTTCTAAAATTCACACGTTTATGAGTTATCAAAGAGGCAGCAGCTCTGATTCAAGTAACAGAGCTGAACTTGTGTCCCGACGGCAAGATTTTGCACACCGTTCAAGCGAAGGCGCCACGGTTGCTTGGTAAACGGTGCCGTGACCTCATAAACCTGAGGGTGCAGGTTTAAGTCCAAGTTGCCACAGGAAACACATCCAGCACATACTGCCAAATCTCATAGACGTTCGCTACCTGTGGCAGCCCCTGCTAAAGGGAGCAGCCAAAAGAAAAATAACAAAAACAATAAAAACAAAAGAATGGTGGCCAATGACAGGAAGGATTCATTCAACCTTTGTTTATACAGGTTAGTCTCATTGAGCCTCGAGGACTCATTTACAAGAGAGACCTTTTAAGGATAGGACCAACATACAAATTCCAACATTTGGTGAATGAAATGCGTATTGGCTAACTTTGATGATATAACTACCGGTATTTGTCTAAGTTGATTGATTTAAGTATTGTCAAAAGAGCATTTCATGCAGAGATGCCATGAAGCAGAGGGCTTTGTTTCTGAATGATAGAAAGGAAGCTCCAACCAAAGTTATTGAGCCATCTGAAGACCTTCAAACTCTCCTGCCACCCTGGAGTGAACTCCTTCCACATGGTACAAGTGTTTTATCTATGTGGCTGTCTTGGTATTCCAAAGAGTCCACCTGCAAAATGATATCATTAATGAGCAACCAGAAATTTGGTTTTAAACGCCTTAATTTTTGTTATGCTAAGGATAACCTGCTGTTTGTCACATTACAAAGACAAGGAGCCTTAAGACCACTTTAAAGTCCTTAAACCAGTTTGTCTTTCTTGTTTTGTTTGCACATCTGGTCACATCGCACATCTGTAGTCCTTATAGCAAAGTTTATCTAGTCGTATTTAGTCTCTGCTTAGAGCCGACACTTGAGTAACAAAGGGGTGTAATTGGTCCTTGGATAAGTGCTCGTTGTTTGGCCGCACATTAATAACAGCAAATTAGTGTTTCTGAAGGAAAAGCTGCCCAATTCTCACCATTGTTGTAGTTGTACCACTTTTTTCATACTGTTGGGTTACAATTACAGTTTGCCTACACTTACCTAATCAATCATTCTGTTAAGTGATTGGCTCAGGGGTAATACGTCACTGCCATAAGTAGGTTTCATTTATTTCACATCTTTATTTACTGCACCCAAAGTGGATTTGCAGAAGGGCTTTTAATTGCTCCCAGATCATTGTTAGCTGTCAAATCTAGACAAATGTGTGGTTTTGGTGAATGGTGGATTAAGGAAAGCAGCGAAAAGGTACAGTGTGTCAGTGTTTGGTTATGTGGTGGAAATTAGGGAAAGAGATTAGTTGTTTTTTATTATCTTACAATTCTGCAAGCCCCTAAAGCATGAATGGTTGAGTTTAACATGTCATTTAAACATGTGTCATTCTGAGCCAAGTCACAGTTTTTTAATCTGCCATGAGACCATATGATATTGTGCAGCACATGAACTGGTTGGTGCATGGCTGGCAGATCTGAGATTTTATGTTCTCACCTTCTTTTCTAAAGAGCCTGTAATTTGCCTGTCTGCTTCGAGGGTCAGAAGAGATGTGAAAGAAACCAGACCAAGACAGCTTTAGGGAATGACCAACAGAACAAAGGTTAATGGACCTGCAAAGTATGAGCGAAGCTTTCGATAATGGTGGACTTGGATTCCTCTTGGCTGAAACCAAGAGGTGGTGTGGGATTTTGGTGTGGAGGCCATGGAAAAATATGGGACTCTTACCAGAGGAGTTATCAGGGTTAGCACTTTCTTTTTGAACATTCACACCATGTTTCCTGAAACATAGCCCACACATTATACTATTTTACAGCCACGCATACACAAACACTGCAGTTTAAAGTCATTGTGATTATTGCACTTTTCTCTTTATGCCTTTACAGTTACAGCTCCCACCCTCTCTAGTCTTACTGGGTTTTCTCTGGTTTTCCTCTAACATGTTCCAGAACGTCAAACTGAAACCACATTTTGTGAATGAATAAAGCACACACAGATAAAAGGCCTTTTTATCCCCTCTCAGACCGCCATTCATTCAATTTAATGTTGTCTGGCCCTGAGCAAAACCAACACTTCAAAAACTCATTGTGAAATTACCGTTCTGCAGATTGATGCTGTTGAAGTTCATCACGTTAAAAAGCCTATTAAAGTTTACTGTGTGTAATAATAGAAAAAAAATTTTTTATCCAATCGCATTAAAAAATGACTATGATGGCAAAATTTGTTCAAATATCCTTGCATTCTGATTCAGGGCATCCATCTTCGTTTTACACGATATTGTCGCTAGATTTTCCTAAAATCAAACCAGAAGTGCAAAATTCACAATTCAATTCAGTTCAGTTCATTTATATAGCACCAAGTCACAACAGGAGTCGTCTCAGGGCACTGAACAGAAACATTCATATATATATGTATATATATATATATATATATATATATATATATATATATATATATATAAGGCCAATTAATAAAGGTTATCTATC
Source organism: Nematolebias whitei (assembly GCF_014905685.2). Lineage (NCBI taxonomy): Eukaryota > Metazoa > Chordata > Actinopteri > Cyprinodontiformes > Rivulidae > Nematolebias > Nematolebias whitei. Next base: position 23,279,102 of record NC_056501.1, read on the forward strand.
TAAGGAAGCCAGCAGATTGTGATGAATAGTTAGTTTGTCGCAGTCTCCCATCCTGAGCAAGCGTACGGGCAACAGTGGAAAGGAAAAACTCCCTTTTAACAGGAAGAAACCTCCAGCAGAGCCAGGCTCAGGACGAGCAGCCATCTGTTTTGACCGGCTGGGGTTTGAGAAGACGGGAAGGAGAAACAAAAACAAAGAATGGCTGGTCTAGGTGTACTTCCTATAGGAAAGATTTAAAAAAAGTTGATATAAATAATTACAAATACAAACAAGTAGAGTAGAGCAAGTACAGACAGCAGCGGAGTGAGGAAATGTGGTCAGTTTGTCCTCCCGTTGTCTAAGCCTATAGCAGCATAACTAAGGGATAGCTCTGGAAACGCAAGGCAACCCTAACTATAGGATTTATCAAAAAGGAAAGACCGTCTTAAAAGTAGTCAAGGTGTCAGCCTCTCAGACTGAAACTGGAAGTTGGCTCCACAAGAGAGGAGCTTACTGATTCCTGTAAATCAGCTCTTCAGTGTGTTATGAATGTAAATTAAATACATAGGTTATAAATAGGTTATATTTTGAACACATGAAAAACATCATAGAAGAGGAAGGTCATTTATTTTCTGTGACATATTGTGGTTAGAGTAATTAACCTGGTAGATGTTCCTAATGTTTGACACTGTGCATTCCTGAGCTGGCAGCATTTTTGCTCCTGGTAAACAAGTCTTTAACTATACAGCACTGCTACAGCCCCTCTCTGATTGCAGAAAGAACATAATGTTGACTTTACTGAGCTGCAAAGCTTTATTTGTTCCAACAAATGACCACCCAGCCTGACATGGGCAGCTGGTTACAGGCATGACAGACTCAGGCTGCAGTATGATGTGCAGAGGCTGAAATTTAAAAACAAATATTAACTTTAAGCTTTAGAGCATATTGGATGAATGGAACCTGTAAACTTGCAGAAAATGCTCATTGCAACTCAATGAGCTGAAAAGAACAACTCTCCATGGCACAGGAGAAAGCTGCCAAACAAAATTATGAATGTTTTGCTTCACATAAATGTTTCTACCACCTACATGCACATTTATTATTAAAATATATGTTTGTAATTACCAGAATTACTGTGACTCTAAACAGGATAATACTTGCGGTAACTGTAACTGATCCATTTGTTTTGTAAGCACATTACAAAATGAAATTAGCATTCCTTCAAGGTTCAGTGTTCTTTATTGTCATTCACATCACATGTAGCACGTGAGGTGGAATGAAATTGTGTACTCAAGGTCTCAGTTACACCCAAAAATAACAATAATATAAAATATAAAAAGAAACACTATATAAGGATCTACGACATACACTAAGATATACACTAAACACTAATCATGTAAAATAACACGGTATATTAAACGGCAGCCTGGACATGAGTAGTGAGTAGATGGGTAGCTGTCCCTTCATCATGCTGCTATAGCCTTAGACTGCTGGAGGATGAACTGACCACATTTCTTCCCTATACTGCTGTCTTTACTTACACTGCTAAACATGTTTTGTATTTGTAATTATTTTTTCTATCCTTAACATGTGTTTTTTGTCTTTCATGTGCACCTGGACCTATACCTGGACCTACCATTCTGTGTTCGTCTCTCCTTCCTGTCCTCTCAAACCAGCCGGTCAAAGCAGATGGCCGCTTGTCCTGAACCTGGTTCTGTTGGAGGTTTCTTCCTTTTTAAAGGGAGTTTTTCCTTTCCACTGTCGCCACTGTGCTTGCTCAGGATGGGAGACTGCAATGTAGTGAAGATTCAACGAGTCTGCTGGATTCCTTAGATAGAGAACTTTATTAATTGGCTTTTATGTTTGTGAATGTTCCTGTAAAATACCCTGAGACAACTTTGTTGTGATTTGGCGCTTTATAAATAAACTGAATTGAAATGAAGTGACTACACCATGGTACGGTATACGTTATGAATACAGAATGAATACATCCTTGAAAGAATGTATATCACCCAGTGCCTTGCATCCCTGCATTTTAAACAAAGATCTTCCATGACCTGCCTCCGTGTGTTGGGGATCACTCTCAGCTACTCACCCACAAAGTTTAGCTCATCGTCTGTAAAAAGTACAGAGTTATAGCCTTTTATGTGTTTGCTAAAGCTAATTAGCCATGAAAGGGCCATCTTGAATTGGGTTGACTCCAATATTTAGTCAGTTGTAGATAAACATCCAATGATTTTTGTTATTTAGAGAGTTTCTTTAGAAATCATCCATTGATTCATAAGATCTTTTGCTAACAGACAAACAGGGTTGACTCCAACAGATAAGGCTAAAGTTTTAAACAAGGATCTCACACGAGCTGTAAGTGCTTGGATTATGTGACGGGGATGACTTCCACCTATTACCACACCAAATTATAGCTCTTCTATAAAATACTGATCATATTTATTAAACTGACAAACCTATAATCAGTTTGTTTTAACAAAGGACAATTAACTGAGGCAGCAACCTTAAACGGGTTTGAATTCAAAGGTTAATCAGTTGTAGATGTACTTCTAATGGCTACTTTTCAAAAAGTTATTTTCATTCTGTCTTGTGCATTGATTAATTATCCGTGAGATATTTTGCTAACAGACAAACCGTAAAACAATAACACTATGACAGAAAACTGCATGACTCAACACCTTTTATGACCATAGGGGATAACAAATGTGATGTTCAAGGTGATTTTTATCTACAAATTGGTACATGTGTGCATCACATGTCCAGGCCCTCGTCTAATAAAGCAGGAGTCAAAGTTTCAGTGAAACTTTTAGTTGTCTGAACTGAGCTGAAGACATCAAACAGACATATGACAAACTTTTCTCTTTAAAATAATGTTCTTTCTGTGTGAATTGAAGGAGACACTGAAGTTTGCTTTAGATTTGTAGATTTTTAATGCCTTTATTTGGATCCAGACAAAAAAATGAGAATATTGCTACCTATGAGACAAGACATGTCATTAACTGAGCATCACCTTGGCTGAAAGTTTTTTTTTTCTTCTGGGTGCTGGATGCTCTGGTCCACTTCTTCTGGTATATGTTTTCATTTCCTTGGCCTGGCTGATGCCGTCTGTGTTTTGCGAAGGCGCCCTCACCCACTTTTGGCTACATCTGTGTTGCTCAGATGTGTCGCTTCCTTTTATGATCTGCGACCGACACTTTAACTTTGTTTCAATACCAGCCTGCCACGCAAGCAAACCGCCTGCCACATAAAGTGCTAACTGCAGAAAACCAGCTCCTTATTTCCGTTCATGTACCCACAAAACGAAACCCTTTAAAACAGAAGCCTTTATTTTGCCAAATAAATGCAGGAGTGACAAGATTTTTAGATAGATGATCTCGATTAGAACCTAATCGTGAATATAGCAAACTGGACGCTTTGTTACTCAAACGCAGATCAAAAAGAGTGTTTCTTAACTTTGACTGAGTGTGCCAGGATAACTAAATGCTCATCACTCTTCTCAGGTCATAAAGGGGACATCAACACATTCTCCAAGTCTTTCTGTCAAGCTATGTGAGAGAAGCTCTGAGCAGCCACACAAAACTGAAAGCAGAAGATTCTTATTACTCAACTACAGTAGATGAGCTTCGTAAGAGCAATGTTTACTGCCCTGCATTTCTCTCCGACCGCATTTCAACAGTCTGAAGCCCCTTTGCATGACACTTTCAAGCTGGGCTTGAGATGCCTTCTTCCCATTTAGTTGTAATGATCAAAGAAGGAATGTCAGGGTTGACGTTAATCCACCAACGTTACACTTCTGAGTCAACATTAGAGGTATCAGAGCTGAAAGTATACTGTATGTGTGAAGGTGTGCAGTTTAACTGATTTGCACTGATTCACTGGTGCACACGTGCACGATGCGATTGGATCAGCAGATCTGCAGTTTGAGGAATAAATCACGAACGCTAGATTGCATCACATATCTGTGCCAATAAATACAGTTGTTTTAATTCTTTTGGTAAATAGTCTGCAAGCAGGTTTGTTTCTATGTGTGTCCTCGTAAATAAATAAATAAATAAATAAATAAATAAATAGTGTAGTTAGGTTTGTGTATGAAGAACAAATCCCCTGTAATTACCTTGTTTATTAGACAACTTTCCTTCTGGGGGAAACTTCTGCAGTTTAGTCATGTTATCTTCCCATCAGCGATGCCTACAGTTCAGGAAAAAAAAACAGCAGTAAGGCTGGTAACAAATAATTTAAAAGCATGAACAATAAGGAAGATAAGATCTTGTTGAATTAAGCAGCTATTTGTCTTGTGTTTGAAGCAATATGCTTCTGGATAATGTGATGATGATGAGGCACAAAGGTTTATTGATGAAGTGTTTGGGATGGACAAGATACAAATTCATAATACAGCCTGGTCCATACCTGATGGGAAACTGGTACATGATGGGTTCTTACCTGGTCCTTTCAGAGTACAGCACCAAGTACATAACTGGTACATAGCCTGTAAATATCTGGTATGTCACTGCAAGTATTGGCACATAGCTGGTACATGGTACCTGGCTGTGTTATATTGCTTCCAATGCATGAAACCTCCAACTAACACTGAACTTCCACAGGTTTCCTTAAATATATATATGAACAAATTTAACTTTATATACCCCTCATTGCCTCTGATATGTATCCCATCAGTGAATCTAAAGCACAGATTATTAGTCTCTATAGAATGATTTGTTTGATGAGCTTTGTAGAGATCTTGTAGAGTGCTGTATGAATGTGTGTGTGGAGGTAAATGAGGGCACAGATGGGGTTGTCAACTACTTTGCGTATCTTAATTAGATAGAAAGGTGCTATATAAGTACAGTCCATATAAAAATCTCTTTCTGAACCAATATAGTCGTTAATGAGTATTTTGATAATACAAGGCTTTCCAAAGCTGTAGATGTGTTACGAGACACAACAGAGCTGTCTTTGTGCTAACACAGAACTAACTCCTAAACAGAAATCAAACGACTTCGGTGCCAATGCCACTACATTGCATATTATTGAGTTGAAATTGCAGAAGAACACATTGTCGTTAGATTTGTCTGTCTGATGTTAATGCAAAAAGAGAGTCATCTTGACGACTGTAGGCCCTTTGTGTCAATGGTTCTGACGGAAAACAGCCGTCCTTTTTCTGTTTAATTTCAGTCAACCGACTGAACCAACTACGAGACTGATTCAAAACCCGTCTGAGCTTCTGAACCCCGTCCGACTCGGTGGCAGGGGGAGATGCAGGGCAGCTGGAGAACAAACCTTCGCCATGTGAATCGCATCCGCCGCCTCCTTCTCTTTGCGTCACTGTTTACATCCACAGCATGTGTCCCTCGTCTTCCTGGAAGAAAGGTTGAGCAGACGAATGACGACAGATCAGGAGACAGCCGGGGAGATGTTGTTTTGTTTCAGGCAGAGAGGCTCAGCAGCTGTCACTTTGTAACGATGAGGGGAATCCTCACAGACGAATCATTAGAGAGCAACGTTGGTGCAAGTTAAGATAAACTTACTCATCTCTGTCCTTTCTGTTTGTGTGCTATAGCATCTCAACTACTATCATCCAAATGTGGGGCAGTTTGAGTCCATCAAGTTGTCCAAATATATTCATGGCATGTGGTCTGAAACTTAGTATCTATGATTGTAATTAAAAGAGAAAAGACATTCAAGGATTCAAGGATTTTCATTGTCGTTCAGATCACATGTGGTACATGAGGTGGAACAAAACTATGTACGCAGGGTCCCAGTTACATCCAACAAAAATACAAATTGTAAAGAAAAACATTAGTAAGATCCGAGTCATAAACTAAAAATATACTACATTCACTAAACTAAGAATACACTAAGCACTAACAGTACAAAAACAATGCGCCAAAACAACAGCAGCACAAACATGAGTCTGTGTGAGCAGATGAGGATTAATTAACACAGCAACATGAAACAATCAGCAGCATGTGATCAGCATCATGGATAGTCAGCAGCACATATCAACGACCAAGTGGTATCACAGTGATTTTTCCTGGATAGAGATTAACAGCCTCGGGGTAGAAGCTGTTCCTCAGCCTGGTGGTTCTGCACTTAATGCTCCTCAGCCTTCTGCCTGAGGGGAGCGGGGCAAAAAGTGTGTGCTGGGTATGTGGGGTCCTTCATGATACATTTATCTGCTCCTGGGATTTTTAAAGTAAATACTGAAAAACAAACAAAAAAAAGATAAAACAAGGCAGAGAACATGTAGAAGCTCACTGCCTCCAGCTAACATGGAAGCAAAAAGCTGATCTTCACTACGTTCACCCCTAAACATTCATCCCTTCCTCCTCTCTTAAATTAGATTTTCCTCTGTTGCAGAAGGATCAGGAAACAAGCAGCGGTAGGAGCGTGGAAGTGTGTGTGTCTGTGTAGATTGACAGACAGATGGATGTAAGTCCTGTGGTTGTGCCTTCGAAGTATCACATTCTCCTGTTTTCAGCTGATGCCTTATTGCTCCCAGTTGTTGCTTTAAACAAAGTGGAGCCTGAAATAAGGAGAGGTTGAGATGGCCGCTTCACAGCTTCAGTGCTTTGTTTCATGGAAGCACTTTTTCTTTGGAGAAAAAAAAAGTCATAGTTTTTAAATCAATTTGAGCTATGAGAAACATAGAGATGAGTGCACAGGCCAGAACACCGGTATGAATATTTGTCGAGATTGTGCGAGAGGCTGTTTACCGAATTACGTTGAGTCAAAGCAAATCCTTTCTTCTTTCTGGTTTTTGACTTTTCCAGTGGTCATAAATGGTCCTCAGAGGAGGCTCCTTGCAAGGCTGCACTCCTTTGACTAGATGAGTTTGTGGCCCACATACAGGGAGCGGCTATATGTGGAGCTAAAGCTACAGCGCTTCAGGCGAATGTATAAACACTACACTACAGTGGAGTTCACATGGAGTTCATTGTGTGCTCTGTAATACCATCCTGTTCCCCGACTGCTACATGTGTTCTGCTGAGCCAGTCTGAGTGTTCGAAACTGGAAGAAACAGACAACCTACCAGATCATGATATAACTCTTTGATTTGTGGAGGATTTTCATTCTTCTTTAGTAAGTTTTAATCAGTTTGGAGATGACAACGCCACCCACAGCTGATAAGAACCTGACTTTACCACATATTTCTTTTATTCTCCTACGATCGTATTCCTTTTTCACTTCTGTTTTCCCCCGTAACACCCAAACATGTGTTTCACATTTTGCCATATTTGGCCACTGAGCAGTAAAATGGTCTTTTGATCACGACGGCCCTGAATCTTTAGAAATGAAGATGGAGGGAAAAAACAAATCATCTTTTGCTTCTTAAGAAACAGTGTTTCCCGCAAGCAGCACACACTCATAGTGGGCCAACAAGTTTGATGGTGATAAGATGGTTTCAGGAGTCCGCCCTTTCCGCCGTCGACTCCTATGAGGCAGCCATGGCCAAAGTGATTCAAAACATCATTCCAATAATCCATTGCTGGATTTTATACCTGGATCACTGAGCATGAACTTTGATGTTTTGAACCACTATGTGAGTGTGCTGCTTGTGGGACTGAGTTTGTTGGAGCTCCTCGAACTGATGAAGTCCTTTGGTTGATGGATGAAACATTTAAACAAAAACATGAAACCGTCCAGAGGACCTGACTGAACTTTGTTGGATTTAACTTTTAGTTTATTTCTCTCCTCTGAAAACAGAACCTAAACTACTTCTACAAATGCTACTTTTCTCTGCTGTTTTCCCCATTAAACCCTCCTGTTGATCTGGTCCCACATTAGTTTGTCATCGCCTACCTGCCCCAGCTCTGCCGCTCAGGACTGATCACACGCCCACGATGCAGTCACGCAGACGACTGCGCCACAAGAGGCTGGCGACAACTCTGCCAACATCCAGACAGCTGCTTTTAGAGTCTCAATTGAAGGTACAGGTGTGGGCCTCCGCTGACCCACACTGTAAATGCCTGTTTGAGGCAAGATCTTAAATCCAACAAATCCAGGCTTGTGCAAAAAAATGGGACAAAATTCATCCAGTAAATCCAACCGGACTCCTGTTTTATCTAAATGTACCGTTCCAAATCACCGTCATGTTTTCCTCCTGAACATGATCGTTGTTACTTTAGCTGAAGGGGTTTCTCCCTTCGTGTTCCCTCTCCTTAAACCTGAAACATTCAGCAGCCTCAGAACACCTCCATTCATCCGGTAACCTGGACGCCGTCCAGTCGAGAACAGCGATAAACTAAATGGTGTCGTGCAAAAGTGGAAAACTTTAGTTTTTTTTAACCTCTAGGACATTTCTGAGAAAGAGTTTGTTTTCTATGCCTGAAAACTGATATACAGTACAAGGAGTCCCATTTTGTCTAGCCACTAGCTTGACTCCTGGAGGAAAACTTCTCCCCTTTTCTTCATACTTTGCATCTAAAGGCAAATGTCACGGCAGATAAAGTATGAAGTATTGATAACTTTTACAGAACATTACTTCAAAATGGCCAAACTATCCTTTTAAATCCTTTGGCTCCAATACTTTTTAAAGTTGCTTGATCTTCCATAAAGGAAGGAAAGAAGGGTTTAAAGTGGGAGCAGAGGAGGGAGAGGACTATGAGGGAGCTCTCTGAAAGCTGGCAGCGTCAGGAAATGATTAAACGGCTACAATAATACCAATAATCGCGATGAGGAAAACATGTTTGCAGCCACAAGCACTTAGCATCAGGAACTCACACCGTTTCCCATTTCGTAATGAAAGTAGGGGACGACAAACATTTGACACCTTACTGAGGTGTTTCAGACCGTGCAGAAACAAGACAAATATTTAGTTACCGTAATTTCTGGACTATTGAGTGCACCTGAATATAAGCCACGCCCGCTAAATTTAAAACAAAAAATGAGTTTGTACATATATAGGCTACAGTTGTCTATAAGCTGTGGGTGTCCACGTTGTAACATGAGCTATTTACACAGAAAGACTTTTTAAACTTAATTAAATTAAATACATACTGGTAACATAGACAAATATATACAGTAAATGAGTAATGAAGTAAATGAAGTTTTCCCGAATCCAACAAAGTTAAGTCACGTCCTCTGGATGGTTTATTTTTGTTCAAACATTTGTCTTATGTTGTAAATTAGAGCTAAAATACAACAAATATCCTCTACTTTTAACTGTAAAACATTACATTGCTGTTGATTAAAACCTGTCTTGATGTCTCCCCAAGCCCATTTCTTAGACTTTTTCCCTGCTTTTAATTCCAACGTATTTAGGAGCAAAGAACAATTTTACACCCTTCAGAGAAACCACAGGTGTCATAATGACTCCAGTAGCTGTTTGAGCACATTGTTTCACTGATTGAAGATGTGGTGGGACTGCTTCTCGGAAAATGCTGTTATACTTTTAATCGATTACAGATTCTTCCACTCTTTTTTTTGCAACGACTTTTAATTTACGTTTGAGGGATTTCACATATGCACATCACTTAAAGATGTCAGAAAAGACAATAAAACACTGCTGTAAAACCACCATATCTGTTGCTATAGGCTCCAGGACCCCACACAGCTGGGATGTCCCTGAAATGTGGATTTTTCCAATGAAACCCAACAAAAACGTGCTCAGCCTGTTATATTCTGTCACGGTAACGCTTTTAGCTTTATTGCTTGTGAGTGTGTTAATGTTTGCTATGTAAATGAGAGAAAACACACTGTGTTGGGCATTCCTCACCTGTTGGCTCTGTTATTCTGCGTTGTTTAGCTCCTGCAGCGCAGTCGCTAAGCTGAAGGGAAAACTTGGATTTTTTTTTTTTTTATCACAAAGCTCTGTGTTTCTTACATTCAGAGCTCTGGTTGTACAATTATCAAGGTTGCTAAGTTACCAGGCTGATACTGACGTAAGCTAAAAGCCGTTAACATGATTCATGACCCTGTAGCAGCGTGAGGCCTGAGATGTATGTCTGCTCACCGGCTACATCATTTCCTACTTCTTCTGTGACGCTCCTGTTATTTATCACAGCTTTGGTTTTTCCATCATTTTACCAGAAAGATTGAGCTTTCCGAAAGTGGCTGAATGCCTCAAATGAAATCCTTTGGTGCCGTTTAGTTGCAAGCGTGCAGCCTTGTGTGTGACCTCGCAGTGCCAGCTCACACAAAGCTAAAGCCAAGCATTCGACCACCAGCAATGAAACCACAAGTGATGCTCAGTTGCTTTCTGCTCCTCCCTGCAGAGGTTTATTCCCCCGTCTGTCTGTTTCCACAGGGCCTCCAGGGAAACGTGGACGGATCGGAAGAAGAGGAGAACCCGGTAAGGAAAACCTGTTTAAATTGTTTATTTCTTCTCCTCCCCTCTTTTCCTTTAAGTTTTCCTTCCTCCCTCCTTTTATTATGTATTTTTCTGTTCCGGGTGAGTTGGAAAGTTCGAGCAGAAGGTTGGTAAAGCCAGTGATCCATACGAGTCGGGTCACTGGATGACGGGCTGCAGCTCGCCTCTCTTCGTACCCATCACGCGCCCAACATTGTGCTAATTTCACCCATGTGGTTGCAGTAACTTCGCCCAGATGTCAGTCCGTCTTGCTGAGCGGTAGCAGCTGCAGCAGAACAGGCCCTAATGAGTCCACAACATCACTACTCGCCGTTATCGAGACGGTTCTTTTCCAAACCACTGAACACTCGTGAAACCAAAACAGTACAAACATCTAAAGCTCGCCCAGAAAAGGGCCTTTGTCACAGATGTTCTACAAGTTTGAGTCATCCAGATTTTAAGTGTTTTTTATTAAGTGTTGACTCAGACGAGCTTGGGCACCACGGTGTCAGAGCGTTGGCTCAAGCTGCAGGGGTGAAGCTGCAGAGGGATGTATGTCAGACAGGAACATTTCCAGTCTGGCTGTGATTCTTTGTATTAGTTACTTATTAGATTAAATTGTTTTTTTCCTAAACATGACATTTCAGCACTACTGAAGTTTGGGTTTCTCATACATTTATAAAGATTTTGGGTGTGTTATAATTATGCAAATGTTTATTTTTTTGTGGTTTTTTTGCAAGTCGGCCTTGTTTCCACACAGAAATGGCAATGTAGGAGTTCCATAATGGTATTTTCTGAAGAAAAAAAATGCTCCAAAGTTTAAAATAAAAATAAAAATTAGAATAAATACATAAATTAAAAATTTAAATCTGCACTTTCATTTTTGAATATATGGGTCAAATGTTATGTTACCCTTTGAAAGAATGATCTCGTTAACCCCACCTGTAACCTAACCTTTAATTGTTTGCTCCGCGCCTTGTTTCCTGTTTTGGGTGTATTCTTGTGGCGATGTTAATGCGCCTCATACAGGTTTGGCATGGTTACTGTAAATAGCAGCAGCAGCTAGCTGTAGCACTTCCAGTGCAGCACAGACCACTTCCGGCAGGAATCTTTTTCAAGATGTCACCAATCAGTTTTGGTGTTGACCTAGCTTAAACTAGCTGTTAGCTCACCCGTCCGGTCAGCATTATACTCTGTTTCTCCAAACTGAGACCATTAAAATAGCTAAAACATGACCTTCCCATAAAACCCCACTCCAAAAGAATGAACTGTCTCTTTTTGTGAAAATTTAAAATCCAATTCTTAGTAATACATGTCAGCGGAGCAACACTTCATTTGTTGATGCAGCAAGTTATTTTAGTATTTGGAAGTGTTTTCTAAATTGCTCTTCTCGTCAGTACATCTCATAAAATCGTGGTCGTGTTGCTTCCTGCTGCAGATGTAAACACGCTCGCACAGCTCAGAGAGCAGCTGGACACAGTTGCTCTTGGAAATTTGCAGCTAAAACAAAGTTTAAAATTGTCCGGAACAATTTACGCTGCAAGTTGTGGTATTCTGGTGAGTATTTATAGCAGGAGAAAAAACAAAAGTAGTGATTCACTCCTGTGGTCGTAAAAAAAATAGGTGAATGTAGGATAATGTCGGTCTTTTCTTATTAAGGTTCAGTTTAAGTTGTCTAACAGTATTTTAATCAGAGATCCATGACCTCATCGGGCGTTCATCAGCTTCTTGTCAGGTGATTTTCAGTAAGAGGAGGGTTATTTCTAAGGTTTTTAAATGGACTGGGTGGTTCATTAAATTGAGTCTTTCTGTTTTTAAAGAAAGCTCTGTGTGTATCCCTGACTGTTTCCTTTGCCACATTAGCTCCAATTAAAGTGTGTGGGTACGGAGAGGCTGTGTTGCACTTCTAATGGCTTCAAGAGAGCTTTTTACAAGACCAGAATGGTTTTCTCTCAAAAATAACAAACAAATGTGCAGAAGAGAAACAGGACAGAAACTCTGCTGTGAAAAACAGGAAAGGGGGATAAATTAGTTAAATGTCCTAAATCAGCTCTCAGCTCCAAGTCTTCTTTTACTTTCTTCGTTTTGCTTCCCCCTTTTTGTCTTGTTGGCTCTGTAAGAACACACACACACACACACACACACACACACACGTTAGTCTTGTCATCTTTATGGGGACTTCGCATTGACTTCCATTCATTCATTCATTCAACCTTTATTTATACAGGTTAATCCCATTGAGCCTCTGGGACTCATTTACAAGAGACTCATTTGCATTTACACATTTTCATTGTTCATTCATTTCTGTAGCCTAACCTTGACCCTTACTCTAAACCTAACCATTACCAGTACATACCTGCAATTCACACCTAACCCACCAACGACACTTGAACCTTATGGGGACCGGGCTTTGGTCCCCACAGAGCAGTTGGTCCTCACATTGTAGTGTGTGTTGACAATAGTCATCACAAAGTAACATAAACAAGTACACACACACACACCAGCCTAAAATTGTCCACATTTTTGTAAGTGTCCTGATATTAAAGGTGTGTTATCATAAAAATGTCCTGATATGTCATAACAAGTACACACACACACACACACACACACACACCTGTCTTAAGTTCAGCTGTTAAAACTGATCTCTCTCTGTGTGGCTTCCTTACCAAAACGTGTTTGTTTGTCCAACTCTGTGGCTAAACAAGTTCTTCTCAGAGTGTCTACATGTGGCTAAGGTTAATTATTGTGAGTTCTGTGGAAACATTACGAACAACAAATATCTAACCTGTTCTAGTTCTTTGAACGATCTCAGATTGGCGGAATGAAGTTTAACTCTCAAACGATTGACATGGTAGTCTGAGTGCGGTCTGACTGAAGTGGACTGTTGTTTCCAACACATACTTTGAGTTTTAACAGATCGTGTAAGGCTTTTGTTTAAAATGACATGCATTCCTTCAAGAAATGCTGCTTTCATTCAAATGAGATTTACACAAGCTGCTATAAAATATTTCAGATTTAAGGCTCTAATGCCCTTTGGGCTTGGCCCTGCTCTGACTAGACTTCAATGTGGTAAGAATTAATTCTTCCAAACAGGTTGTCCAAAAAGCTATGTGCAACAGGTAAGATGTTATCGCTCACGGCCTTTCCATAGAACCCACAACGACCTATCCTTTGCTTCTCCGCTCGCATAGACCCTGGTTTTGTTAGCTTAGCTTTTTGCGTGACATATGAGCAAAATGTCTCGGTCTTCTACATATAGCTGTTGAGTTAGGTGCATACTAATGAACCCAAATCCTTTAACACACTGGAACCGCGTTAACAATCGCATTAATCAGCATCATGGTCAGGGTTTAATTTGAACCAGATAAACCAGTAACCTTAAATAAAAACTTTCTATGATTAAATAATACATTCCCTTTGTTGCGGGGTTATGTGGTTTTTTTAGTACCCTTAGCTTCAGTCTTTTATTTATGAGGATGTTTCTTCTTTTTTTTTTTCTTCGATTCAATTACAGCTGCTGAGAAAAAAAAAACTGTTCTTTGATCTTTACTGTTGTTTTCGGTTAAGCAAAGTATGAAAAACAGAGCGTACGGTTTTGCTCAACATCAGAGCATTTCAATCACATCTGAAAGATCGCCCCAGAGGAAAGTCTTTCAAGGGACATGCAGTTTTGTTATGTTTTTCTTTTTTCAACACACCCCGACCTTTACGATCTCCTGTTTGTCCTCCGTCTCACAGACCCACAACTTCTTGAGAAACAGCCTTTTGATATGACTTCATATTCTAATTTGAAACATGTCTCCTACAGAAGTCTGTTTATTATAACGGCTTCGCCACAAACTGCGCTGGCTGCTGCTCTAATGAGCTTGTTCTTTACCATATTTTGGGGGTTAATTGCAGTCATTAGATAACGAACCGCATCGCATGTACAGTTTGTAGTTGTGGCCCGCCGCTCGGAGGAATTGATTACTGTACAAACCGGAGGTTGCTGTGAGTCACACGTGCTGCACTTCATAAGTCAATGGAGTCTGAAAGATTCTCTAATCCTTCATTTCTCTTCTTCTTTTCTGTTGCAGGGCCTCCTGTAAGTACGCTTTCATCTCAGCCAGGTAGTATTGAATTAGTGCAGAGGTTAAACATGCACACACATCACGCATGTCCTCCCCGGCTTGTGGCATCGCTCGACAAACTGCAGGTCAAACCAGAAATCATCCCTTCTCCTGCAGCAGTAAAACGAGCACACACGCACAGAGCAATAAATGGACCACCTACTGAAGAGCTCGCGTGCACGAGTGTCGGTTCATGGTAAGCAAGGAGTGACTTATGTTTGGCGAGTTATTGTCCCCAACTCTCTAACAAAGACAAGACACGAATTAGACGCAAGAATCTAACGTCATGTTCAGGGTTTCCTTTATTTAGTTTTTTCAGTTTGATAAAAAGAAATGTTATTAATTTCCAGATTTGACTCTGGTCTTTCTTCAAATGCTCCCTCTGCCCCACATGTGGCACTTGTTCAGATGTGAAGAGACGATTATTGCTTTCAAACGCACCGTGACGCTCTTCCGGAAACATCGGCTCCGAGGACTGTCCATGCATCTGCTTTGCACTGAAATCCATGAAACAAAGATGGATTTTTTTTTTTTTTTTTCCTGAACAGATAAAAAACAATTTTTTTCATCCTGCATCCCTTAAAGATGATGCACAGCCACATGCTATTCCACAAATTAACGATTTGTCCGTGTTAGATCTATTCACATATGTAGAGTTTATAAAAGCAGATCACTTTTGGGGGCTGAGATGGGGTAGAGGCAGGGCAGCCAACCCGGGATCCAAAAGTCCCAGGTTCGATCCCCAACCATTCCCATATGCCGTGGTGCCTCTGAGCAAGACACCTAATCCCTAATTGCTCCCCAGGCGCCTACATAGCTGTCCACTGCTCCACCTGTGTGTATTGTGATGGGTTAAATGCAGAGAACTAATTTTGCCATTGTATGGGAACATACAGTGATGACAACACATAGCACTTTACTTTTATCACTTTGAATGTTATCAGCCATTAAATGTCCGTTATTAGTTGTTATCCTCCCTATAGGTTGTGTTCAGACTGTCCCTCCTACCTCCTAGTAGGTTTAAAGCTATGTTCTTATCGCTGATAATAGGGTCTGGGGTTAGGTTAAGAGTCAGGCTTAGGTTAAGGATCAAAGGTATGGGGGTTAAGTTTAGGGTCATTGCTCTGGGTCAGGTGTAAGGTTAGGTTTAGGAAAGGGTTAGATAAAGCTAACAAAAAAAAACTCCTGTTTTACACATGTGCAAAGCTGCATATTATCAGTGATAACGTACCTTTAAACCTACTAGGAGGTAGGAGGGACAATCTGAACACAACCTATGGGGATGATATCGACTAATAACGGCCATTTAATGGGCTGATACAATTCAAATCATCTGCTTTTATCCCACTTAGAAGATATATTTTCATATAGAGTTATTTATTTTAATTCAAAACTGATGTTTCTCTGGGAAAACACAACTCCTATTCTATCAGTTTGTCTGTTTTCCCATGAAGAGTCAGGTGTTAACATGAAGTTGATGTAAATTCAGCCTGGTTTGTGCAGCTGCTGGTCTCTAACTTGTCTTTGTGCTTCATGCCTTCATGTCTAACATCACCAGGGCAAAGCTGGACGGGATGGATACCCGGTAAATTATTATTTTTTTATTTATCCTCTCTCTCTTTTTAGTTCACCCATTTATGTCTCTGCTCATTTTTTTCTGCTTAATTTTTCCTTTTCTTGACATTTTTCTTCTCTACTTTTAATCAGATAAATCTGTTCTCCCTTGTTGATTTTGTCTCTATACTTCTGAAGTTTTCAGCACTTGTTAGTCAAAAATAATTTATCCCTCACAAAGACTTAAGTATCTGAAACACAAACACTTTTCAACTTAAAAATGGGTAGATTCAAACTGCTCATGTAGAAAATTAGGAAATTAGTGCCCTTCTAAAAAGTCAGTGTGAATGTATTCTGTCATGGGGAAAAGAAAGTAAACCATCTTTAACAGGTGAATCTCAAAAAGTTTGAATATCGTGAAAAAGTTCAATTTTTTTATCATTCATTTCAAAAAGTGAAACTCATATATTACATAGCTTCATTACACAGAGTGAAATATTTCAAGCCTTTATTTCTTGTAATTTCAATGATTATGGTTTACAGATAATGATAAACCTAAACTCAGTGTCTCAGATAGTTATAATATTCCATAGCCAGCTTCTGGTACTTTTGTCAGTGTGGGCAGGAGCCAAGTCCTGCTGGAAAATGAAACGAGCATCTCCATAAAGCTCGTCAGCAGAAGAAAGCATGAAGTCTCTAAAATGGCCTGGTAGATGCTGCGTGGACTGTGGACTTCAGAAAATATTGGACCAACACCAGCAGAGGACATGGACCCAAACCATCACTGACTGGAAACTTGACTCTGGACTTCAACAATGTGGATTCTGGACCTCTCCACTCTTCCTCCAGACTCTGGGACCTTGATTTCTAAATGACATGAAAATTTACTTTAATCTGAAAAGAGGACATTGGACCACTGAGCAACAGTCCAGTTCTTTGTCTCCTCAGCAGATAAGACACTTCTGATGTTGTCTCTGGTTCAGGAGTGGCTCAACTTGAGGAATGAGACCTTAGTAGCTCATGTTCAGGAGTTAATCAGCTGATTAGGATGTGACACCAGGAGTTTACAATATTGAACCTCTTCATAGTAGGATATTGTAATTTTCAGATACAGTGAACCCTCGTTTTTCACTGGGGTTACGTTCCAAAAAGAACCCGTGATAGGCGAAATCCGTGAAGTAGTAACCTTTATTTTTTTCCAATTATTATACAATGAAATACTCCATAATACATTCTAACCAAAGAACAAAACCTTTTTACAGGCCCAAGCATTTGTTTGACAAATAAAATTACTGTATAAATATTTTTTGCAGATATCTACCGTACTGGAGAGACTGTTTAGCCAATCAGAATGCAGAACACAATGCACAATGCAAATCTGTGAAGCAGCGAGACCGTGAAAGGTGAACCGCGTTATAGCGAGGGGTCACTGTATGCTGAATTTTGTTTTTTCATTATTTGTAAGCCATAATCATCAAAATTACAATAAACTAGGAAAATTGCAATTTCTGCAAAAAAGTGGTGTGTTTAGTACTGAATGATTTTGCTGAAAGCTGTGGAAAAAGCTGAAAATGAAACTGTCAATCTTCAATTGCTGAACTGTCACTGTTAGTCTAATTTAAATAGTTAAAAATGTAACTAAAACTATTGAATATTTTGCTGAAATACTAACAAAAAGCAGCAAAACGCTATCTAAAAGCTAGAATTAGCGAATGTTAGCAAAAAGTAGGACAAAGCTAACTTAAAGCAAGCTAAAGTAGTGAAACACCAGAAGAAAAAAAAAACTGGATAAATCTAGCTTACAGTCAGAAATAAAACGCTAGCCAAAAAAAAAAAAAAAGAAAAGAAGAAAAACAGGAAAAAGCTAGCCAGGAGCCACGTGTTTGCTTAGTTAAGCAAAAATGAGCTGAAATGACCACAAAAAATGGTGAAAAGCTGAAAACATCTGAAATTAGCAAAAAATAAATAAAACAAGCTGAACAAGCAGACAAATGCTTAAATTAACAGCTGAAAGCAGAAAGAGCACAAATGATAAATTGGGCACAAAAAAGTAGACATGAACACAAAAAAGGTTAAATTAATAGGAAAAAAAAGCTTAAATTGGCAGCAAACAGCTCAAAAGTGTTGAGAAAGCAGAAAAACAGCCTAAATTAGCACACAAAAAGTAGAAAGAGCATGTTTCCTGAATTAGGCTGAAAGAAGCTTGAAAGAGCATAAAAAGGGTGTAATTAGCTGAAAAGGTTAAAAAAAGAAAAAAGCTAAATTATAGTTACAAAAATCTGAAATTAGCATAAAAACACTGAAAAGAGCATTAAAAGCTGAAATTTTCATAAATAAGATGAAAGGAGCATTAAAAGCTGAACTTAGCAGCGAGAAGTTAGAAAATGCACAAAAAAGCTGAAGTTAACATACAATGATGACAATACACTTATATTACTTATAAATTATATATATATTTTTTAATTTACCCTTTATTTATCCAGGTAGTCTCATTGAGCCATGAGAACTCATTTTCAAGAGAGACCTGTTTAGGGAGCAGATGGGGGTAAGGGCCTTTGCTCATGGGCCCAGAGTGGGGTGAATGAGGGTGGGGGCAGGTGTGGGTGCTTCTCCTACCCCACCCACATTTTTGATGTTGTCGATAGCGGGGCTTGATCCGGCGATCTTCCGATCATAGGCCCACCTTCTCTAACCTCTGCGCCACCACTTCCCCATAATAAAGTGATTATAATAATTCACACAACTAAATAAATAGCATTTCCTGCAAAAGTGCAGTGTGAATACTGATTGCTGAATGAATTTGCTGAAAGCTGCTAAACTAGCTACTATTAAAAACATAAATAGCAAAACATTTGAAAATTGAAGCAAAAAGAACAAAACGCAAAAAATACCCACAAATGCAGATTTTTTTTTTTAAATTAGGTTAAAAAAAGCTCAAATGTCCAAAAAAAACTATAATTGGCGAAAAAGAAGGTTAAAGTAGTTTGAATAAAGGCACAAGCAGAAATAAATCTAGTAAAAAGTCAAATTAAATGCTAGGAGAGCAATGTTAGCAAATGTCAGGAAAAAAACACTGGCTTAGAACCAGAAGCAACAAATTGCTAACAAGAAACAAAGAAAAGGCTAGCTTCAAGCAAGAAGTAGCAAAACTGTAATAATCCAATTTACATTTAACCATAAAATCATTAGAGATAGTTGTTACACAGTAACAGTGTTACTCAGTAAAAGCTTGAAATATTTCACTCTGTATTGAATCTATATATGAGTCTCACTTTCTGAAATTGACAAAAAAATGCAACTTTTTCATGATATTTAACGTTTTTAGATGCAGCTGTAGTTTCAGGGTTTTGTGTGTCAGGAAGTAATAAAACATGATCTGGTCTTTACCAGGATTTTAAATGACCCAAATCTAACCTGTAGTGGACCAAAAAGACACAACAGATTCCACCATGACGTTACTTAATAAATCAATAAAAAGCCAAAATGAAAAAGCTGTACGTGAAAAAACTTAAGTGCACCCAGTGATTCAGCAGCGTGTAGAACTTCCTGGAGGTCCACTCTTCTTTACAGCGTCAGTTTTATGATGCTTTTAGGCATCAGCTCTCTTAAGTTCCTGCAGCATTTCAATCAGGCTGAGGTGAGTTGTTTCTTGATTCTTGTCATTTTCAGCCGTTGTAGATTAGCTGCTGTTCTGTTGCATCATGACCCAGTCTGGCCCAGGTCTATCGATCACATGCAACTTTTGAACACTATGATCTAAAGGGAAGTTCAGTCCAAACCATAATGACCCCACCTCTGTGCTTTCATGGTGAGTTTGGTTTTCTCCAAACGTAGTGCTGTGCATTATGGGTAAAGATCTCTACTTTAGTCTCATCCATCCTAAATACATGGTTCCAGAATCCTGTGGTTCATTTGATGCAACTTGATAAACAAAAGTCATTTTCAAACGCAGCTTTTTCCAATTTGGTTTTGTTTTTATTTAATAACAACAAGGTTGAATTTGTTGTGTGTTTTTATACACTTGAGGTTAGATTTGAATAATTTTCGAAGCCAGTAAAGATCAGATCTTCTTTTATTATGTTCTGATATGTACAAGTCATGTACAGTAATTGTAAACTACAGAGATGGAAACCACAACTATTAAAGTACGGCCCTTCTTCAATACAGTACTCACATTTGCACGTACTGAATTAAAGATAAAATAATGAGTAATAAACGTCCTCCTTTTAACCAGAGAAGGAGCAGCCTCTGGTGGTCGGTTCGACTCCTGACCACCTAAACTCTTTTCGAAGATGTCGTCTGTTGTTGGTTTGTGCTTTAGTCGTCATCAGATCCTCATCCTCGAACATGGATACATGGGAATCAGCAGTGGGATCGTGCGTGCACACGGCTCCTAGTTCAATGCCACTTTGTTACTCATCACATACGCTGTCGGGTTTCCATGGCGACCTGCAGCAGCCACCCATCATCGTGCTCCGTGCGGCGTTGTGTGTGCTGCCTGTCTTGCGCCGGCCCCAGTGGGAAATCTGGGTTAGGGCCGGGGGCGCTGGATTCCCATGCAGCCTGTCTGGCACTGCACAGCCCCCGCTGACGGGAAATGCCTGCTGCTAATTGCACACAGGTGGACGGCGTGCACAGATTAGAGTGTGCACGCTTGTGCACACTCACGCCTGTTAGTCTGTTCATCTCTGCTGCTGTCCCAATAATCCTTGTGGTGTCTGGATGTAAAGCATCTCCCAGATTAAATAATGGAAAATCTGGTTTATTCTCCTCTGCCTGGGGAGCAGAACAAGCTCCATCTTTACGTGGTATAAAGCTGCACTGAGGTAACGCAGCTGGATGAGCGCTGCTTCTCCTCCTCTTTTGATGTGTGATGACTAAAGAGCTTACATGGAACAAGTTGCAGTGGATTAATCACAGTGACAGTTTACATGCACATCATTTCATTTAGCTGCAGCAGAGATGATTGAGTTTCCATCACTGGGGCTCAAAAAGGCCCATTCTTCCTGCTGGGAGGCGGTGTTTGTGTATCGGTGTGCAGATGTGTGTGGACTCGGTCCAAACACGCAGGGTGCGCAGAGATCAGAGGTGTGTGTGTGTTTAGTGTGTGTTTTTGCACCTCTTTACTCACATGCGCTTCTCGTGTAAAGAGGGTGTAAACAGATCGATGCAAATAGGTCAAATAATCAATAGGAGGGCCTTCCAAACTTCTTCTTTTTCTGCCATTGTTTAAATGAACATCTAGATGTTATTTCTTTTTATTCTTTATTACATGATTTTCTGCATGAAATGAAAAACATTGCAAGTTAAAGCCTTTTACCGTGCTCACAAATGGATCATTCTTTGGTACTAACATAAATGTTGGGACCCAATAAGTGAGTTTGACTAATTTGCTTAAAAAGAGATATCACAATTTTTACTATAATTTCAAAAATATTATATATTTTTTCATGTTTTATATCTACATGTTACATTAAACAAATATAATTAGTGTTTTATATTCAGTAACTTTAATCTTATTGAATAGTTGGCTTATTTTGTGCAATGTACACAAAATATTATATTAATATAATATAATATAATATATATATATATATATATATATATATATATATATATATATATATAAGAACTTTTGTGTTAGTTATTTAACAATTTTAGTCGTTTACTTGAAAAACTAAAAAACCTAATAACTTTTTAAAAACATTTTTACCTTTATTGTTGTTAAAAAATACATTGAGGTTGAGGTTTTGTGTTTTTTTTTGTTTGTTTGTTTATTGCTGAAACTGTGACTAAGTTATCTAAATCAAATATATGCAATTACAGATTTTTTTTTAAATTCACAATATAAAAACATTGATAATCTTATTAAAATAAATTTAATTTGAAAAGTGGGAGATAAATGTTTTTATTGGTGTAATTTTATGAACAAATAATCAAAGAAAATCAATCAGGCATTGAACCACCTAGAAAACTGAATAAAAAAACTCTGATTAGATTCAGGAACACATTTTAAAATATTTGTCAAAATGAACATTATTTCAAACTACGTCTATGAGTGCAAATTAAAATTCTTCCACACAAAGAAAAGAAACACATTTAAACTTTTTGTTGGCAGAGTTTATTTAGGGACAAAGGTGAAGTTTAAACTTGTGACCCCAATGACTCAAAACGTGACATTTCCTTTAAAAATGACTGACGCAGCATCCTCGACACTGAAGAGAAACAAAAGTTTCTGTTTCGTTCAACACACAGGAAGCTGATCAACGACACGCTTGTTTCGGTGCAGTGATCCAGACTGTTGTTTTTTCAGGGAGGACTTTGCTTATTTCAGCAAGATGATGATAACGCACCTTGCTGTTATTTGGTTGTTAAACTGATGATATAACCTCGATCTTTCAAAACAAAATGATGCAATATGAAACTGAAAATATAAATGTTTGATATCAACAAGAATGAGAAAGATTTTCACTTTAACAGCAACAACAGTCCCAGCTTATTTAGAAACTGATCTATAGTGGTCCCTTGATTATCGCAGGGATTACGTTCCACACACCACCAAGATAGGTGAAAAACCGCCAAGTAGAAATGATATATTTATTTGAGTATTTACCGTATTTTCCGCCGTACAATTTGCACCGCCATATAAGTCGCATCAGTCCAAATATGTCTAATAAAGTGGGAAAAAACATAAATATGTTGCTTCACCGTATACGTCGCATCTATTATGCGTCACCGCTGACAACCCGGTAACGTGGGCCGGTGTTGTGCCAAAAATCGATTGACTGCCAAATGGCGGCTGCGGGAGCATGCACGGGAGGACTTTAACAAAAATTTAACAAGATTAACACTTAAAAACAATTATATGTTTGCTTGAAATTATAGCAAAGGTGTGTCTCAGCATGGCGAAATGCAGCTGATTTGACGTTTGCTCCAGGAGTTCCTGAGCGAGATAAAGGTGACTTGGTATGGCAAGCCAAGTGTCTCATTAATAGCCACTTTTACCTATTAATGAGACACTTAGTTTGCCATACTCATCGCGGGCCCTCTAGTGGCTGAAAATGGTAGTGTTTAATATTTTCCATGTCAGAATGAATGAAATCATCAGATCTCAGCAAAACATTGGGTTATAAATATGGAAAACAAAAAAACATAAATACATTGCTTCGCTCTGTTAGTCGTAGGCATGCTAGTTCATGCAAAAAACACTGTGACTTATACCCTGGAAAAATACGGTATATATATTTTAAGGCTTTATAAACCCTTCTCACACTCTAGCAATGTTGTAAACTCTTAAACATATGTCATTTTAACAACATATATTTAT
>NC_056501.1:23302764-23316776 GCF_014905685.2 Nematolebias whitei
TTTTATATGGGGACTCTCTAGCCTTGGTTCGGTATGGTCGGCTCTCTGCAGCCGATGAGCACCAGACACTTTAGGAGAGAGCCGGACCTTATGAGAGCCAGCACAAAACAGAACAATGGTCCAGATTGAGTCCAAATAATCCAGAAGACTCAAGATGAAAAAAGTCTGGGTGAGCTCCGGAGAAGACACCGGACCTCCAAGCAACACCTCCCAACTCGAGAGGCTCCCTAGGCCGGCAAGTAGAACTCAGATTGACCGATGAGGCTGGAAGTAGTTCTGGTCCGGTTCTAATCGGCTCTCCGAATCCACTGAGCACCGAAGTTGCTATGAATAAGCACCAGACTTTTTAGTCCGGTTCAGATTGGACCAAAACTTTCCGTCCATTATGGCAGAAAGCAGCGGCCAGAAGCACTGTTGGCTTCTGGGTAGTGTAGTTGTTTTGACTGGCATTACAGTGTAGGCTCTTTGGAAGAAAACTACAAAATGGCGACGCCTGTCCGAAATATTTTGTTTTCGTTAACTTTTTATCTCGTACCGTCCCAATCGAGTGCGTAATATTAAAGTTGACAATTGTTGAAAAAAACGTGAAAGAGCGAATCCGCAAAAGTCGAACCGTGAAGTAATGAGGGACTACTGTTTATCTATCTTAAATTGATTATCCCCACCTTTATGTGGTTCTACATTATTATAACCTACTGTTCTTGTGTAATAACACCCATCATGTATATTACACGTGGCATCATAAAATATGTACTTATGATTAAATATTCCTGTCACATGACAATATACAATGACTGAAATCATCTGAGCACATCCTCCTCCCGTTTACAGCCGTGACATGCACACATGTGGTCATGTGCTCGTGTGGAGGAGGGCACAGGTGAAACACATGTCAGTTCGTCAGACTAATACATGCAGCAGGCCACTCTCAGTGGATCATCAATATAATAAACAGTGTTAATGAAGTGTGGTCTGTGTGTGTGTGTGTCGGAAGAATAACACCACGATAAGCTGTGCGTGCGGATGTGTGTTTTCTCTCCTTGTGCAACCCCGTGACACGTCTTCCTCTCATAAATCACAGACAAGGAGGCTTTCAGAAGGGTGGCTGTCAAATAATCAAAGTGAGACACACTGACAGCCCAGTACAAATGGGTAAACACGCACACACCGTCTGACTCTCATTCATATGCACGGTCATCAGCGTGTACCCAGCCACAAGCGTGTTTATGCAGAAGTGCCAGTGCTGAGACAGACAGCCGACCTCTGTGAGCAGAAACGAGGCGCGGCCTCCATTGTTCAGCCTTCCAGGCTGCAGCGCGCAGATTAAAGCCAGAAACATGTCGGTACTTTTCTGTCCCAAACACTCGCAGCGCTCTGGTAAGCTTTCTTCTGCTCTTTGGTTCTGCTTCCAGCCACCATCTCTTATTGATTTAATTATTTATTTAAAGAAAGGTCATCTTTCACAAATTGTACAAATGTAGAAATGCCACAGGATTTGACCCCCCCCCCCCCACACACACACACACACACACACACACACACACACATTGTGAATGTAACTAGAAGAGACAGAATGATATTTAAAAAGGAGGAAGAAAGAAGGATGACATACATAGGTAGAAGAAAACAGAAGACATGATCACCTCCTTAATCTTCATTCAGTTTACAGCCATAATGAGGCTAACAGGCTAATTTGTGCGACCCACATTACCATGTGCGTTTCTGGGCGAGACGTTGATGCAAACACAGCTTTTCGCACTGCATCCTCAACAATTACACACTGCGGGATAATCACCAGTCTGCACCGTGTAAAGTGGGAGCACGACGGTAAAAACAGCCCTCAGATCTGCTCGACATTCAGACGAACACACAAATACAGACATGAACTCTCCTGCAGCCCAAGCTGTCATTAATATGTTTAAAATGTTTACAATAGTTGGGAAACTTTGGTCATTCACAATAAAAGGGATATTGTTTTGATCCACATTTACTGGAGGTTTCAGTGTTTATTTTGAGCCTATTTGCTCCCTTTTTCTGAACACAAATCTGTTTTATTCTGCATCTTTTTTCAGCACTCGACTACATTTTTGGTGTGAATTAAAAAAAAAACACTCTCAGAACATCCCAGTACTCTTTTTTTTTTTTTTTTTAATTAATCTTTTTCAATGTGCTTTACAGAAGTTTTTTTTTGTAGGTATGTTAAGAATACAAAAATTAAATTTACTGACGCTCACACAACTTAAATCCTCTAACTGTGTGAATGTTTATGAAGCACTCACACTATTATGATCCATTTTTCGACTTTTTCAACGCATTTCTCGTCCCGCAGTTTTCAAGCTATTTCAACAAATCATATATTAAAACGTTCAGCTGTTTCAGGACAATCCTGTTATGACTTTTGGTACTGGTGCAACATTAGTTTTATTTATATATATATATATATATATATATATATATATATATATATAAATTTTTCTGCCATTTTTTCTCATAGAAAATGAACTGAGCTCATTTTACATTCTTCAAATCTTTAGATCTGTTTACAGCCTTTTACTACTCCTTTCACAGTTTGCTCTTGTTCAGCTTCTTTCAGCCTAAATAACTTATTTATGCTAATTTCAGCTTGTTGTACACCTTTCAGCTTAATTATGCTAGTTTCAGCTATTTCTGCTAGTTTAGCTAGTTTTTGGCTGTATTCATGCTAATCCCAGCTTTTTCACCTAAGTCCATATTTTTTTAATCTCATTTCAGCTCTTTCAGCTTCCTTCTGGTAGTTTAAGCTTCCTTCTGTCTTTCAGCTATGGTACTTTTCAGCAGTTTTTATCTTTGCTAAATTCAGGGTTTTTTTAAGCTAATTTCCTAATTTTTGTGTTAATTTCTGCTCATTTAAACCTGTTTCAGCAAGTATGTGTTCTTTGTGGTTTATTCTGCTAGTTTAGGCTTGTTCTTCCATTTCAGCTACATTTCAATGTGTTTCTGAGCTAATTTCAACACTCAGCAAGTTCTTCCGCAATAAGCATTCACACTGCATTTTCGCAGGAAATACAATTTCTCTAGTTACGTTATTTTAACACACAACGTGCTTGTTTATTCCTAACTGGTGTTTCAACTTGGATATCATTAACCATATAAGACTGTCTGTTGTTGGTTGAAATATTTCTTCATAAACTGTGGAAACATGGTAAATTTCTACCCTATAATCCAAATCTTTATGCAGGATGTCAGTTGGTTTCATAACTTTGGAACAAACCTTTCACACACATCTTCCAATGGGAAAGGTGCACACAGCAAGAGTTTGCAGGCCAGTGTGTCGCTTGTTAGCAGCCATAAATCAGTCTCTTTCTGCATCGGGGTTCAGACTCCGCAGCAGCAGATGACCTCGCAATGTTCACCTCGTCTACTCATCTTGACGAGGCCTGGAGGAGCCGGGCCTCGGTAAATGCTCCCAGATGCAGGGCTCGCTTACACACACACATACACACACACGCGCATGCAAAGAGTCATAGATTCATATTCACAGAGGCACAGATCCAAAGATCTGGACCCTGATAGCAGGAGAAGCTCAGTGGGACATTTGTAAACTCATCTAAATCCCCACATTTATGACATGGTAAACACAGCGTGCTGCTTCTGATACAGTGACAAAACTACAGTTTTGTGCTGAATGTAGCATGCAGTGAAGGAAAGAAGAAGCATCACCTCCTTAGAGTTCAAACTCCTCTCAACCCTGAACAGTTATTGTGAAATTATAGCGCTGGACCCATCCCAGTCATTTGTTCCACTCTGGTCTCAGCCACTAACTGCTGATTTTACAAGGATGTCTAAATCAAATGAGATGGGGAACCTCGAAAGGGGTTTTCCCCTTTCTTTATACAGATCTTTACATGCAGTCGCATTTAACGCCACGCCATCAAACGAGCACACAAATCTTCTGCATCTAATCTCCGTTTATTTGTACCTGCTGTCCATCAGTCGAAGTCCTGAAAGCTCGGAGACTTAAAGCTAGGCGAGGTGGCTGCTAACGAGAGCTGCGGAGGGTTGAGGAGCCCACTAACTCGTGGGACCCTGAAAAACTGTTAGCTTAACGTGGAGTACGGTCGTTAAGGAGGAAGTCAACATTAGCCTTCGCCACATACATCACATTTAAGTGTTTTTGGAAAGTTTGATTCCAGAGCTAAGTGTTCCTTCATGTCTAAGTGGAGATCCGAAGGTCTCCGTCTTTGAAAATAGCTTTCCAGAGTCGGTTCAACGACTGCTCGGCTGTTGTTGTTTTTTTGTTTGTTTTATTGAGGTAAACAAAGTGCACGACTCCAACTGCTGCTTCAGCACTTTGGTGAGGTCCACCGAGGCCTGTCTGAAGTGTCTTTTAGGTCCTCTCATCTCCACAGATGCACACAGTCTGTTGGATTTCTCTCATTCTACAAACCTTCATCTACTATCATTTATACTTTAAAACACTAAAAGTTGTTTACTCACACAAAATGGGTCAGGGTAGAAACTTTGTTCTTCCAAAATTAAAGGAAAAATGTTTTATTTCTTCCTTTCTAACATTTTCAGCTGTTTCTTCTTCTATTATGCCTTTTTTTACTGTTCTCTCTTGTTGTCTCATCATCTGTTCATTGTTTCTTGTAAGACAAAAACAATTTACATTGTTGCATGAGAGATACGAGTACACAACTCAAACATTAGGAAATAGGCTACTAATAAGTATCAGCTGGCTTTAGAAATTTTCTAGAGGGCATGTCTCGTCTAAGGATTTAAGCAAATAATGTCCTCGGCATCTTAATGCGTCTCATTAGATGTCTTTGAAGGCAGTCATTATAGGAGTAGATTTGTACTTTTAGAGTTTCACTAATTGACTTTCTTGCTGCTTGTTGGATAATAATATTTATGATAGAAAATTTGACATTAAGTTGGCTAAACAGTTATCAATAGCTAGCTATCAGACAGATGCTAGCCAGCTTTTGAGCCATTTTACAGAACTGAATACTGAATTTTAATGACTTTTAATTTAGCTTTATTCACACAATGTCCAGTCATTTTTAATATGCTCTTATTTGGTTAAAATTCAGCAATAGACCACTTAGTTTTAAAATTTTTGAGGCTAAAACGTTCAGCTAACCAGCTGTTTAGCTAGTTAGCATTTGTCTAACAGTGAAAATACACACCCCCCCCCCCCCCCCCATTAAAAACTCGTGAAAAATTATGCATTTTGGTTTAATAGGAGAATTTGTTGTGTTATGTTAAGCTTTTTTACTAAGGGGGAGTGGTGGCACAGAGATTAGAGAGGGTGAGCTTGAAAGTCACCGGTTCAACTCCCTGGACCAACAACATCAAATGTGGGTGGGATAGGTGAAACACCCACACCTGCCTCCACCCTCATTTGCCCTTGAGCAAGGCTCTTAACCCCCACCATCTGCTCCCCGGGGCACCCTAGATGGCAGCTCTCTGCTCCACACAGAGGGCTGTGGTAGCTCAGTGGTCAAGAAGTGCATCCGGCATAAAACTGCCAAATCTTCGTGCGAGTTAGTTCGCTATGGCAACCTCTGAGGAAGGGAGCAGCCGAAAGAAAAAAATGTTACACATTTTACTAACTAGTACAGATTTCATACTCATATTTATACTACTTGTGAACTCATAGCCTTGATTTAGCCTAATTTTCAGAAAGTAAATAACCAATAATGACTAAATAAAGGTTTTTTTTTCTGCTTATCAAAAACATGGCTACTTTTTCTTTCATTTGCATGACTGCCTGTCAAATCAGCTAAGTGGTCTGTGTGCAACACTTTAGCCTGGAGAGATTGAAAGTGGGACTTTTTGAAATGTTGTTGGTCTCACAGTGTCCAGGTGTTTTTAATTTATTTTGTTTTTATATTTGTTTTAGGTCATTGTTTAGATTTTGGCATCAAAACTACTCAGTTCAGAAACAATTGTGGTTAAAAAAAACATATTTTCTGTCTTGCCTGTTTTTTTAACAATGCAACCTTTTTTTGTTGTGGTCAGAATGACTCTTCTGATGAGAAATGTTAAAGTCACATAGTTTACAAATACTTAAAAAAACAGTTCTGGCAATTTGGATGATTTCTTGGTAATGTTGCAAAGTTTTGAAAATTCTCCTGTGGATCTGGGCTCTGTACTTTTCTTTAATATGTCCATTTTCTGCACCCAACAGGGTCCACTTGGCTTGGATGGCAAACCGGTAAGAAACATTATTGTCAGATATATAAAACATGTATTACGTAATTGAATTTTATTTTACAATTTTCATTTGTTTACTGTTTTTTTTTTTTTTTTACACCTCAGGGTTTACCAGGTCTAAAAGGAAGTCAGGTACAGTTTTACACATCTTTTATTCTCTAATAACACAAATTTATTGTGCTGAAAAAGTTACAACAATTCTGCAACAGTAAGTCCATGTGCATTAATTAATTCAACCTTGATTTAAACAGATAAGTCACAATGAGCCTCGAAGACTCATTTACAAGTGAGACCTGTTTGGACAGACAATAAAGTGGTAAAAGTGACAACATAGGTTTGGGAGGCAAAAAAAACTCCTAACATGCTCTTAATCTTTGGCTGAAGATTAAAAGCATGAAAATGAAAATAAAACTCGCACGCAAGCGCATAACGACGCCAACATTCTGTGGGGTGAGGGGGGGGGGTGTGCAATGGCGGTGAGCATGTCCAAAGACAACACACAAAGGCACTGCAAGAGTTCCGATAAGAGTGGTAAATCGCTCTGTTCACATAGTTCCCTCTGGAGACATCCGTACACTCTCGGGGGGTGCCGAGGACGACGTCAGATTGAATCCAAAGATTCCTGAAATGATGAAAGAATGTTTATTCAGCCGGGTCCGTCTGATTGGTCCATAGACTTCCTCGGTGGAAGGAGGGAAGGGTAGAGCAGCAAGGTTTACAGAACTTCCAGGTGAATTAAGATAAGGTGTCCTGTCATGGCCAGTCAGGGAGCAGAATATAGATAAACATGGTTGTTTTGGGGACAGGCAGAACTTAACTGATTATGTCTACCTTGAGTCTATGTCGGTCCTCTTGGTTCTAAAATGTCAATATTAAATGGCCACACCACTGGACCGTGCCTGAGAGTATTCCCCGAGAGCTGATCCATCCTGCCAAAAGCAATTGAGTCTGGGTGCTTCAGGCACGAACCAAGCCATCTCATAAGGCAGGCAGCCTGACCAGGGCCAAATTTGCTGCTGGCGACTTCCTTGTTTGTTGATAGACCAGGAACCAGCCTAATCCAAAAAGTAGGAAACCAGTTATCATAAATCCAATTATATATGTGTCCTTAATATCTAGGATTGACAGAAGAGATAGACACTTCATCAAGTCTTCCAAGTCGATGAGATATCCAGCTGCATGTGTCAACAGGGCAAATCGGCTCACCTAAAGCCTGTCTCCTCTTTGAAGAAATGTTATCAATTGCGTTGAGGGACCAACTGATCAAATCCATAGCAGAATTATGATTTGGAAAATTTGTAGGAGAGAGTCTCTAAAGCAGTTTCACAGACAGGAAAGAGCAAAGCAAAGCAGAGAGGGAGAGGAGGGGAAAGGCATCCGCCCTTGACAAGAGCAAGTGTTGAAAGTATTGCATATTTTGTCTTTAGAACAGGTGATAGTTTTTGAAGCCCATAATACAGCCATTATCCTACTTGTTCAATTTCCTGAGTGGCTCTTAGTTGCAGGGAAGACATGGTTAAAGTGAAGCTAATTCAGCTACCTCCTCGGCTCTCCCATTCATCAGCTTTCCCCTCAAACCCTCAGAGGGATGCCCAGGCATAGCGTGGAACCGAGCAAAGTGCAGCAGATGGGTCACAAAGCGGTGGGAAAGTTGGGATGTTTACAGCTTCAAATGGAGACTCCTTAAAAAGTCATTTTAGTGCCCTTCACCTTTGTTCTGCCACAGAAATAGACTTTGCTTAAGTTTTATTTTCTTTATCGTTGTTTGGACATTTTATTTGAATTATATTGAGCTGTCCTGAATAAATAAATGAGCCTTATAAATGAGAGGTATAAGACATCCATTGAAATATGAAACCCTCACAGCGTAATTAGAGCTCTTTGAATACTTTTCTAAACATCGTTAAACTGTTTAACTCGGAGTTGAAGCTGAATGTGTCCTTTAATAGGGCTCTCCAGCGCTGAAAACCCCAGCAGGTGCTCAGACCTCATGACGAGGGTTTATGAGCCGATAAGTGGGGATAAAGATATGACTGATTCGTCAAATGGCCATCAACCAACAACACTTTATATCTGTCATGCTATGGAAACTTCCATTTATATCGTGTAAAACTAGTTTCAAACTATCAGGCTGTGCTATGTCTACTTTCAGTCTGAAGCTGCTGTCTGCTGGTCACTAACAAATGGCTGAAAATTTTCACCTCTTTGCCAGTATTACTCTGTGGCTCCTGTCCAAACAAAATAGCTGGCACAAAAAGATAACAGTGAATGGAGGTCTAACTTTAGAGCAGGTTTAAAGATAGAGCGTAGATTTGTGTTCAGAAACAAAAGCAAGTACAGGGAAGATGCAAGTGAAGTACAAGGAGAGGGAGGAAAGGGTAAAAACAAGGCGATTGATTATCAGCAAATACGAGAGAAATTATGGTCGGGCATCTCTCGCTATTTGCAGAACAGAACTGGCTCTTAGTAAAGCTGCTGTTTAGATTTGTTGCTATTTTCAGGAAAAACTGTGATTTTGAATCACAGTATTGCAACAATTCTCTATTTCTGTTAGAAGGATCATTATCATAGGGATAAGTTAAAAACAGTAATGATTGGTTTGTTAAGGAAAATCTTGCTATTGTTTTCTACTGGAGATGGAAATTTTGGGAAGCTTCAGGTGCAAAATCTGTAAGTTTGCAAAGTTAGGGGCTTAGATCATAGTTGAAAATTTTAAAGGACCAGTTCATTTGAAGATTTTTTGGTAACTCAACACCAATATTTACATTGAACAAAAATTTAAATGCAACACTTTTGTTTTTGCTCCTATTTTTTATGAGCTGAACTCAAAGATCCAAGACTTTTCCTTCACAAAAGACCTTTTCCTTTCACATATTGTTCACAAGTTTGTGTAAATCGGTGTTAGTGAGCACTTCTCCTTTGCTGAGATAAGTTTTATTACAGCACAATGCCACAGATGTCATAAGTTTTGAAGGAGTGTGCACTTGGCATGCTGACTGCATGAATGTCCACCTGAGCTCTTGTCACTGTTTCATTTCTTTACGCCGTTCAGAGAATTTGGCAGTACTTCCAGCATCTTCACCTCCAGGATCATCTGAGACCAGCCATCCAGACAGCTGCTACAACATTTGTTTTGCATAACCAAATAATTTCTGCACAAACTGTCAGAAATTGTCTGAGGGAAACTCATCTGTACGCTTGTCTTTGTCATCGGGATTTCCACCTGACTGCAGTTTGTCATGTAACCAACTTGAGTGGGCAAATGCTCACATTTGATGGCATATGGCACATTGGAGAGGTGTTCTCTTCACAGATGAATACCATTTTTCACTGTAAAGGGCAGATGATGGACAGTGGCCATTACATTGTGTAGGTGAGCAGTTTGCTGAAGTCCGCATTGTGAATCGAGTGGCCCATGGTAGCGGTAGGGTTATGGTATGGGCAGGTGTATGTTATGGATAATAAACACGGGTGCATTTTATTGATAGCATTTTGAATGCACAGAGATACTGTGATGAGATCCTGCGGCCCGTTGTTGTGCCACTTATCCACGACCATCACCTCAAGTTGCAGTATGATAATGCACGGCCCCATGTTGCAAGGATCTGCACACAATTTTTGGAAGCTGAAAACATCCCAATTCTTGCATGGCCAGCATAGTTACCAGACATTGTCACCCATTGAACATGTTTGGGATGCTCTGGATCGGGGTATGCAATAGTGTGTTCCAGTTTCTGACAATATCCAGCAACTTCCCACAGCCATTGAAGAGGAGTGGACCACCATTCCACAGGCCACAATAAACAACCTGATCAACTTTATGGGAATAAGATGTGTTGAACTGCAGGAGGGAAATGGCGCTCACACCAGATACTGACTGGTTTTATGACCTCCACGTTGTTACACGTGGTCTGCGGTTGTGAAGCTGGTTGAATACCAAATCCTCTGAAATACATTTGGAGATGGCTTATGGTAGATAAATGAACATTCAGGTCATGGGCAATAGCTCTGGTAGACATTCCTGCAGTAAGTATGCCAAATACGCATTCCCTCAAAACTTGTGACATCTGTGGCATTGTGCTGTGATCTAACTGCACGTTTTAGAGTGGCCTTTTATTGTGGTCAGCCTAAGACACACCTGTGCTATAATCATGTTGTCTAATCAGCATCTTGATATGCCACACCTGTGAAGTGGATGGATTATCTCGGCAAAGAAGAAGTGCTCAAAAACAGATTCACACAAATTTGTGAACTATATTTGAGAGAAAAATATCTTTTGTGTTCATAGAAGACGTGTTAGATCTTTGAGTCCAGTTCATGAAAGATGGGAGCAAAAACAAACGTGTTGCATTTCTATTTTTGTTCAATGTAAATATTGGTGTTGAGTTGCCCCATAGGGGTGCTGTGACAGGTAGAAGAAAATGTTTTTCTCATAAAATTTCCAGCTCTTTTCACCCTGAACCTTAAACCCATGAATCTTTTTTAGAGATTTCTTTCAGATAAATTCATGATGATTGTAGAAATTGTCCAAAAGTCTTCAAATGGGCTGGTCTTTTTAAAGTTTTAACCACATTTCTACTGTCAGCAATGCACTATTAGTTAGTGGCTGAAAAACAAAAAAGAGTCGAACTAAAAAACAACTTTTATGTGCTGTGCCCAGAGATGGATGTTATATTTTTGCATCTCCCAGGCACAGTCATACAGGACTAGTGATCCGTTTGTGGTTTGGGTTGTTGCCATGTTTGGCAACTTTGTGCCTCTTGTGAGAGATAGACAGACAGGATTAAACGAACAACTTCGCCACACAGACAAACGCCTCTCATCTGTTTGGCCAGTGTTCATAAATCATGTCAAAAAACACAAAGTGGGACTCTGTGTCCCTTACACGGACGCCTCGTGTTCTCAGTTTGTACCGTTCCAGACACAACGAAACCCAAACACTAAAGCGTCTTTAAAGTGCTTTGGACGGTGAAACAAAGGAACGTCTTTTCTTTTCAGCTTTGTCTTCTCTCCGGACGTTTCTTATCTCTCACACATGCATCACATGATCTCCTTGAACTGGGATTAAGCGGTCTTCGTGACACTTCTGCTGCTCTAAGAGATGTAATGGCTCTGCCTCAATGGTTGATTGAACGTCTGCTGCTTGCACCAAGTGGAAGATGCATTGCGCTGTTAGCCATAAATTAACTGATTTATTGCCACTGACTGTCTCTGATTATCTCCTCCGTTCTGCAGGGACTGCCTGGACCCAAGGGAGAGAAGGTAGGCTTTAATATAAATTTTGACATGTCCGTGCAGTGTCCGGCTGTATTGCTCATCTTAATTTACTCCCATGCACCTTCAGAGGCACGCATCATCACCCTGGGTGTTCACATTTTGTATCCATCAAATGAGCAGAATATGTAGGAGCACTTCCTCCTGTCAGGGGGTACTAAGCAGGTTTGCAGACCTTCCCTTCGTGATGCTCAATTATATCCAGATGTTTTTCCTGCTCCATGAACCTCTGCCCAGCTAAAGACGTTAGAGACTCTAAGTGCCGGCAGAGGAAGCCATGTGGTCACTGGTGCCCACACATTACGGGCAACTTTGTTTTTGTGTGAATGTGTGCCACAGCTTTTTGCCCACAGGCGAGAATCCCTCAGATTAGCCAAAGCCCAACCCCGCCACAGTAAAAATCTGTCAGAGCAGGGTTTGCTCTGATTAGCATGGCTAACATGATGATATGATGTTATTTTTATTTAAATACCTCCCTGTTATTGGAACACAACCTCTAAATCCTCATCAAAACCCAGTCAGCACCACTTTTACTGGGCTGAGCTCATCCTGTCAGATTTATGGCTTATCTAATGACTTAATGTCTACATCCTGTGGTGGTTTGGACAGATGACCCTTGAGTTCCTTCCTATAAACTTTATTTATTTTTTGCAAGCCCTTTTGTCACAGCTGCTCCTCAGTATCTGTTGCTCCTGTGTAGATTTGCTTTGCTGACAATTGCTGACAATTGTTATTTTCCTGTTATTTTTCTCTCAGGGTGACCAAGGAGACATCGGGCCAAGGGTAAGGCAGCAATTTTTCATCTTTGGGGGCTAAAAATAACACATCTGGCAGGTTTAATCTAATTTTTAAAGATATATAACCTTACTTCAACAAATTCAGGAGAGCAAGTATCTTCGGTTTTCCACAAGTTTAAAATATTTAACATGTCTCCAGTTTTGTTCTTCCTCTGTCTTCTGTTTATCTTTTTGTCATTTAAAGATCTGTTGTTTTATAATTTATAAATAGAAGGATTACAGATGTTTTTATAATTTGCTGCATTTTTTCCTTTATACTGAATGCAATATGACTGAATTCAAAGTGCTCCTTCCTAAATATATAAAAGGTTTATTCACTGCAAGGTGCCAGTACATTAAGTTTACATTACATAAGTTTTAATTTGCTTAATTTTTGAGCTGCAGAGGATTTGCTCTATTGATGATCGCCTGTCTCCGTTTATCTGTCAGCAAAATATCTTATGTACCACTGCAGAACTCTCAGAAAGTAATCATTAGCTGTGAATCTATAACTCGTTGACTTTTGGAGTCCTCCTCAGCTAATCGGCCTTAACAAGCACAAAAATGGCTACGACTGTTCATTTTGCAAATAATGAGATCAACTTTGATGTGGTAGTAGCTGAGAGTCATTTACGACACATAGTTTGAGTGCTCACAGATCCTTCTGTATTGTGATAGATCACTCCTAATGTTATTTTCAAGGTTTGACCAAAACATCTTCTACTCTGTCATTTCTCAACATAAAATGATTTTCGTTTTAAACCTGTGCGTGAAAGTTGCGGGTGATATGCATTCCTTCAACAAACACATGGCTTTCAATTTAATAATATTTTAATTTTGACGAATTATTAAAAATTATCTTTCTTTGTGGTGCATTCAGGTACACCCTTGACTAAAGGCACAGTTTCAGTCATTTGTTGAAATCTGTAAAAATAATATAAAGGCTGCAATTTACAACGGCTGTATTTATAAAATCACATAACTTTAGGTTACACCATGCCTTAAAGAGGTTAGATTTGCACCTCTGTTAAAAATTTTCAGCAAAAAGAGGTTAAATTTTTAAATATGGTTGACATCTTGTCCTAATAATTACAAATAATACAGCTGAAGGGAGCTGAGCTCACTGTTTACTGGTCGGTCTACATTCCTACCCTCACCTGTGGTCAGGAACTTTGCGTAAGTGACTGAAAAAACAAGATCTAGTATATAGGCCATCAAAATGAGTTTCCTCCACAGGGTCTCTGGACTCTCCCGTAGAGATCCGGTGACTTCAGTTATCCAGGAGAGACTTGGAGTAGGGCTGCTGCTCCTCCACATCACGAGGAGCCAGTTGAGGTGGTTCAGGCATCTGGTAATGATGCTCCCTGGATATTTCCCTGGAGAGGTTTTCTGGACATGTCCAACAGGGAGGAGACCCCAGGGAGGACACAGGACACACTGGAAAGAAGAAATCTCATGACTGACCTGAGAACACCATGGAGTCCTCCCAGAAGAGCTGGAAGAGGTGACAGTGGAAAGAGATGTCTGGACCTCCCTGCTCGAACTGCTGCCCCTAACCCACTAATTAATTAATTTAATTAATGGATGGAGGGATGGAGGGATGGATTAGGATGGATGGATGGATGGATGGATGGATGGATGGATGGATGGATCGATGGATGGATCGATGGATGGATCGATGGATGGATCGATCGATTGGATTAGAATGGATGGATGGATGGATGGATCGATTGGATTAGAATGGATGGATGGATGGATGGATGG
>NC_056501.1:23316876-23357660 GCF_014905685.2 Nematolebias whitei
ATGGATGGATGGATGGATGGATGGATGGCTGGCTGGATGGATGGATGGGATTAGAATGGATGGATGGATGGATGGATGATACCTGAATGTAAAGTGTTTAGAAAATGTAGAGGCAGACTATCGGTGATTGGAAATTAAAATCTAAAAGGAATAAATGTCCTTCTTTTTTCCCTCCATCTAATAAACAACATCATCAGTTCTCAGTTTTCCCATCGGTGGAGCAATGTGCAGCGTAAATGAAGAGAAATCTCATCACAACTCTGTCTCCTTCCAACCTTCAACACGTCTTCAAACTCTGGATACTTCAGTCAGAACGCTGTGACAGTCCTGCTCCTGGGAGGAGGTTTCATCTGTCTGAAGCCAGAGACCAGAGAAGACCCACTTAAACCTCACCATCTAAACTCTGCCGCCGCTGCTGCTGTCTAGCCTCAGCAAAGTTTTTAATAACATTTCCATTTTAAAAAAAAATAAACCTTCTGTCTACGTCTGGTGCTTTGTTTGAATGTGACATCATCCGTTCATGAGACCTGTGTAATTATTTTCAGCTTCATTCAGTGTGGTTTGAAAATGCGCCCCCTGTGTGTTTTCATGCTTTGAGTTCTATAAAAAAAAACTCACGTAGCCCACAAGTTCTTCAAGTTTTAGAATATCGGGTCAGGCCTTTTCACAAAAACAATTCTGGGGTAAAATTTGTGGTTCAAACTGTACTTTTATTCGCTTACAGTAATATGAAAGAAATTATTATTATTATTTAGCTATTTTATGAAGTTCCCATAAACCAAAAGCTTAAAAAAAACTAAATCATTTTAGAGATGATTAAATTCCATCTGTACACATTCCCCTTTATACAAAAGATGACCAAATTAGAAAACGGCAATTAGATATTTAAAACAAAACTTTTAGTTATGTTCATGTCTCGTTTACAGAAATCTAACGAGCAGTTTTCATAGCGACATGTTTTTAAAAGGTGAACCAAATTTGTTGTTTTTCCTGATTCTTCCTCAATACAAAGTGCAAAACTGTTTGTCGTATGTTCCTATGAACATGGACGTACATATGAACAGGAACTCATGTTCCTGAAATTATGATACAAATACGAGTGGTGGATCCCTGTAATGCTGGTATCAGTTACAGTATGTTCAGGCTGAGTAGCAGAATAGAAATAGAACGTGTTCTGTGATAAAACACCCAAACAGCCAAATAGATGACAGCTTCAATCAAACCTAGACTTCAACTGGAAACAACTTCAAATGAAAGTTCAATGGAGAATAAAACAAAATGTGTTGAAATAGAACTGACTTAAAGTAAACTGGTGTGCAGGCTGCTACTTAAACAGCAGCAGAGACGTCTCTGCAGGACCTGCTCGTGACAAAAGACGCCAAAACTTGATTCAAGTTGTCTCCAATTTGTCTTTAGCTGCTGTGGTGCAGAGGAGGCGGCCAGACCACGGGGTGTGTGGTGTCACATCTCAAACTGCACCTTTAATTAAATCTAAAGTTGGGCATTTAAACTTACAGCCGTTTGCTTTTTTATGTCAGATATGAACACAAGCGTGTACTAAGTAAGTAAGCTGGTACTCAGAGCTCATATTATCATTTAGGTTGTTGCTCTATGAGCAGATGGAGAACCAGCTGGATATGGTAAAAGCTGCTTTATACCACGTCAGAAGCCGAGCGGTCGGCTCGCGGTCACGTGGTTGCCAGGTATTCTCATTCGCACGCAACATTTATAGTCCATGAGACACACGGCACCGAGCTCCTGGATAACCGCTCCCGCCGCAGTGCATGTCACGCCCAAAGTCGTTGCTTACCTGAACTTGTGAAACACTGGTCGTCATGTTGGTGCTCATCTCCCAGTGCTTCACATGAACGTCCAGCCACCGTAGAGCGGAGCACAGTAGTCCCTCGATTATCGTGGGGGTTATGTTCCACACACCCCCACGATTGGTGAAAAACCACAAAGTAGTAACACTATCCAACAATCTTCAGTCAGCTCATCTGGACTGTTTTTTTTTTTTGTTTTTTTTGCTGAGACGTTTTGTCCTTCATCCAAAGGACTTCGTCACTCTGAGAAGCCACCAAACAAAACTGATTTCCACAAACAGCAACAAACTGTTTTTCCGACGATGTAAAGAGCTGTTTGTGGGAATCAGTTTTGTTGGGTGGCTTCTCAGATTGAAGAAGTGCTTTGGATGAAGGACAAAACATCTCAGGAAAAAAAAAAGACACCGCCCAGATGACCTGACTGAACATTGTTCGATTTTATACCTGGATTATTGAGCATGAACTTTGGTAATAACGCTATATTTATTTTAGCATTAATAAATATTTTAAGGCTTTATAAACCCTTCTCACACTTGCAATAATCTAAACTCTTAAACCTATGTAATTTTAACAATATACGTATATGTACTGTGCAGTACTGTAAAATTTTACTCACCAGCCCTGCAGACCAGCAGCGTCCAAGGTGATGTACGCGTGGACATGTACGCTATGTTGATAAGCTGTGGCGTCTTCCATCTTGAATTATTGTGTACCAATGATAACTTTCTGAGTGTTTCATTAAAACCTGACCGGTGGTTCATGAGACACTTTGCTATCAAACACAGTTATTTATTAAATGTGTGGGCGTTAAGATATTTAACCTTAAAGCATCGACACGGCAGAACGAGATGGCGTGCTGGAATGACAACGAGCGACTCTTTTTGTTTCGTAGAGGTCACAAACGGAGTGTGAATTTGACAGAGCTGCAAAGTGGAACGACATTTACGACGCGGCTTGAAAGCCTCACAGGAATCCCTGATTCCTGTCGAGACTTTTAGATCTTGAAGCAACAATTTGTGTGAAAACTATTGTTTTTCTGACATTTTGCGTCACCCGTTCTCACCAAGAGATAAATATATCACTTGGCTTTATGGCTTTGATTTTCTTGGATTGAGCGTGCGGCTCCACAGAAAACCCTCAGAATATTCCTTGGAAACACGCGCTCGGTTCAAAACAAACCTTCAGCGCTTGAAGATGCTGCGGCCGAGGATGATGACTTCATGAGGGTTTCCATATCAGCCCACAAAGGCCGGCAGCTGAAAAACTATTAAAAACTGCAGGAGGATCGTTCCAGCAGGAGCTCGATTATCTCTTTGGCCTTTTTTCAACGTCGTGCTCTGGTTCACCTCTGAACTCTTGGCGGATACGAGAACACGAGTGAAAACAGGACGCAGCCATGAATCTCCTTCAACCTGGGACTTCCTGTCGATTCATCACCTTCAGTTTCTTCATCGGCCCCTGTCTGGTCCCAGGGACAGCCTCAAACACAGGAGGGGTGTTGAAACAAATTCAGATGCTTCAGAACCACCAATAAAATAGTGACACGAAGCCTGTTTGGCTACTTATTTTTGAAGAATCGTTATCTAAATAAAACTGATGATCGTCCAGACGGGGGCGCTGTCTTTTATCTGAGTGTTTGTTCAGTCACTGAGTTAAAAACTGGAGCGGTAGTAGCCCAAAGTCATCTCCAACACAGACTCTGAGTGCTTCTAGCTCACGCCAGGTGTTGGTTTAAAACTTTGTGGTTAACTATTTGAGGTCAACTCAGCCAAACTGCCTCCAGAGGATGACAAAAAGAAAAGAAAAACATCTTGAGACGGGGTTCAGGAGGGGAAATTGTTGTTTTTCTTAGTTCGAACCAGAGGTCTGAGGAGAATGAGGTAAGGGCGATGCCCGCTGTGAAACAGCCTCTTCACTTCTGGGATGTTTAAGGACCATATGTGGTCTTCACTGTGGGAGCAGTGTGAATGGGTGAATGTGACGGGGGGGAGGGGGGTGTATACAGGCACAAAGAGGGGGAAAGAGGGAGGTGTCTGTGGTCAGAAAAACCTCAGCTGTCCAGCGCTCACCGCAGCCTGTTAACAGAAACCTCTCGAGCAGACTTTTCTTCTTTCTCACCCGCCGTTCTCCTCCCCGTCGCCACAACTCCTGAGAGCTTCTCTGCCCCATCTCTCCGTCCCTCTCCCACTTTTCCACGTGTTTTTGCGGGAGCTCGGCCAGAGAGGCCACGCGGCGCTCAGTGGTCCGCAGCGGCAGAAAAACGCCGCTCCTTTCAGCTCGACGGACAATCCATACAGTGACTGTTGACGGGAGAGAACGCCAAGCCACTTGTGTTTGGTTTGGAAAGGATGGGAGAGAACGGAGTATGCACACAGATACACAATTAAACATAGGTTTGAGTTAGACACCAAGATATTAATTTTCAAAATGGCAAAGGTGGCAGTTTCCATGTTTTTACTGTTTTTCCCTTTATATAAATATGTAATACGTGTGAATCATAGAGAAACACTCACTGACCCAAACAAAGGGTTACGTCCCCAGACAAAGCGGCCCCGTGTCAGTAGGTATGGTCCCCACTTGGACCTGGATACAAGTGGTGATTCAGTGCAGACCAAAGTCAAGATGTGTCCACGGTGGTTGTGACTTGTCCTCGAGGTCCACTTCTCAGTCAGAGAGTTGGAGTTGACATCTGATCCCAGAAGTAATGATGGGCTGTCTCAGCAGACAGGCAGCTCAGAGACAAAGTGCAGAGTTGCACAGCATGTTGTAAAGAGCCAGTGCAACCGTCCCGCTTTGTGTGATCCGCCTTGAGACACGGGAACCTTTGCAACGGTTCCAACATGGTGTCTGACACATCTGTACGCAGGTTTCATAATGAGCCCACCTGCTCTAATAAAAACCTGTCACCGCTGCCAAAGTGTTCGTAACTCTATCTACGAGACATCAGCTGTGTCCGATGAGATCAAACATCAAGATTCATGCTCAATAATCCAGGTAAAAAAATCCAACAAAGCACAGTCAGCTCCTCTGGACGGTTTCTTTTTTTGTTGAGACGTTTCGTCTTTCATCCAAAGGACTTCGTCAGTCCGAGGAGCCACAACAAAGTCAGTCCCATAAGTGGCTTACTCTATAGTGGGCCAACCAGTTCTATGGAGATAAGATGGTTTCTGGAGTCTGCCCTCTCCCCCGCCGACTCCTCTGAGGCAGCCATGGCCAAAGGGATTCAAAACATCAAAGTTCATGCTCGATAATCCAGGTTAAAAAAATCCAACAAAGTTAAGTGTCAGAGGAGTCGACGGGGGAGAGGGCGGACTCCAGAAACCATCTTTTCACCATAAAACTTGTTGGCTCACTAAGCCACTTATGGGACTCAGTTTATTGTGGTTCCTCGGACTGATGAAGTCCTTTGGATGAAGGATGAAACGTTTCAACAAAAAAAGAAACCGTTCTGACCTGACTTAACTTTGTCCAATGAGCTTCACTGACTGTTGGACACTGGCAACTGCCTGATAACACTACCACTCC
The DNA here is from genome assembly GCF_014905685.2 of Nematolebias whitei. Classification (NCBI taxonomy): domain Eukaryota; kingdom Metazoa; phylum Chordata; class Actinopteri; order Cyprinodontiformes; family Rivulidae; genus Nematolebias; species Nematolebias whitei. The sequence continues at coordinate 23,322,225 of NC_056501.1, forward strand.
ATGACCCTCTGACGCATGTTCTAAACATGAAGTCACATCCTTTACACCCATCACTGGTCTGTACGAGAACCAGTTACATCCAAACTGGACCGTTTGTTCTGGGGGCCTTAACGTTGCTGTCAGTGATCGTATTCACTCGACTGGTTTGTGGTTTTCATTCACTGTTTCCTTCCTGTCTTCAGGGTCCTCCTAACTACAGCCCATACGCAGGTCTGCACAGTAATCAGATTCTCGCTGTCAAGGTTTGTCTTCCCACAGAAACCGTCCTCGTCCTCCTTCAGGCTGCAGCTCTGTCACTGTCCCTGCACAAAGACGATTAAACGCCCCGCTCTCTTTTTCTGATGAATCTTTGATTCTCTTTTCTCCTGCAGTGCTCATTTTCCTCCACCTCTGGACTTTTAGTTTAACACGGATGTCTGATTTTTTCTACTCATTTATCTCCTTCTCTTGTTCCTACGCTTTTCATCACCTCTTCATCCTTCTTTTCTCCTAACGCTCTTCTCCTGTATTCTGTTTATTCTGTTTGTTTTTTTCTGTTCTTGCTCCATCTGTTGCATCTTAGATGGTTTTCCCGCGGTACGACCACAGCTTTCTGTCTGGAGAGCAGTCCAGCAGCTTTCAGAGACGCTTTCTGAAGGTAGACCTGAACTAAAAGGCATGTGCGTTCTTTTTAACACTTTAACCCACCTTTCTTTAGCACGTCGTCGTTCTGCTTTTTGCTTCTTTATTAAAACAAAATCATGTTTGTTAACATAATTTAAGATGGACAGCATTGTGTTACCCTAGCTAATTAACTAAAGGTATTTGTTTTAAAGTTTCTAAAGCATGCCACATATATGGAAAATATATTTTAGTTTGGGTTGTTTCTACTACAGTGCCTCATTTTCCAGAAAAAATAATGAAAATGTGTAATTTGGTGTTGACAGTTCAATATAAAATGAACCAATGGTTCTTATTAGTCCTTGCCAGCAGTCTTGTTTATTAGCTAATTTTGCTTTAGTGTAATATTGTATTTTGGTCATACTTCATTTGACCCAACAAAAATCAAAGTTTAATAATTCAGTTCAGTTTATTTATATACAAAGTCACAACAGACGTCATCTTAAGGCACTGAACAGAAACAGTCACATACAGTACATAAAAAAGTCAATTACTAATGTTCGCCAATAATAATAATAATAATAATAATAATGATAATAATTGTAATATCTAATAAATCCACATGTTGAGGCCTTTTAGGACATTAACGGTTCCCAGATAACAAAAAGATGAAGGTGTCTCACCTGGAAAAGATTAAATTTGTAATAAATGTAGAAAATAGAAAACAAAGTCATCAATTGAAGGATTTTGGGGTTTGTTTTGTTTTTTCAATGAGAAACAGAAGAAATTAAGTTTTTTGTTGTTGTTGTTTTTTGCATGAGTGTTCCTTTAAATGACTAAATATTAATCTGACTCAGCAGATGAAGAGATGCTGCAGGGCAGTGTCTTTCCTGGTCGGCTGCTGTTTAAAGTCACATCTTGAGTTTTTTTCTGTCTTTTATAAACAGGAGATTATGCTGCTGAAATTAAGCAATTCTAATAAAATTAAATGAGCTTATAAATCGTTGTTTTAGAAGAAGTCATGTCGCATCAAAGCCCCCAAACAGCGTCTAGTTTACACAACAACAAAGGTTTTTCTTAAATTAACTTTTAAAATAAAAACTGAGCAGCTGATTTTTCATTTTCTTTTTTCAGACTCACTGTTCTGATTGAATATGATTTTTAAAAAATTGTTTTATTCATTTTTTTTTTTTTAAATAAGTTGTTTTCTAATAGCCCAAGTCCCTCTCACGTTTGATTTCCAGAGACATTTATTTGTGTTCTCTTTGAAGAGACTTAAAAAAAAAAAAAAGGGGTTCATACTTTATCAAGCTAAATTAGGCTAAAAGATTAAAAAGTGAAGAAGTTTCAGACTCAGGTGGTTGTCGTATCATTTTTAAAGCGTAAAACCAGTTTCTGCTGCCATCACTGTCCAAACACCAATAAACTGTTGCTTCTCTCCCACACAAACTGAAACAAAACTAACATGGATGGATTTTTCTGTCACACAATTGTCCTTCTTTTTTTATTCCTTTCATCAGGGTGATCAGGGTCAAGCTGGACCTTCTGGTCCTCCCGGTCCTCCTGGTCCACCTGGGCCCCGCGGACCCCCCGGGAACACCGGCAAGGATGGGCCTCGTGGTCCCACTGGAGAGCCGGTAAGAGCATCGCTCGTTTGACGCCATAAAACTCGTGTTTTACCACCAAGTCTGGGCTCGTTGTGGATCTGCAGTGAACCTCACCTGAAGACAGGTGGGGGGGGGGGGGGTGTCTTCACAGAAAATGGTCCCTGTGCACTCATTCTTGCCTTTGAGCTCTGGCTTACCTAAAAAGAAGCAAAAAAACTTCCCAAAATAGCAACTTTGCTTCAAGCCTCATCTGTTTTGTGTAAGTCAGTGGCCACAAAGTTCCCCAGAACTCCCCCCGATCCATCCCTCCCCCCCCCCCCCCCCCCCCAATCACAACTGTGAAGTCGTGCTCGCTGAAACAGATACGACACTGCGGTGAGTTCATGGGCAGTTTGCCGGCATCAGCAAACAATAGTGTCCTCCTCGCCTGGGGCCGTTTCTGCTGCTCAGAATTAAATTTCTCCAGCATCAATCTGCGGTTCTTTGCTCGAAGAAGAGGGAAAAAATGTTTATTTTTTGTTTATCCTCATGAAAGAATAATCGCCGCAGAGCTCTCATCTGGAACTGGACAACAAGGGATCCGTGTGAAAAATGTTGGTTTTGACGTGGTTGACTTGAGAACATGTGCTGAAGCAGCAACAGAGAAGAGACCAGGCCGGCTCAGAAAGTGACAAAAACCAGACGGGCAGAAGGAAAAGAGGGCCATCTTGTAACGCTGCCGATTACGAAAAGTGCTCTTCGAGTTGATTAAAGGCGCTGCAGAAACCCAAAGCAGCCAAACAAAGTGGCGCTGAGAGCTGCTCCATGTTGTGGGCAGATGTCTGAGCAGACAGAGCAGGAGAAAGTGAATAAAGCCGACCAGGGTGGGCATCCTCAGACACGTCATGTTCCTATCTGTGAACTGAAAAGACGGAAATGATGAACCACGGCAGGGTGGAGAAAACTTCAGGAGTGACTGGTGACAAAAGGGCAGCGAAGGTCAAAGAAAACGTTTGCAAGAGAGTGGTGAGACCAGCCATGTTGTATGGTCTGGAGACAGAGACATGGACAAAAAAGACAAGAGAAAGAACTGGACGTGGCAGAAATGAAGATGTTGAGGTTCTCCTCAGGTGTGACAAGGATGGATAAGATCAGGAATGAGATCATCAGAGGTACAGCACAGGTTGAACAACTGGGAGATAAAGTTAGAGAGACCAAACTGAGATGGTTTGGACATGTCCAGAGGAGGGACAGTGGGTATACTGGTAGAAGGATGTTAGAAATGCAGCTGCCAGGAAAAAGACAGAGGAGCTACATGGATGTAGTTAGAGAAGACATGGAGGTAGTTGGAGTGAAGACATGGAGGAAGATGACTCTCTGTGGAGACCCCCCACTCTAAAAGCGTCTCGTTGCTTTGTTTTTGGGTACGAAGCGAATCATGGCAGGTGGTAGGGCTGGACAATATGGACCAAAATTAATATTTCAATATTTTTACGATAAATCACGATATACGATATATATCTCGATATTTTTTTCTTTTCATAAAGTAACAAAAATATATTTCTCAGTCAAAGCTTTGTCCCTGCTGTCACACAGGCACATTTATTAACTGTAGCTGCGCCGCCTTCACGACGTGAAGCAGCGTGTGTGAAAAGCAGTGAGGGGCTGCTAGTGTTCAGCGAGGGAGAAGGAGGGTCTGCATGAAGTTGGACGGGCAGAAAAAGGAGAACTACTGTACAGATTTTCACGTCTTACAGTGAGGGGTGGCGCAACGTTAATAAAGCGGTGGCTAATCATATCGCTAAAGACACGGTCCTTAGCGGCTAACAAGACAGTCAACTTTAGCCATCTTGTTCCACAGCTGAGACTGGGAGCGTGTCTAACGATCAAAGCTGCTGTTTTACTAACACACTCTCCACTTGCAGCGCTGTTTTAAATGATGAAAAGGTTCGTTGTGCTCGAACCTTTCGTCGGGACTTGTTTTCGGCATTGTCTACAGAAAACATTTTTCCGCTGCTCATCTGACAAATTAGATCTGAACCATGTCCAAATAACAGAACCATTATTTTTTGCCCTGCTCACAAGCTGCTCTGCGAATGCTACGTCCCACCTGGAGAATGGGGGGGGGGGGGGGGGTGATGGGCTGTGTGTTTGTATTCAGTGAGGTAGAGGAGGGGCCGCAAGAGAGAAAGAGAAGACAGCAGGCGGATTTTCAAGTATATCGTTTATATATACATATTTTTTTAATCTTATATCGCAAATGAAATTATCTCGATATTTTTAAAATATCGAGATATCGCCCAGCCCTATCAGGTGGTTAGGAAGTCTTGTAGTGAGTCACGTGAGGTACGTGTCACTTGTTGTATGACAAATATATGGATATATATTTATGCATACTTTTCACGAGTTCTTCATTTTTCTGACTGTAAATGCCGTGCATTGAATTTAACACAAAATGTAACGAGAGACGTTATTTATCTTTGACCCATCAAATGAATGGAATCATTTATTTTCAGAATCAAAGTTTAACATCAAACATTTACATTAATTTGGCAAAATATGAAAATAATAACAGACAGTTTCACAGAAAATGAACTTCAAATCACTCGGCGGTGATTTGAGGACTTTGCTTCAGACATTCCTAAAAATATCTGTACTGATTTATGAGAGAGAAGAGTTTAAGATTAAATTGAGATTTATCTTACAGAGGAAATATGTGAGGGAATTTAATCTGTTTGACCAGAAGTTGCACGCTCCGTCCGATCTCAGCTTCTCACGGTACACTTGGTCAAAATAGAACCATCTACCTGTTGATGATGAATCAGCCTTGGAGTAGTTCCTTTCTGACTCGTTTCAGCGTCTCCGTCGAGAGCTACCAAACCTTCAGAGAGTCGTGCGTGGTTAGCTCAAAACAGAATTATAATCCCCAAAAAAAACCTCTGGATTCTTCATTGCTCTGAAGCTTTCAGAACCGACTGCACTCTCAATCTTGGAACTCTCACGTTCTCCAGAACTCTCAATCTAACATGAACTGAGAAGTTGCCACATTTTATTTGGGTCGACTTCCTGTTCAATTTAGAGCTTTCTGATTCGTGGATGTACCAGAAAGAGGAGTGGTTTTGACGTAAGGTGTTTATCAACAGTCGAGGTCAGAGAATGAAATTTGTTTTCACATACAGAAAAGATTATTGCAGCAACAGCAGACTTCGTGGAGTCAACTCTTGGTAATCTTCTGAAAAAGTTTAAACATGACATTTTTCTCGGTAAACATTTTAGTTGACCGAAAACCAACCTTTCACATACTTACGACTTGACTCATTTCAGACAGAAAATCAAGGGATGCTTATTCAGGTGATTTCTTCTTGGAATGAGGAATAAAAATCATTACTTACTGTTTATGTAAAATAAAGATGAGTAGTTCTTTTCAACCTATAAGCATTGAGTGAACTAACACAATTTGATTATCAAAACATTTGTAAGACAGTAATGATTATAAAGAATTGTCTTTTCTGCTTGATTAATTCAAGAAAGAAAGTTCATCAGATGGCCCAGACTTATTCAGATCAATGAAAATAACAGTCTCTGTCCATCTGGTAGATTTGAGGTCATCTGGTTCACTACAGTCTGAAGAGTCTGGGTACAAAATGAACAGAACTGGAGTACAGTCCATTAATAATCATATCAGACCCACCTGTTGCCATTTTAGCTCCTCGATGGCTCTGAATTAAACGCTAACTTCGCAAACCTGAGCTCATTCAAAGAACACAGGTAAGATATTGTTTGTTCCTAACCTTTCCACAGAACCCCTTACGAGTACATTATAGCAGTATTTTTTGATGCATCCGACATCTGATGTCTCTTTAACTCAAAGCGGGGCTACGAATTATTAGCAAGGCTGATTTGTTTCCCACTGCTGTGAATGGCAGCTCGAACAGGTGAGAGGGAGGAGAAGAAGGGGGGGGGGGGGGGACATCTAAGGATGATAGGACCAGCTGGGAAACATTTCTTCTGCTCCTGCACATTGTTGTAAACATGAGAAATGAAAGGAAGGTAGCCTCCAACGTGTACTGAGAGATGGAGGAAACACTACTGCTGCGAGTCTGCTGTGGGTGACCTCATAGCTCGTATTTAGCTGCTTCAAACACACGTCCACTTGGCCCCCGCAAACAGCCGACACCTCTGTTTACCCAAACGAGCCAAATCTTTGATCAGCCGACGGAGCGAGACGGGAAATACCGTTTGCATTTGAAGTTGTTTGGAGCTGGGACTTGTTCATCACTTACAACTTCTTTACAACGGGGTTTCCTTTTTATTTAATTTCTGTTGCTAAAAAAATGAAGATATGAAACAAAACTTTCAGAAATGTCTCTTTAGGACCAAATCCTGCCAAATGGGTAGTATGTCAAACTGCGTGAGCAGCTGAGACGTTTTCTCCTTTTTCTGATCCATCAGTGAGAACTTTAATGTGATTGGGAGATAAAACGACACTTTTCAGTCAGAAAATGACAGAAAATGTATGAAATGTCGGGAAAATAAAGTTTTTTTTATTGTACAGGGAGGTATTGCAGCAAATATCCCATAAAAATATGGGAATATCTCATGAATATCCACTTTAAAAGCCTTTATGTCTTTTTTAATGGGTTTTTCTTGTTAAAAGTGTTCGTGTTTAATGTGATAAATGTCACTTCTAGCTCTCGTCTTCAAAACCTCTTGACCCCAAAGGCCGTAGTGTGGCGCTGTGCAAAAGTTTTCATCCATCCCTACTTTCTGAGTGTTTTGCTCCCAATCAGTCAGACTTTCTTATATTGTTCAGTCATCCTCACTCAACGTTCATTTCTCCTTTCGAATGTCTTTGGCTGCCTTTTCCAGTCCAAATGTTTTCAGAGGAACTTAAACAGAGTTTGTAGACACATTGTTACGATCAACCTGTTGTAGAAACACCAAATGTTCCCAGTTTTTTGTTGAATTTGTGAAAAATACAAAAAAAAATTACCAACATATAAAGTACCGTAGTATTTTAGCTCCAATGGAGTGATTCTTAATTAATTTTTAGCTGAAAACTATACGAAGTGAAGGATGACGCATCTCTCAGGTCTTTACTAGGTTTTTTTCTGCTGTTTTTTTAGACACTTCTTCTTTTGTCCTCCACTTCCCCACTTCCCTCAGCTCTTAAGTCTGTACAACAATATGGTCAGGTGCAAGGACGGGGCTGAATATTGAGGTTCAAAGACCTTCAGAAAGTCTGAAGATCAAAATCACTTAAAAAAAATACGTTAAAGTCTGGCTGTTCGGAAGCAAAGTATAAATACTCTCATCGAGTCATTAGGAGCTGCTGTCTGTGTGAAAGTACAGACAGTTGTTGTGTATTTATACTCAGACAATCAGTGTTTGCTTTAAATTTATCACCCATCTGCTCATAATGAACTCTTATTAAAGAAACCACAAGTCTTGGGTTTCTTCGGGTCTATACATGTTTCTTATTAAACCGCGACATCTAGTGGTCAAAAAGATGTAGTGAATATTCTGAAGCATGTCCCGTTAATGAAGTTTCCTGTGTGTCCTCCTCAGGGTTTACTCGGCCGTGATGGTGTTGAGGTGAGTGTAGTTCACTCTCAGAGCTTTAATATAAAAGTAAGAACTGTCATTTGTCTTTAATTTAATTTTTTTTCTACTTCTTTTGCCTCAGGGACCACAGGGGCTGCCTGGGAGGCCGGTAAGACGACTCATAGATTATCAGCCTCACCTCATTTTTATCATCGCCTGTATCTGCAGCATGCGTCTGTCTGTTAGCAAAATATCTCATGAATCACTGGATAGATTTTAAGCTTGCAAAAAGTACTGTGTTCAATTTAAGATGTCTGATCCTAAAAATGACCAAAAAAAATCCTGTAAGTTCATTTTACAGATTTTGAGCTCAATCTTGTGGTAGTGGCTGAGAGTCATCCCCGTCACATATTCTGAGTGCTAATTCGTGGCTCAGCATTTTTGCTGAACGTTTCACCATTAATTATTCAGAGTCAACTTTTTTTGTCTGTTAGCAAAATATTTCATAAACTGCTAGACAGATTTTAACTAAACTTTCAGGAAATAATGATTGGTTGCTTGTCTACCTTCTTGGAGACTACCCAATTCAAAATGGCCACCACAGCCAAATGAAAAAGGCTAATGTTCAGTCGATTTGGCAAATGCTGAGCTAAAGTTTTGTGTGGCTGCAGCTGAGAGTCAGTCACAACACAAACTCCAAGTGCTACTTGTTGTGGAAGATCCTTGTTTAAAACTTTAGCATTAACTGTTGGAGTCAACTCTGTTTGTCTGTTAGTAAAATATCACATGAACCACTGGATGGATCTTAATGAAGCTCTCAGAAAGTCATCACTGTGCGTACTTCTATAAATGATTTGCTTTTAGTCAGTCCACATCGAGACGACTACCACCGCTAATCCGAATTAGTCAACATTAAAATGACTGTAACTCCATCAATTTTTCAGATATGAAGCTAAATTTATGGATGTGGTAGTAGCTGAGAGTCATTTGTAACACATGCCCTGAGTGCTAACACATCTCACGATGCTGCGTGAGGCTGCAGACATTTTTTATATTTTTATGGTTTGGCCAAAACAGCTTTTAACATTTGTTTAACTGTCGCAGGGAGAGGATGGCGAGCCCGGCTATCCAGGCGTGCAGGGTCCTGCAGGTCCAAAGGTACCACAGAGCCTTACGTAAAACTGTCCACTTCTCTGAGTCCGTTCACTGACGGTCACCGTGTAACCTTATGTGCACCAGGGAGAGCCAGGTGTTGGTGAAAAAGGAGAAAGGGGCATGGATGGACTCCCGGGCTTAAAGGTATGTAAACAGAGAAACTGCATTTACAGCAAAGATGCTACGTGAATTATTACTGAAGAACTTGTTGAAATTAGCTAAAAATGTTGAAATATAGCTGAAATGGAAGAAAAAGTTTAACTTTGCAGAAGAAAGAACACATTTGCTGAATTAGGCTGAAATAGGAAAAATTAGTACAAAAATTAGGAAATTAGCTTAAAAAGCTGAAATTAGTTCAAATTAGGGGCGGCACGGTGGCGCAACTGGTAGAGCTGCTGCCTCTCAGCGAGCAGGTCCCTGGTTCAAACCCCGGTCCAGGGACCTTTCTGGGTGGAGTTTGCATGTTCTCTCCGTGCATGCGTGGGTTTCCTCCGGGTGCTCCGGTTTCCTCCCACAGTCCAAAAACATGCATGTTAGACTGATTGGTAACTCTAAATTGTCCCTAGATGTGAGTGAGAGTGAATGGTTGTTTGTCTCGTTTGTCTCTTTGTGTCCCTGTGATGGACTTGCGACCCGTCCAGGGTGTCCCCCGCCCCTCGCACAGTGATTGCTGGACATGGGCACCGGCGACCCCCGTGACCCAAAATGGAATAAGCGGGTAAAGATAATGGATGGATGGATATTTAAAATTAGCTGAAAAGGCAGAAAGAAGCTTAACCTAGCAGAAATATGCTGAATGGAGCATAACAAACTGAAATTAGCAGAAAGAAGTTAATTAGGCTGAAAGTAGCAGAGATGACCACAAAAAACCTTGAGTTCATCTGAAAACGGCTCATATTAGCTAAATATGCTAAAATATCTTAGCTTAAACGTTTAAATTAGCAGAAGAAAGTGGAGAGAGACCAATTTTGCCCAATGGTAAAGAAGCAGAAAGGAGCACAAAAAAGTGGAAACTGTCTGGGGAAAAAAAATGTGAAATTAGCAATAAAACAGCTCAAAATTGGCTTAAAAAAATGATTTAAAAAGCTTAAATTACTAGAAGGAAATGGGGAGAGAATAATTGTACTCGATTAAGTTTAAAGAAACAAAAATGTGGGTTATCTGGCCAAAAAAAGGCAGAAATTTGCAACAAAACAAAATAAAACAGCTGAATGATAGCTAAAAAAGCAGAAAGAAGCTTAAATTACTGGGAGCAAGTGGAGAGAGCACAACTGTGCCCAATTAGGCTGACTCAAAATAGTTAATTACCAAGTCTTTATGTGAGTTATCTCGCTGTAGCGGCCCCTGAAGAAGAGCAGCCGAAAGAAGAAGAAAAAGATATAACGAACGATAGCTTGTGATAAACACTATACTCTGAGAAAAGGTCTGATTTCTTTTTTTCATTTGTTCCATTTGCATCTAAGACTAAAGTCAGATTAATCTAAGATTAAAGTCAGAATTCTAGGAAAAAAGTTGTAATTCAGGATATTTTTACAATTATTATGTTATTTTATTATTTTTTGCCAGCACTGTGGCCCTAATCCTCTGTACCAGTCATATAGTGGCATGCTATTTGCTCCTTACAGGGTGATAAAGGAGAGACAGGAGCGCAAGGACCTGAGGGACCCAAGGTATGTTCAGTGAGACACAGTAATATTTTATCTTTTTAAATCCAGTTGTGTAGATTGTGTCCATTTTCTAATCAAATATCCTCTGCTGGTTTATCCTGGTGAAAAGGGGGCCGCGGGCTCCTCGGACATTGTCGACTTCAACGGCAAGCTCCTCGATGCATTCCAGGTGAGTCTTGTTGCACGTTTCGTCAGAAATTCAGCACCGGAGTTCACAATACAAAAGCTTCAGACAAACCAGCCTGGATACGGCTGCGGCAAGAGGAACGTGTGGATTATTTAATCCAGAAGCGTCTAACCACAACGTGTTGCCATTTTCTTCTCGACAGGCCATCAGCACCATCAGTATTTCGGTAACGCGCTGCTGATTGCTGCATGGTTTTTGGTGGCGTTGCCTGTAACTAACACCACTGTTCGTGCACCGTGTGTTCCCGACGTGCACCAGCTTCAGTGTGCAGGGTTTGTGTGGATGCTCAGATGTTCTGGATGTTTCTCTGTGGAGCACGTCTCAAGAGCCTTACTGAACGTCTGGCTCCTTCAGCTCATTTGTTCATCTGGGATACAACACGTGATCTCAGAAAATGTCTTGCAGCTGTGTTGTTTGATCAGAGAGCGTTGAAGAGACACACCAACCGTGAAGAAAAGTGCTGCTTTAGAGCACAGGTGTCCAAAGTGCGGCCCGCGGGCAATTTGCGGCCCTTGGGGTGATATTGTGCGGCCCATAGCTGCAGTTTAAGAATGATATTATTTTGGCCTGCAGGCTTAAGAGGTCGATGCAGACTCTCTGCAAATTACTTGGCAATCCTTTTTTATATAATGTTTATGTTTAACAGCCAAACAGATGAAAAACAATATTTTCAAAATGAGCGATATTAAGCAAAATACACACCTTTGGCTATAATCTTTATATTTTCTCTTCATGGTACAAAGCGCCAAAAACCTTCAAAGATTTCTACCAGAAAGAGACTTTTAGATAATGATTCATAAAACTTGGCTAAAAGTTGCAGTTGATAAAATAATCAAGAGGGAAATTGGACATTTTAAATGAATATAATGTGGCATCATCTACATACGAGTTGATCAACTTTATCAAACCTTCTATGAATCTGTTGTAGCGACTGACAGCTGGACGATTTTTCAGGACTTCGATCAGACTTTTGGGCCGTCCATGGTCCAAAAGTCTGATCGACCCACTTTTAACAGGAAACTTAGTCAAATTAAACTTTTGTTGCTGAGAACAGACTAAAATGAACTTTCCAAACACAAGAAAACAACAAACATAAACACAACAAATCAAATAAATCATTTTTAATCTGTGATGGACTTGCGACCCGTCCAGGGTGTCCCCCGCCCCTCACACAGTGATTGCTGGACATGGGCACCGGCGACCCCCGTGGCCCAAAATGGAAGAAGCGGGTAAAAGATAATAGATGGATGGATTAATTTAAAAAAAACTAGTGTTTATGAGGCTTTAATGTTTTGGATCTACAACAATTTAAAACTTTTTCTCCACCAAAGTTAGTCAACTTTTGTCCTTTTTCCTTAATATTGTTAACGTTGAGTTAAATTCACATTTTTGAGGCCCACGAGTCCTTTCATCTGGATAGTTTTGTCATTAGTCATCTGGATACATATGAAAGAGTTTGGACAGCCCTGTAGAGCCTCTGTGTTTTTTGTTCAGTAACAGTGTCTGCAAATAGAAAGGTGAACTTCTCCTTTAGTATTGAGCTTAAAGAGACAACACCCGACAGAGCAGGGCTATCACCATCAGTTAGAAAAGGGGCCACAATTAACCACTTGGTCTGAGCCAAGGGCCAGTTTCAGTTGATACGTTAAGACACCTGACGTCTTTTCCTGGTTGCAGGTTCATCAACAAGAGTTTGACTCGTCTCATTTGACGTTCTCTGTTGCTCTTTCCACGTCAAAATGAAAGATGACGGGAACATCCAACTTTTTATTTGGCTTTATTTGGCCAGCTGTCTTGAGAAGTCTGCACTTAATCAAGTATCAGATTTTTAAAGATAAAGGGGATGCAGTAAAAAAATATTTTAAATGGTAATGGACTACTTGTATAGCACCTTTCTATCTTGTCAAGACACTCAAAGCTCTTTACACAACAATCTGTGCCCTCATTTACCCATTCATACAGCACTCTACTAGATCTATACAAAGCTAATCAGAATCTGTAGAGATTAATCAATTTTACATTTAAAGTATGATCTTAAGGGCTGGATTTGAGGTTGACACATGCGCTATAGAGAAGAAAAGAAAGTCTGCACTCTTTCAATTTGAGAGTTTACATATCAGGATGAAAAAATGGCCGAGCCACCAGGAGCTTTGAACCACCCTCCTCTCCACTGTTGCTTCAGCTCATTGAGGTTTGCAGCTGTTTGTTTCTGCCCGACTCTCTTCAGGTCCCACCTCAGCATTTCTGATGGACTGGACACTTTGTGGCACCTTGACTCGTTTTCTCTTCATCATCATTCTGTTTAAGGTCCAAATTTCCGACTGGTTTTAGTTGCTTTCATCCAGGGGTCTGCAACCTGTGGCTCTGGGGCCACATGTGGCTCTGTAGTCCCTCATCTGCAGCTCTTTGAAGCTTTGACCAAAACCTACATAAAATTTGAAGACTTGTTTTTTGGGTTTTTTTGGTCCCAAAATGTAAAAATATCAATAAATGTTGAAATTAATTATTGATTATTAGTTTTAAACGGTCACCCCCACTTGTCAGAAAAAAAAACCCTCCAACTTCCTCAAAGTGGCCCATGGGCCACCAGTTGATCATCACAGTTGTATCAGGTTTCGTGGCTTCGGGCTCTTTTTTCTTGAATGAGTGAAGGTGCAGAAAGGGCTCTTTGATCAAAAAGGTTGCAGACCCCTGCTTTAGTCAAGCATGGGGTGGTGCAACTGAGACTGCATCAGTGGTCAGTGCTTCTGTCTCATAATCCTGAAGCTGCAGGTTCGAGTCCAGGATGGGACAGGAAGGGCATTCAGCATAAAACAATTGCCAGTTGGGTGTAAGTTGCATCACTGTGGTGACCCCATACAGAAGGGAGCAGCTGAAAGAAAAACAAATGTAATTTCCTCACTGTAAGATAATGAACTCCAGACCTCCTCCCAGTCTGATAGGCAGCAACAGTTGTGCCTTTAAGGCCATTGCTGATGTCTTTCCACCCTGATGTTGTGTTAACACACATCTGTGTGCTCCAGAGCAGCAAACTGACTAAACTCCAGCTTTTATAGAGGCGCTCACACTGCCGATCAGTTAATCAATACATCTGATCAGCAGCAATAGGCTCAATTTTTTCCATTTTTGGCTTTGTTGTTTCCTGAACAGACGCAGTGGAATCTGTTGTGAGTTTTTAAGCACATAAACTAAAATTTGAATATTTTTGGAGCTTGCTAAACACCAAATTATTCTCTTTAGAACTCAAAGAGACTTCCTTCATCCCACGACTGTAGTCTTGATTTTGATCTTACTAAGTATTGGACTACATGCTACTGTAAGATAGCTATCTTTGTGGCAGCATATGCATTTGATTAAAACCCAGTCTGAGCCCAGTCCCCTGATATGATCCGAACTGGGATCCTGCATGCAAAGTTGTAACTAACAGCCTGAGATTGTTACAAAGCAGGCGGCGATAATAAGAACCTGAGATCTTATCAGGAGCCTCTTACCCCTCAGAGTCAGGCAGCATGGAAATGCTCACCGGCCACCCAGCTCGGGCCTCGGCCTGTTTGCTTGTTTGTGTGAGAAGCAGCTCTAATAGGTTTTGTGGATGCTGAAAATATCGATGAATGCGCCATAAAGCAGCGCTGACTCTGTTTGCTGCTGACGCTCATTTTGCTGCTTTTTATCTGTTTGTTTGCATGAGCAGACCTTTTCTCCCCTGTGATGAAACACCCCAGATCAAATAGCCGCTTCTAAAGGTCTTCGGTTTCTGTCATTTTTGGAGAACAAAGAAAAAGTTCAAGAACCGTACACCTCTGGGAGGCACCGTGGTTTCCCCCTTTTATGACTTCAAGATGGCCGAGGCCTTCAGAGGGAGGAGGAACAAGTGTAACATTGTAGATGGAGGAATTAGGGAGCTTGATTTAGGAGGCCTGTCACCCCATCGCAGTGAAAATGTGGCCCGCATGTGCGTGCTGTTCCTCATCCGTTGTTGTCGAGCCTCCTTCCCGACGTCAAAACAATCAGCCGAATGAAAAATGAAGCCAAACCGCGTCCAGCGGCGTTCTGCAATCTCTGCGAGATGAAAACCGCTTCGGGTTTTGTTGTGATCAGTCCGGCTTTTGTTTGCTGCTCTGTGTATGACAAGTTTCCACTTGTGATAAACACGTAACGTAAACACGTAACGTAAACACGTGGCGATCGGAAAACCATCCATCGAAGTGGAGCCGATAAGTTCTGGACAGCTTGTGTGACTGAGCTACTGTTTACTGACGGGGTCAGAGTGTTGCAGTGCTGCGTTTATAGGCAATCAGTTTTAATTTTAAAAAAAATCATTGAACGACATTAAATTGGAGTAAAACTGGACTCATTCTGTTTGATTCCAGGGCCCACCTGGACCTCCTGGCCCTCCAGGGGCAAAGGTAACTGTTATCTTACTGGCGTTCATTTGTTTTATTTGATAAAGATTAAAAAAAGATGTTAGATATTTCTTGTATCGAAACAGCTCCCTGTGTTTATTCTGTCTCTCGTTGTCCCTTCAGGGTGAGCTTGGTTTACCTGGACCGGCAGGCGTCGATGGAGAAAAGGTACAGAGCTGAGACTACACACTGCCTGACTTGATGTCTTTATATGTTGTCAACATTTTTAGAGTAAAATGTTCTTTTTGTCCCCCATCACGGAGCGAAGAGGAGAATTGAAAATACTCTCAGTCCATCTGTCCTTATTGTGATCATGATTACTTAAAAGAAAATAAGTGAGGTGCCCACTTCCATTTTGGTGTATGGGTGCATCTAGGTGTAAAAAAAAGTCCCTATAGAAAATAGGGTTGCCATGTCAAAATCCAAGATGGCCACCAACATATACATTAATGCAAGCCGTCCTGATCTTTTGAGGAAACTATGCTTTCTAGTTTTTAATTCTGCTTAAACGTATAGTTCCCTGAAATGATTGGAATGGCCAAAGATTAATATGTGGTGGTCAAGGCCACCTTTGGCCACCCCCTGGCTCCAACACTGCCCCTGCTGGTGGATAAAGATGCTCCATCTGCTCACCAGGATCTGTCACTCTACACTGCATGGGACATGTAAATAAAATAATAATAATAATAATAATAATAAACTTGTTTTCTTCTTTGACACAGTGTAACCACTCTCCACTGGAATATCGTGCACCAAAAACATTTAGGTTCACTCTCATGCCCTGTTCAAGTCCAGTTCAGAAAAACACTCATTTAAAAAACTAAAAACATTCACTATTCAAATCCTTCACCATCGAGGAACATCAGTGTACGTTATTTACTTTCTCTTGACTCTTGACCCTCATACCCTCATTCATTTCTACCCTCATATCGGAGCCTCTCACTACATGTCCTCCGAATTGTAAATTATGGCTCTGGTCAGCTGGTCTCGCTACGCAATTGATAAAATTTTCTCAACGAGAAGACTGAGCGAAGGAGAGCCCTCACGCCCTGAAGGGACACTCGCAGCTGGAGACATGACGGATTTTTGGGGGCAGTGGAAGATGGTGTCTCTGTCTGTATTGTCTGTTAAGGATGTAGAAGACACGTACATAATTGGATTTACGATAACCGGATTTCTGCTTTTGGAGTTGGTGGGTATCTGGCATATTGACAAATTCGGAAGACAGCAGCAGCAGTTCTGGCAATTGTGAGGCTGCCTGCCTTGTATGAAGGAATGTACCGAGCGGTAAGCTCTCAGACTCAGATGCTGCATGAGCTGAGCCGTAAGCTGGACACGATTTCTGAGAATCACAGGCCACTTGCGGCTCCGGGGACTCACTGGCAGAAAGGAATCAACCTTGGAGAAGGCTACAAGCTCGGCCCGGCAGTGTGACCACAAAATTTGGCTGTTTGGAATCACCAGTGAGACGTACGAGCAGAACTATGAAGGTAGACATGGAAATTCAAGCAGAGGCCGCCTGACCCAAAATAATTGTGTTATCTGAATTTGGCTTCCCCACTCAGCCTTGAATTGGCCAGCTATCTCAAACTTCTCCTGGTTGTTTATGTGAACGAGAAGCTCTGCTCCCCGCCTCTCCTCTATCGCTCCCCTCCTGAGGACACCTGTGGATCTGTGTCAGAGTTGAGCCGGCTGATAGGCACTGTGCCATCTTTATCAGGACTATGGAACTTTGTGGCTGGGTCCTCGGACAACTCACTGCCCTCATTAACCTCCTCATGCATAAATGTATAATGATGACATCAGTGTTGCTGTTTCATGTGCTGAGGTCATCTTTTTGCAACTTTCACACTGTGTCCCGTCTAGGACACAGTGTGAAAGTTGATTTTTTCTACACCTACTCTCCCCCTCGTGTTTCTTTTTCCTTATCTGAAAAAAAGGGCCGTGCCTCTCGAGGCTGGCAGCCTCAGTCACCTCCGTCTCCCCCATGTCTGTTTGTTTATGTTTCTCTCGGACAGACTGTACTGAAATGTAATTTTGTTGTGCTTCGGTGCAAAGACAATAAAGCTGATTCTGATTCTCAGGGGCCCAAAGGGGACACAGGTGATCCAGGACATCCAGGTGAAAGAGGAGAGAAGGGAGAGTTGGGTCTGTCGGGGCCTGCTGTGAGTACTGACAGCACACATGTTGCTCAGAAGTTCCTAAATGTCACCAGTGAAAGTAACTCTTGGTCGTTTCGGGTCAGGGTGTGGACGGACAGAAAGGAGAAAAAGGCGACTGCAGGCTGGACGACAACCTGGTTAGTGAGAAACAAGAACACACTGAAGCTCGTTACTCATCTGAGGCAAACTAAAATACATTGTGCTGCATTTATTTTATTAATGTAGCCATTTTTAAATCAACAAACACTTGCAAACACCTTAAAGGTATCAAACATGTTAAAGAGATTACAAAATTACATTAAATTTTCAGCTTAGAAGCCAAATTTGCAACAACTAGCCACGAGTTGGAAAAACAAATAGAAGGCAAAAGTTTCATGAGAAACACAACAGTTCCAATAAACAAAAAGGAAAGGAGGGGGAAAAGAGAAACATAACAAAAAGAGACGTTTGACAAAAGCGACCAAACTTTCGTCAGACATTTCCCAAACATGTCAAAACAGAAAAAAAAAAACACGATTCAAGATTAAAACACGGAAAGCATATCAGAAACCGGGCATGTCGAAAATACAACAATTTAACTAAAACACAAAAGCAGCCTTTATCTCTTATTTTTCAACTTTTGTTTTCCCAATTCAAAATGGCCACCACGACTAATCAATGTTAGCCAACACATAGCTGCCTTTAACTCAGTCAGTTTTACAGATACTGAGCTAAAATGTAGGATGGTAGTAGCTGAGACTCATCCACAAAACATATTCTGAGCACTAACAGATTATGCAAAATTCTTCTTTATAACTGGCATTAACGCTTGGAGTCAATTATTTCTGTCTGTTAGCAAAATGTCTCATGAACCACTGGCCATATGTTAATGAAACTCTCAGGGTTGAATGCTTGGATGTGCATCTACAACTGATAAAACGTTGGGGTCAGCTCACTTCAAGATGGCCACTACAGCTGAGCAAACTTAACTCAAAAAGTGGTTAAAACTGTTATTATTTACAGATGTTGAGTTTAAATTTGCTGAATATAATTCTCAGGACACCCTAAAAGGCTTCTCAATATTTTTGTTTAAAACCTTGACATGCAAGGTGGCGGGCGATATGCATTTCTCTAATGCACATCGCTTCTTTTCCTGTATTTTGTCCAGGAATATGTTTTATTTAAAACTCACCGTTACATAAAATGTAATAAAACAATTATAGTTAATCACTTTTTATTATAGTTTAATTTTTGTCCCTTTTTTTTTTCCTGTTTGATTTTTTTTAATCACTATCAGATTCAGATGATTTCTCAGCCGGGCCCACCTGGCCCTCCAGGAGTACCCGGGTCCCCAGGATCTACGGTGAGTTTTATATCAGGACTCCAGTTCTGGCGTTTGAGCCTTGAACCTGCAGCTGTCACTGACGCCCACGCTGTGTTTCAGGGGCTGCACGGGATGCCTGGTCCTAAGGTAATATGATTTTTCTGCTTTATGAAGAAGGTAATGTGATGACTCTAAAAAAGTTAAATCTGGTCCTCTGGACATTCAAAAAACCAAAACAAAGCAAAACAACAACAACAAAAAATGTAGAAACGTTTCGTCTTTCATCCGAAAGACTTCCTCAGTCTGAGGTGCTGTATTCAGCTCAGTCTTATAAATAGCACCTTCTCAGAGTGGATCAACCAGTTTGTTGCTGACAACCAAAACCAGCTGCCCAGCAGCAAACTGGTTGATCCACTCTGAGAAGGTGCTATTTATAAGACTGAGCTGAATACAGCACCTCAGACTGAGGAAGTCTTTCGGATGAATGACAAAACGTTTCTACATTTTTGTTGTTGTTGTTGTTTTGCTTTGTTTTGGTTTTTTGAATGTCCAGAGGACCAGATTTAACTTTTTTTAGATTTTTCTACCTGGATTATTGCGCATGCATCAGGATATGTAATGTGATGACATGTGCTTATAGAGTTTATTTTGTTTTTATGCTATTAAATCAAACAAAAACTAATTTGTAAATTATGCTTTTCCTTTCAAAAGCAAAATGTTTGAGTCTTAAAACAAAAACTGTTATGTTTCCATTTAAATGTAACCATTATTTTATTATCAGCAACTATTATTTCATTGCACTTTGTCAATTTTTGTACTTAAATTTGTGTTTTGTTGCTTTAAAAAATTATTTTGGTTTGGTTGAATGATATAAAAACTAAATAAATTGTAATTGTTACCTTGCAGGGTGAGCCAGGAGTTGGGATGAAGGGAGAGAAGGGGGATGCTGGTGCTGCTGGACCCAAAGTAAGCCACATCTGGGCTGTGGTTAGTGTTTTATTTATGCTGCGTGTTGTGTTTAAAGCAGTGCTGATGGTTCACTTCATCTGCAGGGACTAGACGGCCATCAGGGTCCTTCTGGGTCCCCTGGGTTGGTGGGACTTCCAGGTGCAAAGGGAGAAAAAGTAAGTGTCATTTATTTTATTTATTTTACCAAACAACATATTTAATCTAAAAAAATATGAGGTGTAATTTTACATATGTGCTTACAGGGCAGACCAGGGGAGCCCGGGTTAGATGTGAGTTACTCAATGATATTTTCAGTTTGGCTGAAGTTGAACCTGTTCCCTGCACTGATCCACTCTGTAATCTGTTTCTACTGCAGGGTTTCCCCGGTCTGATGGGAGAAAAGGGAGACCGAGGGGAAAAAGGAGAAAAGGTTGGTTCATAAACCAGAGACATTTGGTGATTCTGGCCTCAGTTTTTACGGTCGTTTCCAGACTGTTTCTGCCGTCAAGTTCGTTGTGCACTGTGTCAAACTCTGTGTGTGTGTCTTTGTATTGCAGGGGGACAGGGGATCAGTAGGGAAGAGAGGTCTGAAAGGCCCCAAAGGAGAACAGGGTCCTCCAGGACTGGACCAACCATGTCCTGTGGTACGTCACCTCCATACACACACATGCACACATATACTGGTTTTAATTACCTCGTGGGAACCACTGAGATACTGTGTCCTTATGGGGTCCAACATTTCTGAAAGGTTTAAACAAATTATTTTAATTGTTAAATTCATCAAACACACACACACATTTAGTGACACAGCAGGTTTTAACTACATTATTCCTGCCTCTTTATCTTTAAATTTGTCGTTTCCTTTGAGCAGTGGTGGGCATGGTTCCATTAAACCGCTAACAGCAGAACTAACTTTCTGTTTAGCATATTAGCATTTTTACTAACTTTGAATACCTTTAGCAGAATAAGCTTCCACTAAATACACTGCTCAAAAAATAAAGGGAACACCTCAACAAAACAAGGTAACTCCAAATCAGTCACACCTTTGTGGATGGAATCAGTGTCACCAGTTGTGTAGTAACACTTATTGTGAATCAATTTCACCTGCTGCTGTGTGTAAATGAACATATATCTGTGAGATATTATCCATAAATTAAACGGATTCTTTCATTTTTCTGGACTGAGTTCTATCGTGCATTGAATGATTAAATGTGATGTGAGACGTTAATTTTCTTTGACCCATCAAATGAATGCGGTCATTTATTAACAGAATCAAAGTTTAACATCAAACATTTACATTAGTTTGGCAATTTGATTACAATAACAGCTTAATTAATTAGCTTTACAATCAGAGACCATACGGCCATGGTATCTCTGCAGCTTTACAACAGACATTTCTGAGAATATCTGGACTAATTACTGGCAAGATAGAAGAGTTTTAAAGATGGAAATGAAGGGAGTTTAAATGGAGAGAAAATGTGTGTGAGAAATGTGTGTTGAAGAAGAACGACAGCACTCTCCATTCGAACCCAGCTTTCCTCGGTACACTTGCAGTTGAAGATCGACTCTTTACCTTGGCAGAGGATAATTCCGACTTCGGTGTAGAGTTGCCTTTCAACGCTTTTCCAGCGTCTCCGTAGGATGGTTGGAAAACGTCCGGAGTAGTGACGGTGCTTCGTTCACACCACGCTCACCTCTCGGTTGGACTCGCATGAGCTGTGAGCCCGTCAGAGTTCCACTCAGATGTGGAAGATTCCATAATTCCCACGAGACTCTGAAGAACTTCGGATCATGTCTGGAACCTCCTGTTCTCTCCAGCAACTTTTCTGTTCGGTTCTGCTCTCCGAACTGAACTGCTCTCCCACCGCACTGGTTGGAACTAGGAAGTGTCGACATTTAAAGAGTTCTGTTTCCGGTTCATTTGGGAAGTCCTGATTGGCTGAAAGAGCTAATCAGGGGTGTGTTTTTTGTGATGTAAGAGGTTATTAAAAGTCAAGGAAAAAGATTAAGTTGTTTAAGAACAAACAGAAAATGTTTTGAAGAAACCGAGACTTTGTGGAGTCAGTTCTACTTCTATCTGTCTGAAAAAGTTAAACATGACATTTCTTTCCAGTAAACATGTAGTTGACCGAAACTTGACTTTTGACCGACTTACACTTGCTCATTTCAGACAGAAGATCAAGAAAATGAATAATTACTCTGTAACAGACATTAACTAGATTTCTACTTTGAATGAGGATTGAAAATCATTTATACTGTTTCACAGTTGATTTAAAATGAGTAGTTCACTTCAACATTTAAAATGGTTTGAACTAAACACACTTTGATTATCAAGACATTTGTTAAATAGTAATGATAATAAAAAAGAGAGTGTTCTTTCAATTGATCAGTGCAGGACACACAGAAAGTCTCTGGATGGACTTGATTTTGTGTTTCTGGACTCAAATCAATGAAATACAGTTCTTGTCCCAGGAAGGCCCTCAAGGTCAGGATTTGACCTGAGGCTTAGTTCACTACATGTGCAAATGGAACACACAACAGGTGGAATGAGAGGCAATTAGCAAGACAACCCCTATAAAAGAGTGATTCTGCAGGTGGTAACCACAGGTCATTTCTCTGTTCTCGTCCTTTCTGGTTGAACTTTTAGTCACTTTTTCATTTCATCAGTGCTGTCAGGCATAGAGGCATCATGAGGCGTTATTTTTACAGACCACTGAAGTTGCTCAAGTAGTGCAGCTAATCCAAGATGGAACATCAATGCAAGCAGTGGCAAGAATATTTGCTGTGTCTCTCAGCACAGTGTCCAGAGCATGGAATATGCACCAGGAGATAGGCCAATACACCAGGAGACATGGAGGGGGCCGTAGGAGTGCTACAACCCAGCAGCAGGACCGCTAACTCATCCATTGTGCAAGGAGGAACAGGTCCAATGCCAGGGTCCTCCAAAATGACCTACAGCAGACCACTAATATGCATGTTTCCACTCAAACTGTCAGAAACAGACTCCGTGAGGGTGGTATGAGGGCTCGACATCCACATATAGGGCCTGTGCTTACAGTCCAACATCGTGCAGGACGATTGGCGTTTGCTAGGGAACACCAAAACTGGCAGATTTGCCATTGGCACGCTGTGCTCTTCATGCAGGTTCACACTGAGCACATGTGACAGACGTGACAGAATCTGGAGACACCGTGAAGAACATCCTGCAACATCCTCCACCATGACCGGTTTGTTGGTGGGTCAGTCGTGGTGTGGGGAGGCATTTCTTTGGCTGGCCGCACAGCCGTCCATGTGCTAGCCAGAGGTGCCCTGACTGCCATAAGGTCCTCAGACCCATTGTGAGACCATATGCTGGTGCAGTGGGCCCTGAGTTCCTTCTTATGCATGACAATGCTAGGCCTCATGTGGCTTAAGTGTGTCAGCAGTTCCTGCTTAATGAGGGCATTGATGTTATGGACTGCCCATTCCCCAGACCTGAATCCAACTGAGTACATCTGGGACATCATGTTTCAGTCAATCCACTAAGGCCACATTGCACCACAGACTGTTCAGCAGCAAACTGATGCTCTAATCCAGGTCTGGGAAGAGATCCCTCAGGAGAACATCTGCCGTCTCATGAGGAGCATGCCCAGGCGTTGTTAGAAGGTTATACAGGCACATGGAGGCCACACACACTACTGAGCCTCATTTAGACTTGTCTTGAGGGATATTCACTGATGTTGAATCAGCCTGTCATGTTATTTTCCACTTTCATATCAAGTATGAATCCAAATCCAGATCTTCATGGTGTAATAATTTTGATTTACATTGATAATTTTTGTGTTATGTTCTTCTCAATCAATTCCACTGTGCTAATAATAAAGTTTGTCAATGAGAATATTTAATTAATTGAGGTCTAGGATGTGTTATTTTACTGTTCCATTTTATTTTGTGAGCAGTGTATAAATCTGATTGTTTTTATGGTGATTTACACAGAGCAATGCTATTGTGTTTTATGCTACGCAGAACTAAGCAAAGTTAAGCGCCACATGGCGTTGTCTCCACCCTTGCTGTACTTTTACCCTTCTTATCTACAGAAAACAGTCTCTGACTCATGGTGTCAGTTTACAGACAATAATAGAGCCTTAAACACGAATGTGAAAATAAACCAGAACAGGAAAATAACATGAAAAACCCATTTTCACATTCAGAAACACTGAACACATAATTCCTACCCAGCATGCTTTGCAATGCTCACACTCTCTCTAGGACATGACTCTCTCACACATTTCACACATCTTTACTTTAATACAGACAAATTTATTACTGAGATAATATAGATGATTTTGCACAGCAACTTTGTAGTTAGTTTATAAAAGTAGTTAACCAAAAAGAGGATCGCCAAAGTGAGTTAACTCATTACAGGAAATGACACGAGGGAGACGTCCGACACACACTGAATGCATCACTCTGCTTCAGCACAGCAGAGTTCTGCTCCACCTCTTTGGTTCCTATGGACCAGATTAATTCCTGAAAGAACTCCTCTGAATGAAACATGGAGGCTTTACCTGTGATTTATGAACCGTTTTGAGTTGTGTTCACTTAAAACATTGTCACATTACAGACAGTCTTACAGTGTCAGTGACAGCAGTGTATGATCAAAGTTAGCACTTTAGCGTTAGCTTCCAATATTTAAAAAAATCAGATTAATGAATTAGCAGTTAGCAAAACTAACTTTTTGGTTAGCTGTGCCCACCACTGCCTTTGAGTTTCCTCCTCTGTGCTGTCAATGTTTACTTCCTGACAGGGCTGTGATGAGACTAAAGGTCTCTCTGTGAAGACAGCACCTTCTCCTGAAACTCCTCCTCTTCCTCCTTCGGGCCCTGAGGCCCCCTGTCCTGTGGTACAGTATCTTTCCTTCCTTTCTTGCTTGCTTTTCATCACTTGCGATGCATCTGTTCAAACATTTTACTTCCTTTTGTGTTTTCTTTTCTTCTGTCGAACTACGTATTCTCTCACAGTTAACACTTGTTTACTGTAATGAAGAGATAAAAAACAATAAATGTTTTAGAATTCAGTGGTTGTGTATTTAAGGTCCAAAATTAACTCTTATTACAGTCAATTTGTCAAAGTGATTAAATATACCACATTTAAAATATGTTGCAATACTTTGACAGTCAAAAAGAATGGAATTGTAAAAACCCTCCATCCATCTGTGCATATGGTGAGCATGATCACTTACAATAATTCTTAGTCGGGTCATGAACTTTGTTGCATGTTCACTTACCAACTTCAATTGGTTTGTGGCTACATCTTCATCTACATTGTTGACAAGTCACAATACAACATGTATGTATGTGTGTATGTATGTGTGTATGTATGTATGTATATATATATATATATATATATATATATATATACTTTTGAGTTTAATAACTTGAAAAAGAAAGCTACATACAAACTTCCATTTTGTTGTGTAGCTGCAAATAGGTATAAGAAAAGTCCCTATCGAGCACTGGGTTTGCCGCATCAAAATCCAGCCCAAAAAGTATTCATCTCAAAAACTACCAACACTATTCACTATTCAAATCCCTCAGTAATGGGATTATTATTATATGGGATTATTATCAAAGCTACTGGATTTGATTTCGGTAAGAGCAATAAGGAAATGTGAAAATAATTTAGCTGTTTTGTCTTATAAACACTTCTTGCATTCAGTCAAGTTAACAGTGTAGCACATGCCCAAACATAAACTCAGTCAGAGAACGTGGTGTAAAAATCCATCCATTATCTTTACCCACTTCTTCCATTCTGGGTCGCGAGGGTCACTGGTGCTTATATTCAGCAGTCACTGTGTGAGAGGCGGAGGACACCCTGGACAGGTTGCAAGTCCATCACAGAGACACATAGAGACAAAAGAGGCAAACAACCAAGTTAGCAATTCGCCTAACGTATGTTTTTGTTCTGTGGTAGAAAAACAGAGTGCAGAGAAAACCCTCACCTGCACGGATGGAACATGTAAACTCCACCTGGAAAGGTCTCTGGCCAGGATTTGACAGTCAACCTTCTCGCTGAGAGGCAACAGCAACCTTTGTTCCACCGTGCCACCCCAATATAAAATGAGAGATCTAATCAATGTTACCAGAAATTTGACATTTATCATATTTATACTGTAGTTTTATGGTCTGGTTAGGGTTAGGTATGCAACATAGTTAACCAAAAATACATTCAACAGTTTTGAATCCAACCAGCCAGACTGTTTTGCTTGCTCGTCTCCTTCCTGTGAATATTTTAGCCAATCGCAGCACCTCATCTTACCCCCACCGCCTGTTGAAGGATGTGCATCCTCCCTCAGCACATATGATCGTTTGGATCAAAACATGACCATTTTAAGCAGCAGTACGATATGTCATCATTTCCTATCTGGCAACCCTGGATCTAGTGTTTTGATGGGGACACCGGAGGCACTTTATGGCGACAATGGCCTGCCATTTTCTTGCTGACGAGACATAATTTAAACATGCATCAACTTTCCTTTTCTGTTTTCCATTTGCAGGGACACGATGGCCTACCAATACCAGGCTGCTGGCATAAGGTGAGTGTTTTCATTTTTCTACTAATCCCACTCTAAGTACATTGCTTTTAGATAGGGTGCAGTTTTAGGCAACAGGTAACTCAAATTATCATACTAAAATGACAAATATTGACTCTGATTTAACACAGGGGCATTTTGTAAGTAAATCACGGTGTGTGTGTGTGAGTTTCTAATGAAAAAGCACGCTTTTTAAAATCATAATACCCAAACACTAACCATTCCTCACTCTTCTTCCTTTGCAGTGATGACTAACCAGCAGCATGGAGTCTGTACATAATGATTTGGTATATTATACAGCTGAATACCACACCAACAACCTGTTTTTTTCCTCCCTTTATTTTTACAAAGCCGTATTATATAATATATTGAAGTTTTAAGAACATTTTTAGCTCACAATTTGGTTGTGAACGTAGCCGTGAAGTGGCGATGTGGACTTTTAGTTTGAAGAACAGCCCAGATGGCGGTGCTGGAGTTAGAAGAGTGCCTCACTAACAGAACTTAACAGAATGGGGTGCAGGGCGTGTGGTGGTGTGTGCACTCAGTCGATCTCTCCAATGGATGGATGGACTATTTTTTATATATATGATGAGATGGAGGAGTGTGTTGTCAGTGCTCTCTTGTCCTCTCTGTGTTTTCTTAAAAAAATTAAAATTAAAAAAAGGAGGAAATGACGAGGCAGAAGCTCAAACGCAAGCGTCTCTCTCAGCCCTGAGAAGAGGGAGAAAGTGGAGAAAGGACTGGAAGATTTGAGCTGACCCTGAAGCAGAGCTTGCTACCCAATGCCTCTGTGTCACACTGGGATCTACCATTGAGGGACTTCTCCAAGACGATGGTGGGGGGCACGGTTTGGTGACTGAACACTCTGTTTCCAAATTTCACCTCCGAGGAAAAGACAAACCTGTTGCTGATGACGTCGAGCTACAGATGGAAGTTATTCGGGAGTCACTGGCACATAAAGGCAGATTCTTTGGATGTGTTACGATGATATTTTGTATGAGTTTGGTGTAAAATATTAATGCATGATCAGCATTATTTAGCATCCTGGCAGCTCGGGAGACTTTTGGCCCAGACGAGAACTGACACAGCAGAACAAATCTTTTGTTTTTGAATTTGAACACCCTTCAGACGGGTCGTTTTCTTCAACTCGTGTGCTGTATTCTTTTTAATCTCCTCTGTTTCACTCCAGTTTCCAGTTTGCATTCCTGTATATTGCCTCCAGAAAACGAGTAATGAAAGTTAAAGGCCAGCTCTGAAGGAACCATAAGCAGTATTACTGATTGTTGCCATGACAAGAAATAGCTCCTGTTCAACACATGTCGACTGATCTTTGTGTTTCTCAAGAAAAGGAAGGTGCGTTTGATCACTGCTTCCAGAATCTTTATTTTTTGGACGACAGTAGAAGTTTTCGCCTTCTGACTTAAATGTGTGTTTATTTTTTTATATCTTTTAGCAGTGAACTAACATGACATTTGAATTAGATATGTGTTGGGTTGTTGTTGTTTTTGTTTTTTTTCGTTTAGCGACGCACCTGAGAAAAGCTTTCTAATCTCACCAACAAAAAGCAAAAGTATCTTTGCAATTACCTATGTGGAAATTGTTTTGTGTACTTTCTGCAACAGATCTCTGTCAGATGGCATTATTTCTTGGTGCTTAAGCTTTTTTATTTCAAAGGAAACTTTTTAAAAACATAGTTGTTGATAAAGACACAGTTCTGGTCGTTATCGACGGACAAACTATTAGATATTTTTTTATAGCAGGATTCACAAGAACATGATGGAGACATATACATCCATGGGAAATTAAGCTGATTTAAGGCTTCGTTGAGATGAGCAGCACTTTCTCTTTTTCAGCATATTTCTCTGATTTACCCACACCTATGTGCATTAATGTTCTTGTTGCTTATTGCATTCAAATATTTATTTGCAACATTTATTTTGAACATCTTGCAAAACAGTTTCCCTATCAGCGGCACAACAGTTATGATTTTGTATTTTTACTTATTTCTGTGTTTAAAATAAGTGCTTCAGATATCAAACAAGCATTTATTATGTTAGTTTCATAAACCTGAGAGAAACATCTGTTGGGATTTATCATAAAATGTGTTTTGGAAAACATGTTAGAAGCATACATTTGACTTTAAACAAGTTCTTGTTGTTTTTCAGTGTTAGCGGGTCTGTTACAAACCTTGTTTATTTCTTTTGACAGACTCTATTCATGCCTTTTTTATTTTTATTTTTTGTTTGTTTGTTGAAGTTTGCTCATGGCACAGTGTCTGATTAGAGTTTTATATTTTATCTAATCTTAGACAACACCGTGCTAGCTTGACTTGGAAAGAATGTTTTGTTTTTGTTCTCGGTTGTGTATTTGGTTGTAAAAAAATGTAAGCTATTTTTGTAATTACTTGTTCAAATATATTTGTATAACACAAAACTCTGGTCAGTAGACATGTAGACAGAAATAAACGCTCAAGTTTTATGGTTTATTGCCTTTTTATTATAATTACGTGAATCAGCTGGGGTTTTTTGTTATTCTCATATGCAGTCAGTCTTAAGATATGTGTAAAAACAGATATCAACAAACTAAAGAGTTGTGTTTTTTATCAAACTAGAGAAAAAAGTAAAATGTCTGCCAATTAAGTAACAATTATACAGTATATTATTTGTTTAGCTGATAATTATATGTTGTTCTTTTAATCTAAAAAAGACAGTTTTTACTCATTTACGCTAAACACCATAATCCACAGTTATGAAACTATTATTTTTATTATTTGTTTTCACAAGAAACAAACAGATTTTAATATTAAATGGTTAGTTGTTTTTTTTCCTTTAACAATACATGACGTGTAATAACAGTTTTGATTGGTCTGAAGCGGTGGACCAGAACAAAGAATAATTTAAAGTTTATCATCAACATCAAATGTTACAGCTAATAGTATTTTTAATGCAAAATTTTAGTTGTCTTTCTTTAATGAAAAGTTTTAAAGAAGGTTTGGACATATTTCTGTAATTTCTTAGTATAAATTATAGAATAAAACCTTTTTTATACATATGGCAATTTTTAGCCTCAGTTTAGTTTATGGTAAATTAGGTCACATTTTAAGCATAAATGGGCCACACTTGCATAAAAAATGCTTACAGGAATAGGTTCAAGATGTAACTGTGTGAAATGTTAACATGTTTTCTTTTTCAACTATAAATACAAATTAATTGGCAAAGGAGCAGTAATCATTTAAATGGAGGGAAGAAAACAAACAGTGTAAAGAATTAAGATGAGTAAAAACCAAAGAGATGACAAATATGTGCTGAACAAAATTATAAACGCAAGACTTTTGTTTTTGCTCCCATTTTCCTATATACACAAAAGGCGTTTTACTCTTAAATATTGTTCATAAATTTGTGTAAATCTGTGTTTTTGAGCACTTCCCCTTTGCCGAGATAATCCATCCACCTCACATGTATGGCATATCAAGATGCTGATTAGATAACATGATTGTTGTATAGATGTGCCTTAGGCTGACCACAATAAAAGGCCACTCTAAAATATGCAGTTTCATCACAACACAATGCCACAAATGTTGCAAGTTTTGAGGGAGTGTGTAGTTGGCATGCTGACTGCAGGAATGGCCACCAGAACTGTTGAATGTTCACTTCTCTACCATAAGTCATCTCCAAAGGCTTTTCACAGGATTTGGCATTACATCCAACTGGGCTCACAATCACAGACCACGTGTAACCACACCAGCCCAGGTCCTCCACATCTAGCATCTTAACTTCTATGATTGTCTGAAACCAGCCACCCAGACAGCTGCTGCAAAGATCAGTTTGCATAACCAAAGAATTTCTGCAGAAACTGTCTCAGGGTTAAAAGATTGTAAGCTCCAGTCATACAGGTAGATAACAACAAAAAAGGTTAAATCGTGTCATCTGGACCAGTTTAAGTGAGAAATGTTTCATCTCCCATCCAGAGGACTTCCTCAGTCTACGGCCTGCCAACCAGATCTGTCCCATAGGTAGCCTTCACTGCTGTTTCAAGCCAACCTCCTGTTGGAATCTCAAAATTAGACTTTTAGCATGTGCAAAATGCACCCATCCAAAACAATCAACCATCATGTACAACAATTAAATGTTTTAGGCCAGATGGCCAACTTGCTACTCACAAAAACAGTCTGGGGAGAACCAGTCTCTGGGAAGCTCATCTGTACGCCTGTCATCCTCATCAGGGTCTCATCCTGACTTCAGTTCATCGTCGTAACTGACTTGAGTTGGCAAATGATCACATTCAGTGGTGTATGGCACATTCGAAAGGTGTTCTCTTCACAGATGAATCCCGTTTTTCACTCTACAGGGCAGATGGTAGGCTGTGTGTATGTAGGTGAACGGTTTGTTGATGTCAACATTTTGAATCAAGTGGCCCATGGTGGTAGTGGGGTTATGGTATGGGCATGCATATGTCATGGATAACAAACACAGGTGCATTTTATTGATGGCATTTTGAATGCAGAGATACCTTGTTGAGATCCTGAGGCACATTGTTGTACTATTCATCCACAACCATCATCTCATGTTGCGGTATGATAATGCACGGCCTCATGTTGCAAGAATCTGTACACAATTCCTGGAAGCTGAAAACATCCCAGTTCTTGCATGGTCAGCATAGTTAACGAACATGTTTGGGATGCTCTGGGTCAGCGTACACAACAGCATGTTCCAATTCCTGACAATATCCAGTAACTTTGCACAGCCATTGAAGAAGAGTGGACCACCAATCCACAGGCCACAATAAACAACCTGATCAACTTTATGAGAAGAAGATGTGTGAGGGAAATGGTTGTCATACCAGACACTGACTGGTTTTCTTTTCAGTGTATTTTAGGTTGTAATATACTGTACACTGTTCATATTTCTGTAGAGATTCTAGGATTTTCTGGATTCACATCACCTTTTTGCAGCTCTTAAGTAGCAGAGAGGAGTTTTCATCTCCTCAGCTGTTGCTCATCTCCCTAATGAGCCACTGTGCTCTATTTAAGGGCTGCCGGAGTATGATGCCAAGACATTGTGTACTTATGGTTTTCAGTGATATACTCTGGCTCTCACTCAAGGTGGACACTCCTGCCCTCCCTCCCCTGTTCTCCTTTTTCTTGCTTTGCTCTCTGTGTGTTTGAAGCTCCTGGTACACATCTCCCAAACGAAAATTAAGATTATGAATTTGGTGAGCTGGACTTTCAACGCAATCGACAAATATTTTCAACAAAACAACAGGGTCCTGGAGAACCCTCTTGTCTGGATGAGACCCACACTGTGGGATACGTCAGAGATCTGTGGGGAATTTGACAACTGGTGTGGCTCTCAGTCCTGTCTCAGGAGGACGCTGAAGATGTTTATATATTTGGATTTATGATAACGGGTTCTGCTCATTTGGCATCGGCGGTGCTCTGTTTTATTGACTTTTGAAGAAGACATCGGCAGCAGTTTTGCCCATGACAAAGCTTCCGAGTCAGTATGCAGGTTTGGTTCGTGCTATGAGTTCTCAAAATCAGCTGATTTTTTAGCTAAACCGTAAGATGGAGATTTGTGAGAATCACAGGCCACCTGTGGCTTCTGGGACTCGCCAGCATGTTGGGATCGACCTTGAAGGAGGCTCACAACACGGATCAGTGGAGTGGATACCAATAAATTTGGCCATTTTGAACCGGAAAGTTCCAGCAGGAGTCAAGGCTGATGAGGAAAAACTGTATGCCTGAAGAAAATCAACAATTGTGGCTTATCTGAACCTGACTCCACCGTTTGGCCTTGGATACGAGCCGACTATCAAATTTCTTCTGGGACAGGGACAAAACTTTGTCTATTGCAAACCGCCAGCTGAAACATCATCAGAACTGTGACCTATCTGAAAAATGCTCGTGGACAAATCTCAACACCTTGATGTCAAATGCATATGTAATGTGTTTATAAATTTGCTTGCTGGTAGAGTTTTTTTATGTCTCAAATCTTGTCCTGGTGTACAAGATGTGAAGAGATCTTTTTTGTAGCTTTCTATCCTCATGGTTCTTCCCTGTTTCTATCTAAAAGTATTCTGATAAAGAAGAGGGGCCGTGCTTTTCAGCAGCTGGCCAGCAGCAACGTGCACTCCACCCATCTTTCGGACTACTGTACTAACACAATTTCACTGTATTCCAGTACAATGATAATAAAGCTTATTCTGATTCTGATCAGCCAGAGTTCCTAGTGCAATTTAAGATATTGTGAAATAATCCTGTTTTCCTTGTGCTCCTCTCAGATGATAATCTGTTTTCTGTGCTCTTCAAATTTGAAACTTACCTCCGTCCTCCAACCTGTGTTTACCTTGAACCGTCACCCTAAAACCAGTCCTCTTCATACGGACATACAATTGGAAAGGTCTCTTACTTACCGTTTCATCCTGGTTCAACCTGCCACACTCCTACACTAACTTATGAATCTCACCTACCATACTCACCTTCCTGGAACATTGAATCTTACCCTCCTTTCCAAGCCTTAACACCTTCAACCAGAATACTTACAGTAACCATTTCCTCCCAAGGATTACTGAGCATGGACTTTGTTGTTCATTTCCTCCCAAGTTCGGTCCTTGTGAATATTATTAATCCATCCATCCATTCATCCATCCAATACATTTAACCACTTCTTCCATGGGTTGCAGGGGACACATGTGCCCATGCATGTCCAGCTATCAGTGTGCAAGAGGTGGAGTACACCCTGGACAGGACGCAAGTCCGTCACAGGGCCACATAGAGACAAACGAGACGAAAAGCCATTCACTCTCACCTAAAGACTATTTACCAATCAGCCTAACATGCATGTTTTTGGTCTGTGGGAGGAAAGCAAAATACTTGGAGAAAACCCATACATGCACGGACAGAACATGCAAACTCCACCCATAAATCCACCTTGGACCGGGATTTGAACTGTGGCAACTGTTCACATACAGTAGAGGTAGCAGCTCTACCACCTGATCCACCATGCTGTCTAAATATAAATATTATTACTAAATTCAACAAAGGTTGAGTCAGGTCCTCTGTACGGATTCTTCTTTGTTGAAACATTTTGTCTTTTATCCAAAAGTCTTCAGGCTGAAAAGCTGCAACAAGCTCAGTCTAACAAGCAGCACCTTCTCATAGTGGATCAACCTGTTTGCTGGTGACAGCCACAACTTGTCACACATGCAAAAGGAGGACCATCAGTGCCCTGACGGCTGCTTGCTATTCACAGAGGGCTGAGCAATACTTTCAATAACAGCATTGTAAGAGGGGGACAGTTGAACACAGTGGCGTCCGCCCCTGTTTAATGCTGGACGTGTTCTCTTCACAAAGATGGCTTCCTTCACTCCTCTATCAAAGTCAAGCCAATGTTCCTCTCTATCAAGGATGTGCACATCTTCATCCCTGAAAGAGTGACCGCTGGCCTGGAGATGAGAGTAAACCATGGGGCCATGGCTTGATGTTGCTCTTCTGTGCTGGGCCATCCTTTTGTCCAGTGGCTGTTTAGTTTCCCTGATGTAGAACTGATCAGAGCCCTCCTGGCACTCAACAGCATACAAAATATTAATTTATAAGGGTGTTCACTTCTGGAATAAGCACTGAACAATAAGCATTAAACACTTCTGGTTAAGCATGCCTTTTCTGTGTAATCTACCACCTGCTGAAATGAGGTCTGATCTTGGTGTGCTGTTGGGTTTGTCGGATGCTCTTCTTTGGCCTCTAAAGCCTCAATGATAAACAACAAAGTCCATGCTCAATAATCCAGAATCCAACATTTTTCATTCAGGTCATCTCGACAGTTTCTTTTTTTTTTTTGTGCTGAAAAGTTTCGCCTTCGGTCCGGAAGGCTTCATCAGTCAAGGAAACACACACCAAAACTGATTCTTCCCCCAACAGCTTACTCCAAAGTGGAACAAAACTCATTCCACTGATGCCTGCAAACTTTTACAATTAACACAATATTCTAAGACCATTTTGTTATCATCCTTCCTAATATTTTTTTTTAAAACACATTATTGTTGGGTTTGATAAGGTTGGGTAAAACTCCAGATTCACTCCCATGAAAACTTACTGTTTCACTTTAACAGATAGTTTAATGTGAAATGAAGAATTACAACAGCTCTGAAAAATGATGATTGAGATTTAATTTAATCACACAGAATGTTTCTGCAAGAAAAAAGCAAATCTAAAACACTGAACTGATGTCCGTGCATTTTATCATTCAATTACTTTAAAAGTCTTCAGATTTGTCTGTGGTAATTTGTGTCTAATTAATTTACAAATTCTAAAGTAATTTATTAATAGTTGGATACTGTGGTGCTGCGGTAGCTCGGTGCTGTGGCTTTGTAGTCTTGAAGCTGCAGGTTCGAGCCCAGGCTGTGTTTGGAAGAGCATTAGGAGTAAAACAGTTACCAAATCTTTCATGTGAGTTTGCTCGCTGTGGAGACCCCTGCAGAAGTGCACAACTGGAAGGAAAACAACAAGTTGGACCAAAGAGCTGTACAATATTTAAAGCACAAAAAAAAATACAAAAAAAATTAATTTCAGTCAAACAAACCAGACAGAATTAAAAAAGACAATAAAACAATGTAAAAAGAGAAGAAATAAAGATGAGAAAAGTTTTAGCATAAAACACAGAAATTGCATGTCAGGTTCTCCTACTGTCAAAAACTAAAAAGGTGAGTTTTCAGCAGATTTTTAAAATAGTCCAAGATCTGAGCATATATTATTTGAATTGATTAATTATTTCAGAAAGAGGGGAACCAGCCACTGCAAAGTCACTGGAGATGTTTAATATGAATAGTAAGCTTTCTGTCAATCAACAGTGTCCACCTAATATATTTATCAAATGTATGCCAATTAAAAACACACAAACAGTGCAAACAATTGCATTGCAAGAGAAAATGACAAGACTTGTCATCTAATCAGATGAATTTTGATTTTATATGGAAGCAAAAAACACACTAAATCAGACAAGGTAATTTAATCAGTCTGAAGATGGAGGACTGCAAGCTATTGATTTTGACAGCCTGAATGGCACCTTAAAAATAAATTGGCTTCGGTCATTTTTAACAAATTAAAATGCTCTATGGTTTCATATATCAAGCAAAATATTTTCAAATCTGGGTGGAGTTAACTTCCTTCTTAAATGTGACTTGGGCATTAAAAAACTGTCTGTAAGAAACACTGCCTGCTTTCTTTCTTTCACCAGCAAGTTTTATTATACTAGAGATTGATCTACAAACATAACTATAGCCCACACAATACTCCCTTGTGGAACTGCCATTACAT
>NC_056501.1:23358060-23433694 GCF_014905685.2 Nematolebias whitei
TCATGGACCAGGATCTGACACCCCTGCAATACACGGTCAGCTTGTGTTGTAGAAGTGACCATTGAGTGAAGAGTATTATGTTTTCCTTACATGGACTTAAAATGGAGATATTGAAACCCAGATATCTAGTTTGGTCTATTGTGTGTTCAAAAACTATTGCTGCCACTCAGTTTTCATAATTGCTCTACCGTTATAAAGACTGAAGTATTGTCGGCTCATTCATACTCTGGTGGTATAGGGTAAGCTAAATGACGATTAACAAGACAACATAAATGGCTAACTAAGGCATAGTTTAGTGCAAAAATACAGTCCCACAAAACAAATTCAGCAGTATTAAAGGCATTGAGACGTATGCAGTAGAGTTAAATTCTTTTTGTAGGGTACAGTTTACAGTAGAACATCTGGAGTGCTCAAAACATGTTGGGCAGTGTGGACACTAATGAAGTGATATTGGACCAATAATAAAGGGTTGCACGTCAACATTTGTGTATGTAAACGCAAAGGTGCTTTAAGTATTTTCTAAGATTAGGAAATAATAATGAAGACTTTGCACTCAGAATGATTTGGTTTACAAATATGAGATTACTAAACCTTCTCCTCAATTCAGAAAAGTTTTAAAATCCTGATTATCATTGAAAGCTCTGCAACTGTTGACTTGTAGAGTCATGTCTAAAGCAGCCTCCATTTTTTTATTCACCAGTGCAAGTCAGAGGAAGCGCTGGGGCTGAATGTGGTTGGATGCATTTTACAGCTGAACACTTTAGTTTAAAACACCTGTGTGCATTTCTCTCAAGGTCTAAAGTGTTTTAAACAGTAAGTCATAAATGTTTGAACTTACTGCTATTAAAGATCTTGTTCAATAAGCTTTTTAAACAAAACGAGCTGACAAATGAAAAGAAATGAGTTGTCCATAAGCTCTGAGGGCGTCCATCCCAAGCAGTCCGACATGTTTGCGTCACTTGCACAAAGAGTTGTTTTAGGTTCCAAGTTTTTATTTTTAGTTTAAAACTCGTTGTTTTATCCAATGAGAGTAAAATTATGGATGAAATATTTTTTATTGTTTATTATTTACAGGACAGTAAGTAGGTAAAATTGTCATAATTGTTGCAGTGTGTTTAATAAACTTGTAAAGAAGTATTAACTTTTATTAGTGTAATATAGTTACTACTTATTGTGATGTTGATCACACTTGTGCATTTTCTGAACTATTTAGTTAATAATTATCGTTAAGACATGAACCTGGGGCCTGTAAACGACTGTGCAAAGTAAAGGTACATAAAAAGATTTTAGTCTGGACCATTTCTAATGTAATTTCATTTTCCAGTGGTACCACAACCCGCCAGTTTGTTGGACACACAAAGGACGTTTTGAGTGTGGCTTTCTCTGCTGATAACCGCCAGATTGTGTCTGGCTCCCGGGACAAGACCATCAAGCTGTGGAACACACTCGGAGTCTGCAAGTATACCATTCAGGTGAGCTGTTATCTAATAATGCTCACTGGCAGCTTGTGAGTGGTGGTTTTTTTGGTTTTGGGATCAGGTAGCAGAACATAAACCATTTTACAGTTGTCACATGTAGCACAAGTCGCCTCGCCCTAATTTGATTCCACGTAGTCTTGTTGATTTTTTTTTTTTTTTGTACGCCGAGTGCTGCTTTGATGTAGGTGGTATCTTTGTAGCAAGGCTGCTTGACACTGTTTTTTGCGATACTCAACTATGGAGGACATCAGGGTTATGGGATGCCTGGGTAGTCCCACAGAATGAATAAAAGCAAGTGGGAGTGGCTGTAAAGAAAATGGCAGAGAAAAATTGACATTTTAAAGCAGTCCCTCATCCATTGATGTGGCTCCTTGGTCATTTAACATTAAACTGATGTGAAATACTTTGCTTGGCTCACCTGGAACCTCAGACAAGTAGGTCCTAATAACGGGAAGCAGAAGAAATCACCCAATGGAAAGAAATACTGAACCACTGTGCCAGGCTGATTTGAGTATGGACGAGTTGAACCCATGGGCGAGGGATTGAGCCTTTAGCAGGAATGAGACTAATGAAACAAGACTAAATTATTTCAATGGTTAGTTGTGATTAAAAACAGTGCTGTACATCAGCATTATTCCTGTTTATAAATGACGATGCTTCGTGAACTTGTTTATAATCTGAGATTAGTGTCAAAAAGCAACAAAACAACTCTTCATTGATAATTTTCGGTTTCACGCCTAACATGCTGGATTTAGCTGATTTTACATATAAAAGAGCTGTTCTTGAAATAAAGTTGAGGATTTAAAATCTCTAAATGTTATTTTTCAGGATGAAGGCCATACTGAGTGGGTGTCTTGTGTTCGCTTCTCCCCCAACAGCAGCAACCCCATCATTGTCTCCTGCGGCTGGGACAAGTTGGTCAAGGTATCTATTTTGAAAGTTTATCACATGAACTTTTTTTTTCTATGCCTAAGTTGCTTGTTTGCTCAATGATTTAAAAAATGTTTGCATGTATTAGCTGACGTGTTCACTGAAGATAATATTTGTTGATGAGAGCACAGCTTCTGTAGCTCTACACGAGGGTGCTCATGCTGGATGTGGTAATCATTATACCTGTCTTCCAGGTGTGGAACCTGGCCAACTGCAAGCTGAAGACCAACCACATTGGTCACACTGGCTTCCTGAACACGGTGACTGTATCTCCTGATGGTTCTCTGTGTGCATCTGGTGGAAAGGTAATCCTCGTAAACTTCCACTTGGAAGTTTTTACTCCTAAGCTTTAGAAGCACAGAGAAAGTTTTCAGGTTTCTGCAGTGATGGAAAACTCAACATGCATCTGTTTTTTAATGACGACAAATAGAGGCTGTTTCTGAGCAGTATTTGAACTTGCCAAGATCTTTGTCCAGCATTAAGTGAATACGTGATCATTAATGGTCTTTAAAAAAATCTTCTTAGGATGGTCAGGCCATGTTGTGGGACCTGAACGAGGGCAAACACCTCTACACCCTGGACAGTGGTGACACCATCAACGCCCTTTGCTTCAGCCCCAACCGTTACTGGCTGTGCGCCGCCACTGGTCCCAGCATCAAGATCTGGGTAAGACTAGATGTTAAACGTCAAGTTATATGGACCAGGTGTAGAATACTTGGAGGGCTGTGATGGAAACTTTACAAACTAACTGCATTATTTGATGATATCAGAGGCTGTTTCTGAGCTCTAAACTAAATACTGGGTAATGTTCCGGTTATATTATGGTCTTGTATTCGACTTTTGTTAGTGCTAACACCACTTGTGTTTCACCTCATTTAGGATCTGGAAGGCAAGATCATTGTGGATGAGCTGAAACAGGAAGTGATCAGCACAAACAGCAAGGCTGAACCCCCACAGTGTACTTCGCTGGCATGGTCTGCTGATGGACAGGTACGGGATGCAGAGTTCATACCCTCTCACAAGTGGTTGGTCTTAGTACAGGAACCCCCCTGTGATTATACTCATTCACTTTTAACTCTGATGTATACTGCTGACAGTCCTGCAAATATGAGGGGAGAATGACTTTGTCTAAAATGACTAAACAACAGACTATTGTTTGGTTTTAATTTCTATTTTTTATTTCTTTACAGACCCTGTTTGCTGGCTACACTGACAACCTGATCAGAGTGTGGCAGGTCACTGTTGGAACACGATAAGATCTACTTGCTGTAGAAGTTTTGAATAAAGAGACTCTTTGAAAAGTTTATGTGCCAGTCTGGTTCTCAGTTTTGATTTTTAAAAAAGTATATATGAAGTTTACAGAAAAAGCTTAAGCAGACAGTTCATATTGATGCACAGGATGAATCTGTGGAAAACATTACTGAAGTGATTTTAAATGTAGGAAAAACAAAGTTTGGGACATAACTTTCTGGTTATTTGTAGCAAGTTTGGAATAAAAGTTGAAATACCATTTTGCTTGAGGTTTCAGATCTTTTAATTTAAGAGCCAGGTTTTTTTTTTTTTTTCTTAAACCTGTACTTCAAGAAGTATATATAGTATAACATGGCATGTGTATAAAATGCCATCCATCCATTATCTTTACCTTCTTTTCGGGTTGCGGGGGTCATTGGTGCCCATGTCCGGCCATCACTGCACAAGAGGCGGAGTACACCCTGGACAGGTTGCAAGTCCATCACAGGGACAAACGAGAACCATTCACTCACCTAGGGACAAGTTTGAGTTGTCAATCAGCCTAACATGCATGTTTTTGGACTGGGAGGAAAATTGAGTACTTTGAGAAAACCCATGTATGCATGGAGAGAACATGCAAACTCCAGCCGAGGTGGAGTTTGCAGCTCTACCAACTGCCCCACTGTGCTGCCCTAAATAATATGCATTACTGTATATCTGATTGCTTTTAATTCAGTCATTCAACCTTTATTTATACAGGTTAGTCTCGTTGAGCCTCGAGTACTCATTTTAAGAGACCTGATTTCAACAAAGCAGAAAGAAAATCGTGAAGTGACGTGTAAACAAGCGAGCTCGGAAATGGGTGGTTTGTCCCACACGAGACACCGTAGAGCTTAACGGTATCGTAGCAACCAAACACCAGAGCGCCCAATCAAGAAAACCTTGGTGACTTTTTTTAAGTTTAACTTGCTGCCTTTTCAAAGAAATTCGGAATAAGTGTTATGTAGGTTAAATCTATGCATAAGACGAAATTTTCGCTATTTTATCTGTATCTTCAGTTAGCATTAGCATCTGAGTAAAGATGGATGCTGGGTCATGTATTTATGCAGAAAGAACGCTGGCTATCATTAAACCAGACGCGATTCATAAATCCGAGGAGATTGAGGATGTTATCCTCAAATCAGGCTTCATTATACTGCAGGTGGGTTCATGTTTTTGAAAAAAAAAAATAGAATCCCACAAGATGTTCATGCAAGTATTTTGTTTTTAAAATATTAGATTCATAATGAAGGCGCTACTCCAATTAGTTAAGCTAATTATGGTCTGTGTTTTGAAGGCAGTTTGACTTTTATGTAGATTTATCTGCTAGAGGGCAGCAACAACCTGTAGCTATGTTTATTGAAATGTGTGCCAGTATGGGAAG
The DNA here is from genome assembly GCF_014905685.2 of Nematolebias whitei. Classification (NCBI taxonomy): domain Eukaryota; kingdom Metazoa; phylum Chordata; class Actinopteri; order Cyprinodontiformes; family Rivulidae; genus Nematolebias; species Nematolebias whitei. The sequence continues at coordinate 23,363,122 of NC_056501.1, forward strand.
TTAAAAAAAAAAAAAAAAGATAAATAATAAGCTATTTAAGATGTAAGTGTTCTTGAACGTTGATCATTTTAAACACATTTGACTAAACTTCTTGTTTGATTTCTATTCTGGGCACTGGTTTTTTTTTTTGTTTTTTTTTTCATTGAATTTGACCAAGAATGTAAAAGATTTTTTTTCATTTTACAATTCAAAAAATAAAAAAGAAAAGTTGTAGATAAGTTATAAGGTCAAATAATACTTAAATGTTTCACATTTATAAAATTTTACACGTTAGTTGATGAAATATTCTTTCTTTGGCAACAATAGCTGCTACACACCCTAAAAAGCAACTTAAAGACATCAGTGGATATACTTTTACTTTTGTAATTATTCTTTAATAATTTCCACAGCCAAGGCCTTCAATTAAAAACATTAAGGTGCAGCTCAATATGAAATGTCATTCTACAGCACTAGTGCATAATAATTTGTTATTTTTGTTCATGCTTTACATGAATCAATACATATATTGTTGTCAAACTGCAGTAATCCACAGCAACTTTATGACTGTAATAATTTCAAATGTAGATGCATAAGTCTCTACATTGCAAAACTTAAAAACATCTGGACCATCCAAAAGTTTAAAATTGTAGCTAAAATACTAATGATTTTTCAAGCATAATGTTCAGCTTTCTCTGTACACGTCACTGAATTTTCCAAAACCATAATTTTTGTGGTAGAAGAGGATGCTGCAGCTGAGTCCAGAGCAATGTAGTGATTTCTACGCAGACCAGTATGGAAAACTCATTTTCCCCAGCTTGACGGCCTTCATGAGCTCCGGCCCCGTTGTTGCCTTGACGCTGGCTCGTGACGACGCTGTAGCCCGCTGGAAGTCCATTATAGGGCCTGCCAACATCACAAAAGCCAAAGAAACTCATCCTGAGTGGTATGTCTTAAATTTTTCTGCACATTTTATTTATTTATTATATTTCAACAGCATTTTCTGCATTTTATGAAAGGATGGCATAGAAAGAGGTGCTCTATAATAATAATAACTAGTTTAATTAAATGTCCTTCTGAAGTTTCTGTATCAGCTATAGTAAAAAGATGAATAATAATATTGTTTGCACATCAGTTCATTTCAGTTCATTTCAACTTATATGGAACCAATTCACAACAAAGAACTAACGAGTCCAAATTATAAACTGAATTAATCCAAAACAGATCCAGACTCAAATTCAATGAAAAGCCTACCATTCCTTGAGGGACTGCATGTCACCTGCTGCCGTTCATGCCTGAGTTTTAAACCAAGAACATCTTATGATTAGAAGGAATGAGGCCTTTTAATCAAATCTCCTAAAAGCAGTGGTGGGATGCATCACAAACAACGATGAGTCCAGCTACAGGCAGGAGGTGGAACACCTGGACAGCTGGTGCATGAAGAACAACCTTCACATCATTGTGAAGAAGACGAAGGAGATGGTTGTAGACTTCAGAAGGGGCAAACACACCTAAACCCCGCCGCCCCCTGTACAGGTCCTTCTCAAAAAATTAACATATTGTGATAAAGGTCATTATTTTCCATAATGGAATGATAAAAATGAAACTTTCTTATATTTCAGATTCATTGCACACCAACTGAAATATTTCAGGTCTTCAATTGTTTTAATACTGATGATTATGGCATACAGCTCATGAAAACCCAAAATGCCTGTCCCAAAAAATTAGCATATCATGAAAAGGTTCTCTAAAGAAGCTATTAACCTAACCATCTGAATCAACGACGTAACTCTAAACACCTGCAAAAGATTCCTGAGGCTTTTAAAACTCCCAGCCTTGTTCATTACTCAAAACCGCAATCATGGGTAAGACTGCCGACCTGACTGCTGTCCAGAAGGCCATCATTGACACCCTCAATCAAGAGGGTAAGACACAGAAAGAAATTGCTGAACGAATAGGCTGTTCCCAGAGCGCTGTATCAAGGCACCTCAGTGGGAAGTCTGTGGGAAGGGAAAAGTGTGGCAGAAAACGCTGCACAACGAGAAGAGGTGACCGGACCCTGAGGAGGATTGTGGAGAAGAGCCGATTCCAGACCTTGGGGGACCTGCGGAAGCAGTGGACTGAGTCTGGAGTAGAAACATCCAGAGCCACCGTGCACAGGCGTGTGCAGGAAATGGGCTACAGGTGCCGCATTCCCCAGGTCAAGCTACTTTTGAACAAGAGACTGTGTCAGAAGCATCTCGCCTGGGACTGCTGCTGAGTGGTCCAAAGTTATGTTCTCTGATTACAGTACATTTTGCATTTCCTTTGGAAATCAAGGTCCCAGAGTCTGGAGGAAGAGAGGAGACACAGAATTCACATTGCTTGAGGTCCAGTGTCAAGTTTCCACAGTCACTGGGGTGTCATGTCATCTGCTGGTGTTGGTCCACTGTGTTTTATCAAGCGCAGGGTCAATGCAGGTAGCTATCAGGAGATTTTGGAGCACTTCATGCTTCCATCTGCTGAAAAGCTTTATGGAGATGAAGATTTCATTTTTCAGCACGACCTGGCACCTGCTCACAGTGCCAAAACCACTGGTAAATGGTTTACTGACCATGGTATTACTGTGCTCAATTGGCCTGCCAACTCTCCTGACCTGAACCCCATAGAGAACCTGTGGGATATTGTGAAGAGAGAGTTGAGAGACGCAAGACCCAACACTCTGGATGAGCTTAAGGCCGCTATCGAAGCATCCTGGGCCTCCATAACACCTCAGCAGTGCCACAGGCTGATTGCTTCAATGCGGCGTGGCATGGAGGCAGTCATTCATGCAAAAGGATTCCCGACCAAGTATTGAGTGCATAACTGAACATGATTATTTGAAGGTGGGCGTTTTTTGTATTAAAAACACTTGTCTTTCATTGGTGGGATGAAATATGCTAATTTTTTGGGACAGGCATTTTGGGTTTTCATGAGCTGTATGCCATAATCATCAGTATTAAAACAATTAAAGACCTGAAATATTTCAGTTGGTGTGCAATGAATCTGAAATATATGAAAGTTTCATTTGTATCATTACATTATGGAAAATAATTACCTTTATCACAATATGCTAATTTTTTTAGAAGGACCTGTACATAGGAGGATCTGCAGTGGAAGTGGTCTCCAGTTATAGGTGTGCACCTGATTAACAATCTCAGCTGGGGCAACAACACTTCCAGTCTCATCAAGAAAGCTCATCAGAGACTCTACTTCCTCAGGTGGCTGAGGCGAGCTGGACTGGGAAGCTCAGTCCTCACCTCCTTCTACAGGTGTGCAGTGGAGAGCATCCTGTGCTCCAGCATCAACGTGTGGCATGGAGGCTGCACAGCTGCAGAAAGAAAAGCTTTGCAGAGAGTGGTGAAGGCTGCACAGAAGTCTGTTGGAGTCAGGCTCTCCGCCATCACAGACATCTACACCTCCAGATGCAGGAAGAGAGCCACCTGTATCATGCAGAACCCTGCTCACCCAGCACACACTTTTTGCCCCACTCCATTCAGGCAGGAGGTTGAGGAGCATTAAGTGTAGAACCACTAGACTGCGAAACAGCTTCTACCCTGAGGCTGTTGGACTCATGAATATCTATCCAGAAAAATCACTGTAATGACTCTTTAATTGGACATTTGACACTTTATCTGTGCTGCTGGTTTCTTTAAGCTGCTGTATTCATACTCATCTGCTCACAACAGACTCATGTTCAGGCTGTTGTTTAATACACCTTATTTATATTATACTATTGTAGTGCATATCTTAGATCTTTATATACTGTTTATTTTTTTATACAATTTATATTTTTGCTATTTTTGTGTGTAACTGGGACCTTGAGTACACAGTTTTGTTCCACCTCATGTGCTACATGTGATGTGAATGACAGTAAAGTCTTCCTTAATTGATGTGTGATCTCATGTGAGGTGTGTTAGCTCTCTGAGTGAGTGCTGAGAATGACTCTCGGCTACTATCAGCTAAATTTAGCTCAATATTTGTAAAACCGACTCAGGTATAACTATTTATGTGGTAAGGTTGATTAGTTGTAGCAGCCATTTTGAATAGAGTTATCTTTAAAAAACTAATCAGTTGTAGATGTACGTTTAATGATTATGTTCTGAAATTTTAAACAGAATTGGTTCAGCGGTTCATGAGATACATGTGAGTCAGAGTAACGCTGGCTTTAGTTTTTCTTTAATATATAAAATGTATCTGATGTGGTATTTGACTCTATACTACAGTTCAAACTACAGTTTCAGTGTTGGCCTTCCTTTCTCCTGAATTAGTATTTTCTACTTTAGCTGCTACAGGCCTGTACTCTGAGAACATTCTCTATTTCTCCCCAGTCTTCGAGCAAAATACGGGTCTTCTGACCTGCACAATGCACTCCATGGCAGCGACTCCTTTCATGCAGCTGTGAGGGAGATTAAATTCATGTTTCCAAATAGTAAGTCACTCTCTTACTTATTCTTCTTCTTTAAATAAATTAATCATGTTAAACCTACAGTTTTTTTTTTACCACTTTGTTCTTTTTCTCCGCAGCAACAATTGAACTCTTTCCTTCAAGAGAAACAACTGAAGAATACCTGAGCAAGTACGTGACTCCAGTTCTGTTACGTGGACTCACTGAGCTCTGCAAAGAAAAGCCCCTCAACCCCCGTGTAAGTACTGATCTTACATTTACGGGAAGATATACTGGGTTATTAGCCACGTCTAATTTAGATTAAACGTTGATTACAATAATCCTTCGTATTTGCTCTCAACAGATTTGGCTTGCTGATTGGTTGATGAAAAACAATCCAGACCAGCCTCAAATATGTGACGGAGTCATGGGAAGATGAAAACTACCAGTAACAGGCAATTTGGGGAAAATGAAAAAAGGGATTCAGTGTTTATAATGAACAGATTAGTTTATTGCTATAAACAAATAAATTGAATTGTCAAATGTGTTTTGTTCTGGTATACATCCAGTAGGCCTGTCTGTCGTCAAGTACTGTCTGGTAAGACAGCCATGGGGTTTAAAGTCTGCATTTGTGACATGACAAGATCATTAACTAGGGTGGAGTAAATACCAGTAATATTTTAGTTTTATGTTGACCTGGTTCATTGACTGCTCATTTGAGAACCTTACAGACTTGCACAAAGTCCTTCAAAAGCACTTGAATCAATTTAAATCGTCCCACTTACTGTACAAAAAACAAAACAGAGTATTTCGGTTTATTTGATATTTTGCCAATATAAAGAAATTTAATTACAATAATCAGAAAAAGATCATTGCTCAATGTGTGCTCAATAAGTATTTTTAGAACAAAAAAGTAAATATTTAAAAGATAAATAACATTTAAAAAATGTAATTCAGTTGCTGGGGTATTTATCACAAAGCCAGTTTTCCTCCTAAGAGACGTTATAGTTAAAACTGAAGGATATATATTTACAAGTAGTTCATCTTGGTAAAATTACAGTAATTAAAATGACCAGTTCAAATTAAACCTGCAACTCCACAGTTTTAATGGCACCAACCGCAATCTTTTTTTTTTTTTTAACGAATCCGATTATGCTGCGACACTGCAGCACATTTCAGTCAAACCCTGGGTGAAATGCAACAATTTTATGCCAAAGCTGACAATTTTAGTCATTATTCAACCCTAAAGCATGGCGGGTTTTTTTTTACTTCAACGCCACCGAAAACTGAACACATTTTCTTTCAGCAGCAGAAATGGGTTCATGGAGTTCCCTTCCTTCCTGTGTTCTGAAGGCGTGAACTTGTGATAAGCCCGCGCTGGCGATTGGTCATTGATATGATTGACAGCTAAGTTTATCCAATCGGAAGGCTCTTCAGCAGAGGACTCGTTTTTTCCCCCCTTCTGCCGGTTCTGAAAAACCAACCACGAGTTGTCGTCGTGTGGGAGAATCCATCTTGAAGAGGGCTCTCCGGTTGTGTTACCAGTAAGTAGATTTTCTTATTTATTCATCTTGTCTGTTTTTTTGTACAAGACTGACATTTAGGTTGTGTAATTTGTCGATTTCCATACGCTACGTTCATGTATAGTAAAAATGGTTGTTTATCACTAGCCGACATTTCGTGCTGCGCGGCCTTCTGGCTTACGTAACTGCGAATTTAGCACAGGCTCGATTATCAGTATGGCCCAGACGGGGACAACTTTCCTAATCTTTACCTCTAACAGAAGTGTACCTCGGATACTGCGTCGTTAACGTGTAAAAAATGTGTCCACCCTTGATTATTGGGCACTCGTGGCCTAAAATCAGTGAACGTATGGATCGCGTTTCCGCCGGTCAAAATGGTGGGAAGTCTTCGCAGTTGGCACGGTGTTAATGGCGAAGTGCGGGTACGACGTAGTGTAAAACACAGGCGCCAAACGGCAATCTGACCGCTTTTTTCCGAACCTTTTTAGGTATTCTATATCATAAAAATGTCTGAGGCGGAGCAGCAGTACATGGAAACGTCGGAAAACGGCCACGAAGTCGACGAGGACTTCAGCGGAGCCGGTCAGACCGACGACGGCGGAGAAGGCGCGGGGGACGACTCGCACAACGGCGGCACGGACGGTGGCCAGATCGACGCCAGCAAGGGCGAGGACGATGCCGGGTGAGTGTTACACCATAAATTATTCCGTTTTGTTGCGGATAGTCGATGATAAAATGGCCAGTGCTGGTTTACAATGTCTCTTTGTTCTGCCGGCCTTTTGTTGGCGCCATGTGCGGAGTGGAGGGGGATGGGCGCCTCAGCAGGGATTCAATCTTAACATTGGTTATTGATTAAAATGTAAATATCTACTTGTATTTGGCTTATATCATCAAATTTATTTAAATATAGTTTGTGGCGTAGCTTAAAGCTATAGCACCTGCAGGCTCCCCCTCCCCCACACATCGGTGGGTCAACAGATGTGCTGGAACACTATGTACATTATGGATATTTACACCCCCTCTGCCAGCAACATCCATCCCCATCACCACAGTATGGAGCTAAACGTGTGTCTCTGCCTCTGCGTTCAGGAAAATGTTTGTTGGTGGCCTCAGCTGGGACACCAGCAAGAAGGACCTCAAAGATTACTTCTCAAAATTTGGTGAGGTGACGGACTGCACCATCAAGATGGACCAGCAGACAGGCCGGTCAAGAGGCTTCGGCTTCATTCTTTTTAAAGATTCTGCCAGCGTAGATAAGGTAAGGTTGTTTTAAGAGGACATTTGATATTTTTCCAGAGTCGTGAAATTAACTTTTGTGGTGTGTGTGTGTGTGTGTGTAGGTTCTTGAACAGAAGGAGCACAGGCTAGATGGCCGACAGATTGACCCTAAAAAAGCCATGGCAATGAAGAAGGAACCAGTAAAGAAAATCTTTGTGGGAGGCCTTAACCCTGACACCACTAAGGAAGCAATTCAGGAATACTTTGAAACCTATGGAGAGGTACAACAAATGCTTCTTTGTGTATTTGAAGACGTAAGCTTGTGCTGCTGGCTGCTTCATAAGTTGGTTTTCCTCCTATGTAGGTAGAGACCATTGAACTTCCACAAGATCCTAAAACTGAGAAAAGGAGGGGATTTGTATTTATTACATATAAAGAAGAAGCCTCTGTCAAGAAGGCTATGGAAAAGAAGTACCACACTGTTGGTGAAAGCAAGGTAAAGACCGCCCTTCTTTGTTATACAAGTGATGATAAACCTGAATTATTCAAATACAATCCATTTCTTACAAATGTACCATTGTGTGGCATTACAGTGTGAACTTAAAATTGCCCAACCCAAAGAGGTGTACATGCAGCAGCAGTACGGTGCCCGTGGTGGTGGTGGTGGTGCATATGGAGGACGTGGCAGGGGACGTGGAGGTAAGCTTCTTTTGTGTCTTTGTGTATACCAGCTACATTTACATTTTTGTTTCACAAAATAATTGACTCTGGTTGCTGCGTGACTTGAGAGTTGTGACAAAAGCCTCACCTGTTGTTTCTAGGCCAGGGCCAGAACTGGAATCAAGGCTACAACAACTACTGGAACCAGGGATACAACCAGGGCTATGGTTATGGACAGCAAGGCTATGGATATGGTGGCTATGGCAACTATGACTACTCTGCTGGTTATTACGGCTATGGGGCTGGCTACGATTACAGTAAGCGATAAGTGCCCCCCCAGGGAAAGACTCAAAGAATGAGAGAAACTTTATTTTCTTGGTCCTCTCTTGTTGTACAGAAGATCTCAGTCCCTTTTTCTCTTGTCCTCCAGACCAGGGCAATACAAGCTATGGGAAAACTCCAAGACGTGGAGGCCACCAGAGTAGCTACAAGCCATACTGATCACACGTAGTGCAGGTATGCATTCTTGCATCATCCGTGGTAGTATGAGAACGTAGCTGTAACCATTAGTGCCTTTTGACCCCAAAATCTCATTCTACTCTAAATCCATTCAAGCATTGTGGTGGGGTTAGAGTAGGCGGTGATGTGGGGTCATTGATCATTTAAAGATGGATTCATTCCACCTGTCTGCCATCTTGAGATGCATCTCTACAAAGACTACTTGATCAGTAAGGATTGGTGGTGGTAAAAAAAAAAAAAAAAAAGAATAAGGGCCGTTTGACCTTTATCCTGGGTGCTAGATGTCATAGATAGCAGCCGTGTCCCCTCCGCCCCCAAAATGTGTCTTACCATTCACTGACCTGTCAGACTCATTCATGCACCTGTCTGTCTGTGTGTAACTTGCATGCCACCTTCGGTTTATTCTCAGTAACGTTAAGCACCATGTTTTTCTCTTAAGGTCTAAAGTAAATAAGAAAAAGAGATCCATGATCTGACCACAGCGAACATGGACTCTGGCTTTTCCTTTGGAGTTGGCAGAAATTTGGACTCATGCTCCATTTGTACAGATCAAGTGAGGAACTGGGGAAGCAATTGTCACTTTTCCACTTTTTATTTTATATTGTTTTGTGTCCATGTACATTTCCAGCGATGGAAGTGTTATTTTTACTGTACTTTTTGGTACCTTTTTTGAATCTAATGTATTGTATGGTTGTATTTTTACATGTCTACTGGATTGACAGATGAGCAGGAGCAAGAGCTTGTAAAGCTCAAATAAAACAATATTGCTTTTTTTTTTTGTGTGTGTGTTTCTAGATTTTTAGTTTTCACATGCTGAGTGTTGGACGTTACATGGCTTAAGATGTGGGAGTGAGGTTTAAAAAGGGGGGGTTATAACCATGTTAAGTGAGTGCTGTGGATAACCATGTAGATGAAGACAACCAGTATTTTTTCTGTTTTTTTTTTGTTTTGTTTTTTTGTTTGTTTTTTGTTGTTTTTGGCTTTTAAGGAGGTTCTTTCCCCAACATGTCTACAATTTTTAAGTGGCTTTACTAGTGTTAACGCAAGCCTGTTAATGTACGAGGGTATTCCCTCTATCACTGATAACTCATTCCTCTAGTGTCTTGGGCAAAATTGGTAAAAATAAAATTTTGGTTTATATTACCAACTGGATCTTTTGGTTATTTGTAAAGTTAAAGTTAAATGTTTTTGTACTGTTAAATGGCTTGCTTGTTTTGTCTCAAGTAATGTTAACATTTCCTCGGATGCCTCTTTGGAGAGCTGTGGGAGAGAGCTTCTCTACCTCCAGGATAACTGGCTGTGTGTTAATACCCCACTAGATATGAAACTGCAGTACTTCAGCATTTTTGTGAATGTGTCCAAGATTTAAAGACAATGTGCTGGTAAGTTTTTAGCCTCGTGTGTATTGGGAACATGTGAATACGTGTATGTTGGAGGTTGAGTGTTTTAATCACGACTGAATGAAACGATATGTTCAGATTTTAATTTGATTGCTTTTTAAAGTGGTAAATATTGTTGGCGTTGTCGGCAGCATCATCTCAAGGCTCGTATGCATTCTTTAAAATAATTATTTTAGTATTTTTCCAAGTCATTTATACACACCCTGCAAATCATGATTTTTTTTAAATTCATAACAAGTTTCTCCCAATGGCAGCTATGTTTAAATGAGAAACAAAGTTAACCCAAAATCAAGAAACTATTAATGTAGATCATTTTTATTTTAAATGGTAACAATTTCACACAATGAATGAAACTGTTCCCTGCTATCCATCCTTGTATGAAGTCATTTTTAGCCTTTTCCTGCAAACATACAGAAAATGTTTATTAATATAATCCAAAACCATTTAGTGAAGAATGAGGAAATTATATTTATAGATGCCCTAATCTCCCAGAAAGTAGTAGTTAAGCTGATATTGTGACTGTTTCAGTTTAAATCCATTAAAGAACATCGACTACCCATACAGTATAGTTGGCACACCTGGGTTTACAGTTTTAATGTTTGACATCGTCTCTTTCTTGACTTGGTCTTGTGGCTTTAAACACGATTCTCACAGCGGTCAGAGCTGAGTGGAAGATAAAACGTGTTCTGCTAAATACTTGAAGAAATTGTTTGATCTGCTGCAGCCTCAAGCGCATCTACCTCTGAAGTTAATGAATGTGACCATCTGACAATGTTTCATGCAATTAAAAGCTTTTTACAGGTTTCACAAACCTTAGATGTCTTCATTGTCCAGCTTGAGATTGTTATCCGTCATGTCTGCGAACAAAATGTTTTGTAAATCAGTTCATCTTTTACAGTTGTCAAAATGTTTAGATTGATATTCCTTTAACAAATGTTACAACAAGTAGAGTTTAAAACCCGTTAAAGGGTTAAGGCTTGTGTAACGATGTGTAACTAACCCGTGAGGATGCGGTCGATACACTGCACCACCAGGTCTGCGTTTTCTGAACTGAAGCACATTGGGGGTTTAAACTTCAGCACATTTTCCCAGGGCCCGTCTGTACTCACACAGATCCGATCCTCCTCCTTCAACCTGCCACAAAGGTCACAATGAAATAAAATCACTAGAGGAACATAAGAACTGCAGCACTTTGGACTTTGGTGTCATACCTCTTCACCACCCATGCAGCTGTTTTAGTGGCAGGAGTTCTCTTCTGTCTGTCTGTCACCAACTCCAGCCCCACAAACAGCCCTACGCCTCTAGAATGAACAGAATAAAAACGTTAATTAAGTGAAAATATAGCATATCCTGGGAAGATGCACATCCTGCTGTCATGCTTAAAGTTCTCATTGGTAACTTCTGAAGATGCTTAGGTAGTTGGTATCAAAGGTGTTCATGGCATGTGGCTGTTACAAAGAAGTTTAAACAAGTTGAACTATTTGTCCAAATCAAGGGTCTGCAAGCTGCGGCTCCTTGAAGCTTGGATCAAAACCAACAAAATTTTTAAACCCCCAACAAATAAGGCACATTTTATCCGTTTTTCTGCAACTGTTTAAATGATACTAACACATGGTTAGCTTTAACTGCGTCATTTATCCAACTTCCAGCCCTGCAGTGGGATCCTTCTCTCAAATCCACCAGAAATTATTTTGGAAAACCTTTAGGACATTTTGCTTAGAGGAAATACGGTGAGCCAGTTTAATAAGCATTAAAAATAAAGTAAATGAACATTTTTGTTTTTAAAATAAGGCACAATTATATAGCCAACACTTTATGCTTTATTCAATTTTTTCCCCTTCTTTACATGAATATGCTCTTGTCCTAAAATGTAAAAATATCCATAAATGTTCAAACTGATTACATAATTTACATTTTATAATGCCTTGCCCGCTGTCTGAAAACCCCGTTTTCAACAAACTTGAAGCAGCACATGGGCCACCAGTTGATATTCACAGAAAGGACACATTTTGTTTAGTGAGCGAAGGGGTGAAAATGGTTCTTTTGATCAAAAACGTTGCAGACTGCTGCCCTAAACAACATAAAGAAATTGTACGGGTGTAAGATAGTATTGCTATTCTTACCGGACATCTCCAATGATTTCATGTTTTGCTTGTAGTTTCTTAAGCAAATCTTTGAGATGTGTTCCCACCCTTGTGGCGTTTCCTCTGAGATCCTCGTTTTCTATCACGTCGAGCACTGCTAGGCCAATGGCACACGACACTGGATTCCCCCCAAACTGCAAACAAAACAAAATTGGACAGGAATAAATTGTTTTATGTGTGGTTGTCATCGTGAAAGACTTTCTTCAGTACAAAACGTTTAGGCTAACAATGGACGAGCGTCATCGTACTAAATATTTTTTTTCATTCAACCTTTATTTAAACAGGTTAGTCCCATTGAGCCATGAGGACTCATTTACAAGAGAGACCTCAGTTATACTACTAATAAGGTTGCTGTGTACACACCGTATTGAAGTACTCCACTCCATTAGCTGTGAAAGCTTCAGCTATCTCCTTGGTAGTTGCCACACACGCCAGGGGATGCCCGTTACCCATCGGTTTTCCCATGGTCACTATATCAGGACAGAAGTTCTCTCCCTGCAGCTGGAAACCCCAGAAATGACTCCCCACGCGTCCAAAACCGGTCTGCACTTCATCTGCCACAAACACTCCCCCAGCTGAGCGCACGTATCTGGAGAGCACGAGTGAGATGCATTAACGTAGTCATTACAGCACTAGTGGCAAAGGCAGAGAAGAAACCTGGATCAATACTCACTCTGCAACTTTAGAGCAATATCCCTCAGGTAAGACGATTTGTCCCCCGACGCTCGGCAGTGATTCAACGAAGAAGGCAGAAATCTGAAGGAAAAGCGACATAAATATCACGTTTATCACAGCATATAAGGTTTGTATTGGGACATCTTTTAAATTTCTCCTGAGTTAACGTTTAAAGTACGGTACCTCACGGCCTTTCTGGTGGATCTCCTCTATTAGATTTTTAACAGTATCGGCATACGCTTGACCAGGGCTGGGATGATCCTCTTGGTATATGCCTCTGTAAGTGTCTGGTAAGGGTGCCTGGGAGGATGAAATGTGTCCTTTTAGATAAGCAGAGGTCCAATGTCGTTTTGCAGTTTGTGCACTGATAGTATAACTACACACCACATGAACCCATTCTTTCTGTCCCGCCAGTTTCCGAAACTTGTAGGGACTAATGTCGATGAGGGATTTTAGATGCCCGTGGTATGCACTGGTGCAGAAGAAGAGTTTGTTTTATTTGAAAAGCATGTTGTCGACATGACCGAGTTGGATACTTACTGGTCGAGTACTACGACGTCCTCGTGTTGGGTGTACTGCTGTGCCAAGCGTAGGGCCAGATCATTGGCCTCTGACCTGTCACATAATATGTGCAGTCACTGGAAAGTTATATCGTTCTGCGAGGATGTTGATGCATTTCTTACCCAGAGTTAACGAAATAGAAGACACGCAGTTTCTCAGGTAAGGTGGAAGCCAGACGGTCTGCATACAGGACAATGTTGTCATGTAGGAACCGTGAATTAGTGTTCAGGAGGTCCATCTGAGCCACAGCAGCCTTAGTAATAGCAGGATGACAGTGACCCACTATAGAAGAGAACATTCAGTTAAACTTGCTGCCAACAGGAGACAGTATTTATATACATTTAAGTAACAAATTTAAGTAATACCATGATGAACATTACTGATGCAATCTAAATAGGGTTTCCCATTTTCATCGAACAGATACTGTCCTCTTGCTTTGACTATTTTCACAGGGTCCTCAGAATAAAACAGCCTACAAGACTGACTGTTAAGAAAATAAAAATAGAGTTAGCACCAAGTTGGGTACAATTCATTCAGTACCTACGGCTTGTACATACCCGATAAACCTAAGTCTCATAGCGAGTGTTTCTTCTTTTTTAAGTTTTTCCTCTGCCATACTTCCAAAGTGCAACTTTTATATGAAATAAACACCAAAGACTGTTAGAAAGACCAACACAGAGCTATGCAGTCATTACATGTAAGATGATATCCGTAGTTTAATTAAACTTTTTTGCTAACGTCTCAACAACTCTACTGTACAGCTACACCCGCTACTGCGCATGCGTTAAAAATCACTCCGGTTTCATTTAACGTAAAAATGTATTTTTTTCTATCACAAATATTTGAAAACCAAACTCTAAAATTCCCCTTTGTTTTTATTCGACAAAATATAATAGAAATTGTAATTTTTAAACCGGTTTTAAATTTAGGTTGCAGCTTTACGGTCGGTTTAACTTCTAGGCTGCAAAGGGGGTCAGTGACACGTAAGATGTTTACCATACTGCAAGTTTATTTTAGAAAGCACAAAATGTAACATATTATTTTTCTAATTAAATGTGTTTTATATGTATTTACAAAAAAAAAACATTAGTATGGAAAGCCGACGTACAATAAACACCTCCACATTGGTATCGTCCAGATGCTATAAATAATCAGCTAGCGTGCCTCTGTGCACTCGCGGTGCAGTGCTGGTTGCTAAGGAACCACAGAAAGCAGGTAACGCATCAGGTCAGCTGTAGCATGCTAGCTTTCAAAGAGACTGCGCAAGCAAGCTAGCGGCTATACAATTCACTAACGCATGTTTTCATAGCCTCAACAAACTGTGAACAACTGATTATCCGTCTACCAAAATGCAGACCAATGAGTGACGTGAATTAAAATAATAGTAATTTTACTTGACATGTAATATGCTATCAATTCAGCTAACTAACATAATCGCTAACGATAATGTCTCACGGGCTGCGTGTTACGAGGTTAGCTTCACCAATTTGGTCATTAGCTCATGTTGGTCCAAGATTTTGCAAAAATAATTCTGGTTAACATTCACATTGAAGCTAATTCATTGAAATAAATTAAATGAATTGAGTACAGACACGTGCCATGTTAGAAATAAGTGAGCTGCGCAATTACATGTTAACTACTAGTCTTGCTCGTCATTCTGTAATTATCTTTAGGATAAAAGTGTTTAATTTGTAACATCTCTCGATGTCTTTTCTCTTCCACTTCGTAGGCCTCATCGATAAGAGGTATTTAGAAATGACATGGTGGTAATTGTTGATAGCATTGCGTTTCTCTGGTTACATTAGATTCAGATCTGCTGCCACTAAATGGGATTTCGTGGGATTTCGTTTTGTGGAACTAGGTTAGCAGTGTAGCCCCGAGTTTATCATGAGGAGGAAGGGCCCGGAGGCCAACAGAGCTGAAGCTAAGTCTCATTTATCGCTGTAAATCTATTTAAATACTTAGATACGACTAATGTAGTAAATAGTATTTAAAATTATACCATTTAAGCTACTGTTGAGATTGATTCAAGCACTAAGTGAACTTTAGCCTCTGCACTTTTGTAGCCTTCAGTGCAAAGGCTACAAGGCCATGTTGTGTTTTAGAGCAGTTTACATATTGTCTTTTTTAAATTACAGTTAAGGAAGTAAATGATTTTGCTGTTTAAAGTTTAGTGAAGATTACTTTCTTGGCCCAGCACAAGTTAATCCAAAAATAAATGTATATGATGGCTTTATTTCATTCAGTCGTTTGATCCTAATTTCAAGTTGTGTTACTTATTTATAAAGAACATGCCACAAGGATGTAGGACTAGATTGAATGAAGTTGGTAATTTATGTCCATATGACCTGTGCACTATTCCTTTTGTGCCCCTTTATTTTGCAAAGCTATGACATGCTTCAAACCCTGTCCCATTCAGTTTTCCACACACTTCCCCCATCCTCTCCCTTGGAGTCTGTCCCTCCCCCTTCCACTCTCAGCATTATAGCAAGTCTTGAAGTCATTCTAGCTTATTGGACCCAGCTAGTATCGCTGCCCTTGTATTGGCCGTCAAGCTTACACTTGGTACCTATTCAGTATTTTGTATATCACTATAGTTGCTTTTTTCATCTGGCTCTGCACTCGTGATGGAATGCGGAATAGTTCTTTGTTTGGGGTCTCTTTGTGAACACAAATTTCTGCCTTTCATGTGTGCACAAGGCTGCACACACGTATTGTTTTTTTGCTGTAGTTGTTTGCAGATATGACCAATGCTTTACTTTCTTAATTTTCCTCAGATAATCTGGTGTTTGTAAGCTACTGCTAAATTAGTTCTCTGAATTTTGTGTAACCAGCTCTGTTTAATCATTGATGCTCTTCTCTAATCTGTTCTCATCTGTCCCTTCAGGTGGCACAAAGATGAGGATGACGGTACGGTGAGAATAGTGGTCGGTCTGGATGGTTGAGGTGTGGCGGGGACACCACAAACCACGCCAGAATTCTGACGACTAAAACTTCCATCACCCTCGGTGTACCTCCATGTGTCTCCTTGCTCCGTAATTATGGTTACACTTATCACAGAGCAGCTCCACAAGCAGAGTTTAGAGGAACCCTATCACAAGGCTTTTTCTTTCAATGCCAGTGTGGTGAGTAAGATAATAAACTAAATATTGCTCTTCAGACCATTTTAATTATAGGTTTATAAAGTAGGTTACTGCATTTTTTTTAAATTATATTTTACAGTCACTACCTGCAGTGGGCTCCAGTCCTACCAAACAAGGCAAGTCAGATAAACTGAGACAAATATCTGTGACTAGTAGGGACATCTGTGTCATGTTTTTTTTGTTTGTTTGTTTTTACACTTTCAGGGACCAGTTCAGCTACACACTTGTCATCTACGGCGCATGTTTTGGCTGATTCCTGCGAGCTAGACTCCCTATGGCCTGGAGACCCACTCCAGGGACCGGAGGTTGCCTTCACAGACAAAGCTTCCCAAAGTTCACCCCCGCCACCTTCAAAACGCCACTGCCGTTCCCTCTCTGTTCCAGAGGATCTGTCCCAGTGCCGCTCGACCTGGCACCCGAGTTCATCAAAAGTTTGGACTCCGGTCAAACGAGGCTGCCATAGTAGAGGAGCATCTAGTTTGGGGTCTGGGGCCAGCTTTTTGCCACTTTGTGGTGCCAGCTCTTCCTTTACTTCCTCGTCTTTACACTCCTCTTCTAGCCCAAATTTTTTTAGTTTAGCACAGTCTTCTGACTCTGCTTTATCGTGGGGCTTTCCATGGGACCCCTGTGATACATTAAAAGGAGCTTATTCTGCCTCTTTTGCTAAACATTCCTCTTGCTCATCTTCACCAGCACCCCTGGTTTCTCACTCAGTCTTGCAGCGCCGATTTTCCCTTTCTCCTGTGCACATTCAGCGGCCCTGTGTAGCCTCTTTGCACCCCCAGCCCTCACCTACTTTTGCTCCCACGTATGGCTTTTCTGGCTTGGAACATCCAGCCTTGTCTTCATCTCCCACTTCAGCCTGCAGCACACCATCCTCTTCTAGGCGGGACCTGCACCCTGCACTGCCACGATGTCACTCGCAGCCCTGCGACATGCGCAAACCACGTTTGAAGAGGCGCCACGACCCAGATGTCTTGCCCTGCCCCAGACCAGGACTGGACTTCAGTAAGATGACACAGGTGAGCAAAATATTTCAATGAGTGATCACTGGAAACCATCTATGTGTTTTTTTTGTGTGTTTTATTTTTTATAGCCGTATGTACTGATAGTAAGGCCCTCTTCTATTTGTGTCCACTTGCACACAGCCATTGAGACAAAACTTCTGTCAAACAAGCGTTGCTGTTTTGGATACCACAATTTTTCTTTAACTTTGTAATTATAGTTATTTGCTACCAGCAAGAAAGTCTGTTTCTTTTACTTGTTCCCATTTTGGGTCCCTTATGCCTGTTTTTACCAACCTCCACTTATGATTCTTCTAATCTTCAGGCACTTTGAACTCTCACAGTCAGACACCCATTAAGAGCATCCCTTGATTCTTCTGGCTTATAAAAATGTTACCTCATCACTTTGAAGTGATCTTCTAGGATGAGAACTGGCACCTCCAAATCTGAGGCCATCAAAAGTCCTCAGTTGGAAAAGGGTGGACTGTCCTCTCTGGTTTGGAATGAGGATCTGACTCAAGTGAAGGAGTTCAAGTGTCTCAGGGATTTGTTAATGACTGAGGAAAGAATGGTGCGGGGGATCGACAGACTGGTACAGTTTCCTCAGTATTGCAGATTTTGTGCCGGTCTGTTGTGGTGAAGAGAGAGCTGAGCTGCAAGGCAAAGCTCTGTTTTCAGTTGGTCTACCTTCCTACCCTCACCTATTGTTACGAATTCTGGGCAGTGACAGAAGGAACAAGATCGCAGATCCAAATGGTCAAAATGAGTTTTCTCCGCAGGGTAGCTGGACTCTTCTTTAGAGAGGCGGTGAGAAGTTCAGTTATTTGGGAACGACTCGAAGTAGAGCCGCTGCTCCTCCACATCGAGAGGAGCAAGTTGAGGTGGTTCAGGCTTCTGATAAGGATGCTCCCTGGGTAGGTTTTTACAAGCATGTCGAACTGGGAGGAGACCTCAGGGAAGACCCAGGACACGCTAGAGAGACTTGTCTATCGGTTGGCCTGGGAACACCTTGGGGTCCTCCCAGAAGAGCTGTAAGAGGTGGCTGTGGAAAGATTTGTCTGGACCTCCCTGCTCAAACTGTTGCCCCCATGACCCGACTCCAGAACAATGAATGGATGGACTTTGAGTTGACATGTTCGCTCTCTAGATAAAATCTTTTGACAAAGACAATCGAGAACTTTTAACATGACTAATCTACGTATATTATTTAATATTACACTAAATAGACTGCATTTTCCATTTTACAGTCACCGCTCGTGCTCATACTTGGGGTTTTGTGATGCATTGTGGTCATCGCTGTATGTAACCACCTTTACTGTATATGACAACAGCTTGTTAGAAATTATTAAGTTTTTAAAGTTTCAAATGTTGGCCTGGATCCACACTCAGTCTAGAGCAGGGCTATTCAACTAAACTGCTCAAAGGGCCACAGTTACTGAAAGACAGCAGCTCAGGGGCCGGACATCCAGCAATTAAAGTCATTATATAAATAAATCAAGTATTACAACGATCTGTTACCTTTTTAAATTTGGACTGGAAGTGGCCCGCGAGCCTCCAGTTGAATAGTCCTGGTCTAAACGGTGTTCATATGTTTCAGTTGTCCTCTGAGATCTTTCTGACATCTGTCAACATTACACGTTGACATTTCACTATCACAACTTAAATGAAGGGGAGTGGTGGCGCAGAGGTTAGAGAAAGTGGGCCTGTGATCAGAAGGTCGCCAGTTCAACTCCCCAGACTGACATCAAAATGAGAGTGGGAAAGGTAAATCACCCACACCTGTCTCCATCCTCATTTATCCCACCCTTGGCCCTTGAGCAAGGCCCTTAACCCCCACCATCTGCTCCCCCAGGCAACATAGATGGCAGCCCCCTGCTCCACACAGAGGGCTGTGGTAGCTCAGTGGTCTGTGGTTGTGTCAGGAAGGACATCCGGTGTAAAAAAAATAAAAATAAATTTCCAAATCTTAGTGCGAGTTAGTTTGCTGTGGTGACCCCTGAAGAAGGGAGCAGCTGAAAGAAGAAAAAACAAAATGTAAACTACCAGTTAAATTACAAGTACGGTACCAGTTTTTACCTTAAGAGCTTTTTCTACAAGCTTCTTGGTGCACTTGTCGTTATTTGTCCACCTGAAAATATTGCATTGTGCAATTATTGTGTTTTTTCCACCTCTATAGATTGGTACCTTTGAGAACTTGGTGTGTGGAACAAGTGACTTCATATTTCCAACATCCTCCCAATCAGAGCATCGCTTCACTTTCTCCCCTGCTGAAATCCTGGGACGAAGCAGCATCGGCCCTCTAAGTGAAAGTGAAGAGGAAGAGGAGGAAAGAAAAAGGACTGTGTTGGATGTTGGAAAAAACATATTTGAAAGAGATTGTACAGAACTGGACTTGAGCCTTATAGAAGAAAACTGACCACAGTGTGAACTACTGCATCTAGAACTGTTTAAAGCACACCTGTAGGCTGTATGCTAACTTCTGGCAGAGCCTTTGGGAACAATCAGCCCTCGTCTGGCACACGTCCAGAGTTCATCATGAAGAGCCAAGTGAGCAGGAGCTCATTTTCATTCCATTGCTTTGGTTGTAACACTTTAATACGCTCCCTATTCAAATTTACACACACAGAGTCAGTGCCTGCCTGTTCAGCCCTCCACGAGACATGCACGTGAGCAAATAATCAACTTTATGGGCACAGACTTTAGGATAACTTTATATTAAGTCTTAATTTAACCATTGGTATGCATCTTAATAGTCTCACGTAACTTATGAAACACTACATATGCAAATGAGCAAACATGACAACCTGCTTTGTTTACATGCTGCGCACTGAAACCCAGTAGTTAAATTGGCTTAAATGTTCATTTTTGAATAAGATGCTGCAATTAAATACATTTTCTCTTAATTTGGTCTTAATTACAGTAAATGTAAGCTGTTTGATGTTGCCATGTGTAGATTAAATTATTAAAATAGCCCAAATAATGACAGAAGCCTATACATGAACACTCCTGTGCATAAAAACAGGAAACATTCCAGATGAATTCTTTTGAGTCCCACGTACATATCGCTTGTCTCTTTGGAATAACTTCAAAAAGGGAAGTTTTTCATTGTGTTTGGTAAATGAAGATTGTCTCTCTTTTTTTTCCTTTCTGGTTTTAGATACCTGGGAGTTGCTTTGACGTCAACACGTTAGCAACGTTACTGATGATACTGTTATAACTTTAACCATGCCTTAAGCCTAAAACAGAGTTCTTGGTGCTCTGGTTATTTCCCAGCCAGATGCTTTTGTAGTGCGTGTTTCAGAAACGACTGAATGTGTGAAACATGCACTAGACTCGTTGGCTGAGGGGGAAAAAAAGTGAATGCAGATTAACTTCCTCCGGAGATGATGTACAGACGAGAGCGAGCACATGGAGAGCGTATGTGAGGGGCTGCGGTGGTGCAGATGGTGGCCTTTAAGAAACGATTTTCATGTTTTCAGATGGAAATATACTTGTTGCACAATTTATGTAAAAATAAAATTTATTAGAGAAAATATTTTCTCTCAAAAAGAGTTTTAGTTGCTTTGTGTGCTTACTGTAATTCAGCCTGGTTGAGATGACTTGTGACACCTAGTGGTAGAATCAAAATGATGCTCGTGTCTTCAGACGAGCATGGTTTTGAATTCTAGTGAGGGAGGATTATTATTCCATCGTTTAATTCACATAACTAATCTGGAAATGACTTGTGACTGTTATTGGTTCTTCTCTATGCCCACTGACTTAAGGTAGCCTAATTGAAGTATCCCCAAAAATAGTTTGAATTGGGAGTATGATCAAAAACACCATTTACAAAATGTTTCTACAATCAGGCAGGAGAGACAAAATGACCAAAAGTAATAACATTTGCCACAAAGAAGCAAATAATTAAGAATGAAGACCTACGTTTCTTGAAGGAATGAATATGCCTGAAGTAAGTTCATCTTGTAGATCAAACAAAGGTTGAATCATGTCATCTGGACAAGTTTCTTTAAAATGGTTTGTCTTCCATCCGAATGACTTCATCAGTCTGCAGCCTGCCAACCAGAGCTGTCCCATAAATAGCACCTCCTTCAAGCCAGCCTGTTGAATTCCAATGAAGCACATCAAGGAGGTGCTATTTATGGGACAGATCTGGTTGGCAGGCTGATCAAGTCTTTCGGATGGAAGACGAAACGTTTGTCCCTTAAAGAAACTGGTCCAGATGACATGATTTCATCTTTTTGGTGATTTATCTACCTGGATGATTGAGCTTACAAACCTTTCTCATTTTAGAATTATGTCTGTTCAGGTCAAACAAACAAAAATTATGAATCTCATAAGATGTCACTCAAAGTATGTGTTGAGAATAACTGTACTGCCACAAGCCCACAACAAATATAAAGTCAGTAATTGTAAAAGTACAAGAAAAATGGGCGAGTTATATTCAGTTTTTGTGATGGTTAATGTTCAAGGTTCTTTATTGCCATTCACATCACATGTGGTACATGAGGTGGAACGAAATTGTGTACTCAAAGTCCAAGTTACGCCCAAAAATAGCAAAAAATAAAATATATATATATACTGTAAAGTATAAAAACAGAGTACACAAGGATCTAAGATATACACTAAACGCTAATAATGTTAAATAAAAAGTTATATTAAACAGCAGCCTGAACATGAGTCTGTAGTGAGCAGATGGGTATGAATCAGCAGCACAGATAAAGTGTCATATCACCAATTAAAGTGGCTTTACAGTGATTTATCTTTTTTTTCCACAGTGATTATTCTAGTTAGAGATTCATGAGTCTAACAGCCTCAGGGTAGAAGCTGTTCCTCAGTCTAGTGGTTTTACACTTAATGCACTGCAACCTCCTGCCTGATGAGAGCAGGGCAAAAATTGTGTGCTGGGTGAGTGGGGTCCTTCATGATGCAGGTGGCTCTCTCCCTGCATCTGGAGGTGTAGATGTCTGTGATGGTGGGGAGGCTGACCCCAACATCTTCTGTGCAGCCTTCACCACTCTCTGCAAATCTTTTCTTTCTGCAGCTGTGCAGCCTCCATGCCACACGTTGATGCTGGAGCACAGGATGCTCTCCACTGCACACCTGTGGAAGGAGGTGAGGACTGAGCTTCCCAGACCAGCTCGCCTCAGCTGCCTGAGGAAGTAGAGTCTCTGATGAGCTTTCTTGATCAGAATTGATTAGCTGTTGTAGCCATTTTGAATTGGGTTGGCTAATCAGTTGTACATCCAGTTAATACTTTCAGAAAGTTTAATTAAAAAGTGTTACATGAGATATTTTAATAACAGATCAACAGAGTTGACTCCAAAATTTAAAGCTAAAGATTGAAGCAAAGATCACACACCACGAGTAGCACTTGCAGTATGAGTTGTGAACTACTCTTAACTACTACCACATCAAATTTAAATCTGCCAAAATGACTGTAGCTGTCGCAGAAAAAAAATCATTGAAATTCTGTCGTGTCACTGACATCTATTGTTGGAGTTCAGTATTGCATATATGTGTGCATGACCAATTAAGACTTAAACTGCATGCATGTGTGTATGGATGGACATTCATTCAACCTTTATTTATACAGGTTAGTCTCATGGAGCCTCGAGGACTCATTTACAAGAGAGACCTGATGAGCAGAAAACAAGATGGTACGAGACAACCAAGAGGAAAAATGGACAATATGAACAAGAACACCTCCTAAAAGTTTGGTCAGAAGGTGCAAATGAAATCTTTACATGCAGTAGTCCCTCGCTACTTCGCGGTTCGACTTTTGCGGACTCGCTCGTTTGCGGTTTTTCAAGGTAAGATCGGACATGACACTTATTGGCTGATTGACGGATGAGCTGCAAGAGCGGCATGGATTGTTTATTGAAAATAAATTATTTGAAATGATTTAGCGCCTGTGTGCAGCCCACAGGTGCAGGGAGAAGCTCCCTCCTGGAACCGTTTGAGATCCACTGATCTTGACGACCTAGAGCTCCGTCACGACTCAACCTTGGCAGATCAGGAAACAGTAGGTGCTGCTATAGCCAAGAAACAGCGTCTGCAATGTTTTGCACGTACACTTCAGCTGGTGGTTTCAGATGGCTTCACAGAAACCGAAGTGGCATCTCTTGCCCTTTCTAAGTTCTCTAAGCTCAGCTCACTACTGCACACGAGCACAACATTGAAAGATGTTTGAAGCTGAATTTGGTGAACAGAAAGGCATCCCTGCTGCTGTAATCACAAGATGGAATTCAACACTGAGACAAGTGAAGGCAGCTCTCCAATGTGAACATGTAAAAACTCTGGTCTGTTCTTGAAATGGCTGTGCACAAGAAGTGACCATTCACTGCAACAGATTTTACACAAGGCGAGAAAATAGTCTCGATCAGTGGTGTTGTTGTATCTGTGCTGTCCTTCAGTCACCACGTTGAGCCTTAAAATCTGTTTCCTGTCTCCAGACATCTTTGACCAATTTCTTGGAATCTTTATCAGTGTCCGAATGGCTAAAGCAGAAGATCACTGCACCCTTTTCTGATACCGTGTACCTCAAAGCAGCTGCTTTGGATCCAGCATTTTCTCTGTTGTGGGTGAAACACCATGTGCTGGGCAGTTGTGACAGACAGAGGTGACATAAAAAGTTACAGGTAAAGATTGTATTTCGAATACTTTTTTCTGTATTTTTTTTTGTCTAAAATATAGGGCTCTTTTAAATTTTTTTTATTTTTTTTTATCTTGCAGACGTGAACGTGCAAAATGATGCAGATCCTGCAAAATCGAAGGAACTTGCGACTCCTCCTGGAGATGAGGCTCAAGAGGACTGTGCAGATGGAGGACTGCTGCTTACTGTAAAAGGCAGAAGGTGGATGTACGACCAGTCCAGCACTACAGCTAACCTGGATATTGCTGACCGAGCGCCCTCTTGTTCTGGACAATGAGCGTGCAGACTCTTCCTTCACTGCTTCATGTGGTCACCAGAGTTTTGACAGTGCCTCCAGTGGAGCGAGTTTTCAGCCATGGCGGCATCATTCTACGGCCTCATCGTGCATAAATCACTGACAGACTTTTGGCCAGTTTGGTCTTGGGGAGACTGTCTCCTCCGCCCATGTCCCTGTAAACGGGGCCTAATGTTGAATCACCTGACGTACCAAAACTCACACCTAGCCTGAATTTCAGAGTGGCTCCTCTCTGACTCAGACACACAAAGGCCCTACGTACCCACGTTACGCACCCCTATTGTTAGAACAGCATTTGCAACCTGCATATGCGTCTTGCTTACCTCGGCTTTATAACTCGACCCACAGTCTCTTTTATTTGAACTGAGAAAGCTCCTCAGATGAGAAGCGAAACATCTTCTGCTACACATATAGTCCAGTTGTTTTTGACTTGATTTTTAAAATTTTATTTACAAAGTTCTTGCTGGCACCAACTAAACTCGTCTTTTTTGTGGAACGTGGAAACAATGAGAACTTTTTTTTCCTTCCATTTCTAAGATAGAGAGCACATGGAAAAGCATTTTGCCGTTTAAAAAACGGGCCAATTTAAAAAAGGTCAGAGGCAGAAAAATACAGATTTCTGGAAAAGAGCTGGGAGTAGAGATTATATTATTCAGTGTTTTGTGTCTGTGGGTTTTAGTGAGTTGGATGTTACATGACCAGTGGTCCAAACTTGGACTGGCAGTGTTTAAAGCTAATGAGAAAAATTATTCAAAGTGGTTGAGGGTCATCTGGTCTGGAATCTGGACAGAGGTGCTTAATGCAGGTGCTGTAAATTTTATTATCTACATAAAGTTGCTATAGAAGAAAAGCAATTAATATGTAATAAATCTAAATTTACCGATCAGTCATGTTAATCCATCTATCTTTGTCCCTGTGTATTTATGTATTGTCTGCTAAAAATTTCAAGTTAAATTCAATCTAATCATTAATGCCTGTGCAGCTGGTTTTGACAGTTTACATTAAAATTGCTGCAGCACTCATCGATTTTTACAGCATTGGACAATTGACTGTTTATTATTATCCTATATTTGCTTCTATAAAAGTATAAAACAGTTGTTTACAAGATTTAAGAGTGTTTTTTGCTTTTATAAATAACCCTCTATGGCTTTTTCTTCTAAGAGAAAAAAAGTCACCCTTGTTTTTAGGAGCTTGGGGATCAGGGGCCTAATCAGGCCCATGGCTGAGCTCAGTTCGGTCCACCAGTGGGTTCATTTTTAAATCAAACTAGATTTTAAATCGTAAAACAAACTTAATGACAATAACTGCTGATGTCCAGCCCACGAGTTCTTGTCTTTGAGTATCTGTGCCTCCCTGAGCAATTTAGGCCCCGTTTACACGGACACGGCAAGGGGAAATGTAGTTTTTTTCTGATGTTGATTCGAGGAAAAAAATCCACGTTGACACGGGGCGCATTCGGTGTTTACACGAATCCCCTGAATCCGCTGTAGTCGCCATGCCAGATCATTAATTGGTGCTGTGAATTTTGTACATTCATCTAATACGCACGAACACTGCCTGGGACCGCTCTCCGTAAGGACGCTCCTCTGCGCCGAAAGTCCGGTAACAACAAAACTTAAAGCTGGATTTTGGACACGAGTCGACGGATTTTGACGCCAAGCTGGACCGCTTCGTCTAACAGCTCGACACCGGTCGCTGAGCGAACCAGAACTAACGAGAATGATGTTGGGCTTTCTACTCCGTGGTAATCGGTAGCTGTGGAGCAATACTATAGCAAGTAAATCAATGTTTTTAATAATGTTTGTTTGTGTTTACTTCAGTTGAACAACAACCAAGTTTTTATTTTTCCTATACTCCCACCAGAGGCGGACCGGTTCTGAACGAGCATACACCATAGCCCGAGGCTTGGCGGTCCAGGAGGACGTCGAAGAGCGAGCTGCTGGAGCAACTTTTCACTTAAAATTCCCCTCAGTTCGTTTTTCCCCAATCCAGTCAATGTTTTAAGCTGCATCATTCAAAGGAGTGACCGCCTGAACAAGCCAGATAAACAACATGGTGCCAGTATCCAGGATGACGACAGAGAGGAAGAGTACAGTTCATTAATGTAGTTTACAGTTCGGTTAACGTGTTTTTAATAGTGTTCAGTTTTCTTACAGTGCTTGTGTGACATACAGTTTGTGGCGTTGAATAAATAAATAAAAATGAAACCTGATGTCTTCATTTGCAACTTTAATAACATGCGATAAGTTTCACATCATCAACAAAGTTTGTCACATAACTTGAATTATAGTGTCCAGACAGCTTCATTACATCTCCCACCACTAACAGAAATACTCTTTGTTATTGTTAATGTTATCATTTAGCACATTTAGAGTGAAATATACGCCTGCTTTGTTCAGTAAATAGCGATATTAGAACTCGATCCAACTACCGTCTCTTCCCAACTCGTCAGTCACAGCAGCAACTGGTACGTTTCAGCGTAGATTAACTACAAGAACCAAAATATATTCCATCAGTCGTAGCACAGAAAGCAGCGTTTTACTCCGGCGTCAATGTTGTTGATAGAAATATGCCGTTGATCTGCACGTGCGTGAAATATGCACCTGTAGTGTGCATGTGCTCTGCGGGACTTGTCACACATTCAGCAGGTGGTCTACCAGAAAACCTCCACTCTGAGAGGTGGGTTGAAAAACCTCCGGATTCAAAGAGAGGGGCAACTGGTGTCATGTAAATGAACAGCCGAACCACAGAGGGAAAGCTGCGGTTTCACTCAAAATATGTGCCGTGTAAACGAGTTGGGGTTAGTTTCTGAGACGTTTCCCAGGGTGGTTTTTTTTTCAACTCTGGGCGAGCTGTTTGTGGGATTTAGTTGGGTTTGTTGGGCTCCTCAGACTGAAGAAGTCCTTCGGATGAAGGACGAAAAGCCTCAGGAACAAAAGAAACCATCCAGATGACCTGACTGAACATTGTTGGATTTATACCTGGATTAATGAGCATGAACTTTGGTATAGATAGACTAATGAAAAGTCCCATTTCTGTTGAACCATGTATCCCTACAACTATAAGTAGTGATGCCTTCATGAGGTTATTTATAAATAAAATTATTTCAATTAGAGAGAAAATTCAAACCATCCTTCCTTCTACTATCTCTAGTCCCCTGTCAAATGAGGCAACTTTAAAAATTTCACTAGAGCCTGATTTATGTTTGGACAGTTTTTGTCCTGTTGAGCTCTCTGAATTGTCAAAAATAATAACCTCATCCAAACCATCCACATGCCTGCTAGATCCCATCCCAACCAGACTGTTTAAGGTATTTCCTTTAATTAATAATCATGTCTTGGATCTGCTTAACTTGTCTCTAATAAACGGTTACATAACACAGAGCTTTAAGGTTGCTGTAATTAAACCTTTACTTAAGAAACATAACCTGGACTCATGAATCCTAGCCAATTATAGACCTATATCTAATCTAACTTTCATCTAAAAAATTCTAGAAAAAATAGTTGCAGGTCAGTTGCGTGAACATCTACAAAGAAATAATCTGTTTGAAGAGTTTCAGTCAGGGTTTAGAGCTCACCATAGCACAGAAACGGCACTAGTAAAAGTCACTAATGATATTCTCATGGCCTCAGACAACGGACTTGTCTCTATTCTGGTCCTGTTGGACCTCAGTGCTGCATTTGATACAGTTGATCACAATATTTTACTACAGAGGCTGGGGATTACAGGAACGGCTCTAAAATGGTTTAAATCACACTTATCTGATAGATTTCAATTAGTAAATGTACATAACGAATCTTCTTCATACACCAAAGTTAGTCATGGAGTTCCTCAGGGCTCAGTGCTTGGGCCAATACTCTTTACTTTATATATGCTTCCATTAGGTAAAATTATTAAACAGCATGGGATAAATTTCCATTGTTATGCTGATGACACAATTATATTTGTCCATTAAACCCAATGAATCCAATCAGCTACTCAGACTACAAGCATGTCTTAAAGACATAAAAACCTGGATGACCCTTAATTTTCTGCTTTTGAACTCAGAAAAGACTGAGGTTTTGGTTTTTGTACCCGAGCACTTTAGGAATAAACTTGGCAGCCATTCACTTCTTCTTGATGGCATTAATCTGTCCTCCTGCTCTAATGTTAAAAATCTTGGTGTTATTTTTGATCAGGACATGTCTTTTATCCCCCACATTAAAAATGTTACTAGAACTGCCTTCTTCCACCTGCGTAATATCACTAAAATTAAAAACATCTTATCTAAAAATGAGGCAGAAAAACTGGTTCATGCATTTGTCACGTGACGTCTAGACTGGACTATTGCAATGGTTTATTATCTGGGTGTACAAATACTTCTTTAAAACGTCTTCAGTTGATCCAAAATGCTGCTGCCAGTCTTAACTGGAGTTAGTGGGAGAGATCATATCTCTCCAGTTTTAGTTTCTCTCCATTGGCTCCCTGTCATATCCAGAACTGAATTCAAAATCTTACTTCTAACCTGCAAAGCTCTCAACAACCTAGCTCATTTTTATATTACAGATCTTATTGTTACATATTTTCCTAACAGAGCATTTCGCTCTCAGACTGCAGGTTTACTTGTGGTTCCTAGAGTTTACAAAAGTAGAATGGGAGGCAGATCTTTCAGTTATCAGGCTCCTCTCTTGTGGAACCAACTTCCTGTTTCTGTCTGTAAGGCTGACACATAGTCCAGTTTTAAGACTTTCCTTTTTGATAAATCCTATAATTAGGGTTGGCTTGGGCTGCTGGAGGACAAAGTGACTACTTTCTTCACTCCGTCTTTACTTACTCTGCTCAACCTGTTTTGTATTTGTAATTATTTTCCATCCTTGACGTGTGTTGTCTTTCTTCCAATGGAAAGTACACCTGCACCTCTGGACCTGCCATTCTGTGTTTGTCTCTCCTTCCTGTTCCTCTCAAACTCAGCGGGTCGAAGCAGATTGTCCTTGTCCTGAGCCTGGTTCTTCTGGAGGTTTCTTCCTGCTAAAAGGGAGTTTTTCCTTTCCACTGTCGCCTTTGTGCTTGCTCAGGATGGGAAACTGACAAGTGAAGATTCAAGGAGTCTGCTGGCTTCCTTAGATGGAGAACTTTACTAATAGACTTTTCTATGCCCTGAGACAACTTTGTTGTGAATTGGTGCTATATAAATAAACTGAACTGAACTGAATTGACAGCTGGAAGAGTTTTCAGCACTTCGATCAGGCTTTTTTGTGCCGTCCCTCATCGACCCCCCTTTTTAAAAGGACACTTCACTTGTGTTGCTGAGAACAAAACTAACTTTCCAAACACAAGAAAACACTAAAACATAGACCCAACAAATCAAATATATATTTTTTTTATTTAAAAAAAAAAAAGCTTAGTGTTTATGAGGCTTTTAATGTTTTGTATTTACAACAATTTAAAACTCTTTCTCCACCAAAGTGAGTCAACTTTCGTCCTTTCTCCTAAATACTGCTCACGTTGAGAGTTCAATGCACCTTTTTGTGGCCCGCATGTGAAAGAGTTTGTTCACCTCGGATCTAGAAGCAAAGCTGAGGAGTTTTGTTTTGACATCTCTACATGTTTTTGTCGCTCCGCCGTGGAAGGTGAGGGCGCTCCTTCCAGGGCTTGGACGCTTCTTTCTTTTCGCTTTTTTTTTTTTTTTCCAGCCTGTCTGTCTGACCCCCCCTCATCAACAAGCCACTTCCTCTTTTGTCTAATTTCATGGCGATCGGGAGAGAGGGAACACCGCCGACGCACGCACACTGTTTCACTACTCCTGAAAGAGTTTATTCTGGGTAAATAACTGGCGTTTTTTTGTTCCCGCGCCGCACGTCTCGATTGTTACTGACGAAGTTTATAGAGTTGGATTGAACCCCGCCGGGGGAACTATTCTTCCCGGTTGAGTAGTTTTGTGTGTTCAGCTTCTTGGGTCAGATGTTTCACATTGCAGCGCCACTCGCTGATAACAAATCGGACGAAATGGGCTCCCCCTCCGCCTGCTCCTCTCCCTCACAGCCAGCCGCACACGCTACTTAGCGGGCTAGCTAACGTTAGCATTGCCGCGAACCCCCCACACATATGTAGCGCAACAAAACGAGTTCCGTGAGCACATTTTCACACCCGGCGTCAACTCACTAACTCAAAACGTCGACTTCCTTCGAATATCCGTGAAGTTTGGAGGGTCGTTAAAAATGTTGTGCACTTGTAGCGCCCGAGTGTTTGTTGTTTTGGGTTAGCAAGCGAGTAGCGGGGCAGCTAGCTGCTGCCGTGCTATCGGTTGTAGTTGGGTAACTTAAAAAAAACCAACAAGAAAATCGCTATTCGGAAAGTTTGTTTTCGCCGAGCTCGCTTCGAATGGTCATGCAGTGATGGAGACACGCACAGTAGCTTTATGGTTGTAAAGTTTGCACGGTGCTGATAAAACGTCCCCGCCATTCATTTACGAGCTCCACTTCTCCGGCGACGCTGGACAGACGGGCTAACCCGAAGCACCGCCGGCTAACGAGTAGTTTAACGGTAACTTCTGGTGTGTTTGTTGGAAAGATGAGCACACTATCCATCGTTCACCGTGATATCTAACAGGTCGGGGACTGTGAAGTTATTACAAGCCAACCTCGCGTAAAGTAAAGTAAAGTTGACTAAAGTTATAAACCGTGTTTGAGCAGAAACGAACAGCAGGCCGGACTGATTACTGACGACCAGACGGTCGTTCCTAACGGTTCGTCCCTCCACTCTTTAACCACGGTAAGACTAGTCACGAAGTAAAACTCATTTGTTTTAAGCTAATCGACTCAAATATGTGTCGGTAGTAGTTTAAAAAGTCACGGATTCGTAAGTACTTCACCGCATATTTACTTCTTTGGGGTCGCAGTCTGCAGTGGTACAAGCTGTTCATTTCAACTTTCCTATGCAAGCAAAGCAAGGGCATGCATGTCACAACATTTTTACACCTGTGAAGATGTTTGTCAGCAAAATACCTTGTGATCTGCTGGATAGATTTGAATGAAACGCTCAGAGAGCATGCTTACACATGGTCAGTATGGTGGCCACAGCTAACTGACCACAACAAACACAAACATGGCTCTAGCTCTGTCACTTTTACTGATCTTGAGCTGACGTTTTATGTTTCGTGTGGCTGAGAGTCAAAGCACTCGCACGCCACTCAAATGTAAACGTAAATGGCTGTCATTATCTTTTAAAAGTTATTGCAAGTGCTATTTTCCAACACTTTGAACGCACTGTGCTTGCTAAACCTTCGCATTTTCATCAAGCGCACTGTCGTGTTTCTTCGTCTTCGCTGACGGGACTAACCTTTTGTGTGCAGGTGATTCTCAGAGGACGTCATTAAACCACCGCCAGCAGCACTTGGATCTGTTCTTTGCTGTCCCAGGTTAAGACTACTCGGTCTATGGCTCTGATGGACAAACCCAAACTTGTCAAGCGGCAGAGACTTGACCGCATTTGTGAGGGTAAGAGAGAAAGAATCTTGCGTACGAAACTATGTTTGCGATTAATCGCGTTGTTATACACGAAATTAAATTACGACTCAAATATTTAGAACATTTTTAAGGCACTGTTTTATAGTTAAAAAAAAAAAAATCAGCATTCTTTGTCATTCGCGTCACGTGGTACATGAGGTGGAATGAAATTGTGTACTCAAAGTCCCAGTTAAACCCAAAAATATAAAGTCTAAATAAACGGTATACAAGGATCTAAAACAATAATAATAAGAAAATGGTTTAATTGACTTTACTTATGTAGCACCTTTCTATCTAATCCTGATACTCAAAGCGCTTTACACTACAATCTGTGCCCTCATTTATTCATTCATACAGCACTCTACTAGATTTATACAAAGAATAATCAGTGCTTTATCACATTCATGCACCAGTGGGACACACATTGGAGGCAATGAGGAGTTCAGTGTCTTACCCAGGGACACCAGCATGTAAGTGCTGGTGGAGTTGAACCCCAACTCTTGCATTGGAGGACGACCGCTCTAAACACTCAGCCACAGCTGCCCCAAATAGGCATCATTATATATCTTAAAAACTGCACAACCACAAACCAAAGGTTCAGTAGATATAAAAAATGTAGAGTGTGGAAACGCATCAACATCTGAAGACCTCCGTAAGGCGTTGTGGATATGGATGACATTAAATAATCTTAACCATTTTTCAATTGTATGTTACAGATAAAGATGTATAGAAGGACGGGGCCTGGATTTTTAACAAAGCTCCTAATATCTCCTGTGCTGGCTGTCCCAGCTTTGTCCTTCATCTGTTGTCTTTGTACCCATCAGTAGAAATGGAGCAAATTAAGGATTATCTGGGTTCACTTTAACACATACTGCTCTGATGAGAACAATAACGAGCTGGCAATACGCTGGTGAAGATTCTCAGTCATCCAGGACATTGTAAATTCAAAAAAGTTCTGAACAACTGAACTTTATTTTGTAACAGAAGACGTTTCTCTTCTCATCCGAAGAGCTTTCTCAGTTCAAAAAAACAAGAGAGTGTGGGGTTCTGAGGTGTTCTACTAGATTCTGCTAGATTATAGAGTGAGAGGGTAATCTCCATATGCATCTAGCTTACAGAAGAACCACCTCAGCTTTATAACTCGAACCCCACACTCTGTTCTTTGAATTGAGAAAGCTCCTCGGATGAGAAGCGAAACGTCTTCAGTTACAAATAAAGTTCAGTTGTTTGTCTTGAACTTTTATGAATAACTGAATAACAAGCTACATAACAAACTAATAAGTCTTCCTTCACAGCGCATCGCTGCGCAGGCTCTCATTGGTTGAGATGCGTGATGATGCCCATCCACAGCCAGTAGTGATCAACGTCCACCCCCACCCGTGACCAACGTGTGTGTCTGTGTGCATTCACAGCCACTGAGCAACTGACTTAAAATAGTTGATCTTTTGTAGATAAGATTCAGGGCCCACAGCTTCAACAATTTCAAGTATTTATTTATTTATTTATTTTTTACATAATTTGGGCTTCCAGCTCTTAAAACCCTCAAACAGGATTTAAAAAAAAATAATGTGGAGAAATCAGCCCTAATTTTGCAGGGCATGAATGTTTTAAACTGAGTGTGTGACACTAATCATCTACTAAACTCAAAGCACCTGCACAGTTTCCCCAGGTGTCATTAAATTGCTTCAGTTTGGTTCAATTGAATCAGTTTGGTTCAATATGAGGAAGACTGCAGACATAACTGGCCAGAAGACCATCATTGATTCCCTCCATAGGATGGGTAAGCCACAAAGTTCATAGCTAAGGAGGCTGGCTGTTCACAGAGTGCTGTGTCCAAGCATATCAATGGAAAGTCTAGTGGAAGGGCAAAATGTGGCAGGAGAAGATGCACCAGCAGAAGAGATGACCGTGGGCTTCAGCAGATCATCAAGCAGAGAAGATTCCATAATCTGGCAGAGATCCAGAAAGAGTGAAATGAGGCAGGAGTCACAGCTTCAAAAACCACCACATTCAGACGCATCTGGGAGATGGACTACATCTGTCGGGTTTCTCGGTCCTTTTTTCCAATGAAAGTAAAATGTGCCTTTCATTCAGAAATCAAGGTCCAAGGTTTGGAGGAAGAAGGGTGAGGAACAGAACCCATACTGCTTGAGATCCAGTGTGAAATATCCACAGTCAGTCATGATTTGGGTGCAATGTCCGGTGCAGGTGTTGGTAAACTCTGCTTTTTTAAATCCAAGGTCACCGCAACAGTACCAGAATGTTTTAGAGGACTGCATGATTCCTTCTGCTGAGGATCTGTATGGAGATGCAGATTTCATCTTCCAGCAGGACCTGGCCTCTGCCCATGCTGCCAGAAGCACCAAAACCTGGTTTGATGCTCATGCCACAGTGCTTGACTGGTCAGCCAACTCGCCGGACCTAAACCCCATTGAGAATCTATGAGGTATTCTCAAGAGGAAAATGAGGAGCACCAGACCCAACAAAGAAGAGCTGACAGCATCAAGGAAATCTGGGCTTCCATAACTCCCAGTCAATGCCACAGACTGATTGACTCAACGCCACATCACATCGAGGCAGTGATTAAGACAGAGGGATTCCCAACCAAGTATTGAAGATTGACATATTGTTTTGAAAGTACCATATTTTGATTGATTTGTCGTGATCCTAATTTTTTCTTTTTTTTTCTGTAAAAACTTGAAGTGTGGGCTGATGTCTTCACAGTATTCAATTTTTTTAAAATCCTGTTTTCATGGGTTTCATGAGCTAGAAGCCCAAATTATGTAAAAATAAATAAATACTTGAAATTGTTTAAAATATGGGCCCTGAATCTATCATCTATTAAAGATTAACTTTTTGAATGGAATTATGGAAGTTAAACAACTTTTCCATGATATTCTAATGTTGGCCAATCACATTAGTTAACTTTAACTTCCTTTCTTCTATTCAAGATAAAAAGACGGCAGAAGCTACAGCTCACTGTACACATGGACCCTTTCAGCTCAGGTTTACGCTTTGTTTAGTTCAGGACTGTCCAATCCTGTTCTGGACTCACGTGATTCAAGGGTTCTCTCTATGGTCTGCAGACGCTCATTGATTTAAACTACCGCTAGGTGTGTTGGAGCAGAGAAACATTTAAAGCATGCAGGATAGTGGCCTGCAAGGACCAGGATTGTGCACCCCCTGGTTTAGATGAAACCGCTTAAGATGTTGAAGCACAAGCGGAGTGTTGTGAGGAAACTGATGACAGAAGAAAAGAGCATGAGGGGGTGAAATGTGGGTTGTTCACAACTATTTTGATCACAGTGACTAACGATAATAATGTAACTGCATGTTTTATTTCCTGTCAACTTCATCAAACCATGATTTTAAATTTAGCCATCAAAATCCTAGTTTTCTACTTATTGTCTGACACACACACACACCATGTTTCACTTTTGTTTATAGAAACGGAAATGTTCCATGTTATTCATGGTTTGTGTACACTTTATATTTCTGATTATGTTTAAACCAGAATATACTAAAAATATTTGTACTTGCTCATCATGACTGAGAATTTAAGAGTAAAAAAAAAAAAGATAGATGCGCCGGTGTTTGCAAAAGGTGCTTTTTGTTGTCCTCGTGTAATTAGTTGTAGTTGTAACCTGTGTTTGTGCTGAAAAAAAGTATTCTGACTATAGGAAAGACAAAGTTTGTATTCAAAATGAAGAAAGTTTAATATAGCAGTGTTCACCCTGCAGACAACATTGACCCAAATAAAATAAAAATCGGCCCATATGCTATTCTCAGGGAATTCTTTATGACCATCTGAATGTGAAAAATCTGATTGTTTTTACTCAGTTTGGTCCTTTTCATATGTGGTACTACTAAATGTGATACATAGATGGTGTTTTTCCAATTGACCGCTGTCTGATCCGTTCCATTTCAACTGACTTGAATGTCACAGAGATAGGGGTATGCAGATCGATTCAAATATTGGTAATATTGATACCATCGTCATGCAGTTTAAATCATGTTGCTTTGTCTTTTTTTTTACGTTGCTGTCAGACGCCACTCTCGTTCCACAAGTGCAATTGCACACGGATTAGTTGGAAAGAGGCAAGGTCAAAAGTAACCACTGGGTGAAACAGTCATGTCACGTCATTATTTAATTGGCTGTGATTGCACAATAATTTAAGAATCAGTACACACATGCTAACATAGCATCCACATTAACTTATGTAAATGAAGCATGCGAGTCGTTTCAGGACCATAGAGAGGTCACACTAAGTCTGATGACGATCACATTTAAAATATGTGAATTACTGTTCAAAAGAAAAGGATCTGAGCAACAAAAAAAAAATCAGAATTGAGCATTAAGACATGCACTGTGAACATAGCCTAAGAGTCATTTCGAGTATGGACATTATGCTGTGGAGAGCTTTTAAACAATATTTTTATGACGTAGAAGCATAAAAACTCAAATCAAAAACCTAAACGATCACATATTTTGACATCTGTTGTGGCTTTACAATTGCTGGGCAAAAAAATGCACTGTGTTCCACTTTGATGACAGAAAATAAGTAAACTTTATGGAGTCAAGACGTGTGGCTAGAAGCATAATTCTTTAAAAGACGGTGTTTCAAGCATCTGCAGAGGGATGATCAGACGAATATGGAGTCTGTGGAGACGGGTGAGAGGGAGAGGACAAGGTGAAGGGTTGTGGCCGAGGCTACAGGGAAACGGGCCAGCTGTTTCTTTAAAAAACGACAACGGCCCAAACCAGCGCAGTATGCTAATGAGGTTAGTGCTGGTTGGCTGGCTCTCAATGGAGCGGCCTGTGATTGGAGGCTGGGCGTGGGGGAGGGGCCGGCCGTGGGTGACAGCTGGGATCCAGTCAGCCTGGAGCAGGCTGACAAGTGAGAGGGAGGAAAAAATAAGAGCCATAAGGAGAGGGAGAGAGGGAGGAAGACCGGCTGACACACTTCACAATAATGCAAGGTTAGGCCCGGTGCGCATGTGTTTTCTATTTTCTCCGTGTGTTTTTGCGATTTGTGAGCTGCGTGCAGGACGGCGCTGAGCGTTGGGTGTGGTGCAGTTTCTCTTTCAGGCTCGGTGCTGGCTGGCGGTGCTGCAGCCGTTGAGAAGGAACTGAAGTGTGTGTCTAGCTGCGTCTGGGTGGAGTACTGCTGCTTGCTGCATTATCATCGTCTGCTGCCCCTCCCCCCTCACCTCCAAATACAGCCAGAGGGAGAGGAGGAGGAGGAGGGAGTGGAGGAAAGAAAGGCAAAGGGAGGGAGACTGAATGAATGGTATTGTGTGTCTGGCCATGCTTGCTCTTCATAGGCCTTGGGTACGCCAGTGTCCTTTACTCAGATTACTCTCTGTGCAGGCCTGCATGGGTGAATATTTTTCTGAGGGTGTCTTTGTGACGAACCACTTTGGGTTTTTCCTGCACAGCAAACGTCTCTTTGTGTGTTCACTGTGTAGCAGCCTGACTGAGCCATTTGCAAGTGCTGTGAATCACACTGCTGGATGGGTGCACAATTTATTCATTTGTTTTTGTATTTTTAGTATTTTTATTCTTCCCTTTTAATTCAAATGGAAAGTTAAGACGCGAGCCAAGGTGTTTTCCACCCTCGGCGACCAGCTCCCTCTCCTCCTCAGCAGTCTCACCGTTACGTTCTGCTCTCCGTCGTAGCAAATGTTCCGGCTCGGCTCCACCGTGGAACCCACACACCTGTCACACAGCAGCGACACCTGATTGTGTGCAGTTAACAGAGCTGGACTAGACTGACAGGGCGGTGAAGAACTCGTTCAATCATTTTTAGTGTTGCTCAGTTTGTTCTGTCTGTATGGTGCATATCAGCCAAATGTGGTTTTTGGTGTATGAAGAAAAGGGGGTGGGGGGGCAGGCAGAGACACTGGAAGGAGTGACTCCTCCAGACATGAGATTTAGGTCACATTGCAGCCCACCATAAACCCCCAAACCACCTCCTTCCAGGGACACAACAGTTTTCTTCCCCGTTTTCCAGCTGCAGTGTCAAAATCACCAACCATCACCTTAAACACACAACCCCCCTGCACCCCCCCCCATCTAAACCAGTAGTAGGCAACATTTTCTTTCCAGTCTGTTTTTGATATTGACTTGGTTAAAGCAAATAAAGGGCTCCATAATGAAGAAATATTCTAAACAAATGATTTGAAAGTCTTTATCTTAGCATTATTTGCCCAGTCTAAACATTCCTTCTTATTTTATATATATATATATATATATATATATATATATATATATATATATATGACAATTAAAGAAAGCAACCTTTAGAGATATATTCTTATTTTTTTTACGCATCTCTGCTCTGTCAGCCACCACAAACACATAAATCACACTATTTTAGTCCAAAGTCTTAATATTCAAACATCCAAAATGTTATGTTGGATGTGTTTTTTTTTTTTTACAGCCATCTTTAAAGACATTAATAAAATACTGTTTCATTGAGTGACTTGTTTTAAAGTTGAACCTGGGTCAGGCTCTAAGACCCAAAGTGCTTGATTCATTAAACAGACTGGTGTTTTTCTTCACATGGAGCACTGGTTACATGCATTCCTAACCAGACATGGGGTTCAACGCCAAATAGGTCATATTCCTGGATGCGCTCCATGTTTGATCAGAGATTTGGTTACACGTTGCTTTAATACTTTCAAAATGCATGGACACGTGGGCCTTGTGGCTTCCCTGACACTGGTGGATGTGTTGGAAAAAGAAAGTCATAAAAGCCCGATTTATTATTGTCGACGAAGTGCAACGCTTCAGCCGTGTGTGTGCAGGGGAATTTTTGCGTGAGTGCGTGATGACTTGCTTCACGTCAGGAAGCCTAGATGTGGAAAATGCAGACGGTTGAGTCACTAACATCGAGTTTATCTGAAGTCGTTCTGAAACGCGTCAATAAACTGGGCCACTACAGCAAACCATTTAAAAAAATAGTTTACAACGCTTAATTTTCTTCTCAAGCTTCTTTTTTCCTCAGAGCAACACATACTGTTTGTATGTGTGCGTAGTAAAAAATGTTTGAGTCGATTGTGAGTGATGATAAAACAATTATTGATTCATTTTGATTATCTTAACTTAAATTACTATGGCTTATTTTACAGAAAATAAACAATGATTTATATATTTTTGTGCCTAATAAATAATACAATATAAAAGAAGTCAAACGACCCCATCGTTGATCACGGGTTACTGACCAATACTTAGCAGAGATGCTAAATTAGCTTTTCTATGGCTTTTTCACTGTTAATGCGATTAGCATCGTGTTTATCTCTGGACATTTATACACAAATCAAATGTCATATTCTGCTAACTTCAGTTCTTATTTATAGACTGATTTACTAATTAAGATTTACAGATTAAGTCTTAATTGTAGCTAATGTGTACATTTTGGTCGACTCAGGTATCCGACCCCCCATCCTGAATGGGCCGATGCACCCGCGGCCCCTGGTGGCCCTGCTGGATGGGCGCGACTGCACTGTGGAAATGCCAATCCTGAAAGACGTGGCGACGGTGGCCTTCTGTGATGCTCAGTCCACGCAAGAGATCCACGAGAAGGTAGATGAGAAACGCCCGCACGGCAACAGTCACGAGAAGAATATATTTTCATTCTTTAAATAAATTACATATTAGAAGCTGTACAGGCAAAACAAACTGTTCACTGCAGTTTAATGTGAGGCTGAGTCAAACCTCATCTTGTTCTGTGTAGGTGTTAAATGAAGCTGTGGCCGCTCTGCTGTACCACACCATCACTTTATCCAGAGATGACTTGGAAAAGTTTAAAGGCCTCCGAGTCATTGTCAGGATCGGCTCGGGTTTTGACAACGTCGACATTAAAGCAGCTGCTGAGCTCGGTGAGTTGATAAAACGTAGAGAATCATCACAGACACAAAGTCGACTCATCTGAATTCTTCTTTTCACTCAGGTATTGCGGTGTGTAACGTGCCGGCAGCCTCGGTGGAGGAGACGGCCGACACGTCACTATGCCTGATCCTCAACCTGTACAGGCGAGTCACCTGGATGCACCAAGCTCTACGGGAGGGAACACGCGCCTCCAGCGTGGAGCAGATCAGGGAGGTGGCTGGCGGTGCTGCTCGAATCCGGGGCGAAACGCTCGGCATCATCGGTTTAGGTAAGTGAAGAGCGTGGAAAAGGTTTATGTTGGATTTAGATCCAT
This sequence comes from Nematolebias whitei, assembly GCF_014905685.2. NCBI lineage: Eukaryota > Metazoa > Chordata > Actinopteri > Cyprinodontiformes > Rivulidae > Nematolebias > Nematolebias whitei. The sequence goes on from NC_056501.1 coordinate 23,402,988, forward strand.
CTTGCTTTATTGATCAAACTAGTCAATATGCTTCAATAAAACAAAAAAAGCTTCTAGTTTAGTTTCAGCCGGAGCACAGCGTTTACCGCTTACATCCTCTGAATCTTTTGTCATTCAGGGCGCGTCGGTCAAGCTGTGGCTCTGCGGGCCAAAGCCTTTGGATTTAGCGTGATCTTTTATGACCCGTACCTGCCCGATGGCGTGGAGCGCTCCCTGGGCCTGCAGCGGATGGCCACGCTGCAGGACCTGCTCATCCACTCTGACTGCGTATCCCTGCACTGCAGCCTCAACGAGCACAACCACCACCTCATCAACGACTTCACTATCAAACAGGTGAGTGGCTGAGCTGTCGACGTGTACGTACTAAATTAACCCTTTATTTTATGGCTGCTTTTTCATGACGTTAGTGAAGTTTGTGGTGTTGGTTTTTAATAAAATTGAGCAAGTTTGCTGAAATGTGTGCCTCTAGTTTTGTTACACTTCTCTTAGTTGTCATTTTCTGCTCGCTTTAATCAAATTTCACTACGACTTTTTCAAGAATAAATTGTAAATGGACTGTACTTGTATAGCACCTTTCTGTCTTACCAAGATACTCAAAGTGCTTTACACTCCAATGTGTGCCCTCATTTGCCCTTTCATACAGCACTCTACTGTATCTCTACATGGCTAATCTGAATATGTAGAGACTAATCAGAGCTTTATCACATTCATACACCGATGGGACACATCGGAGGCAATGAGGGGTTCAGTGTCTTGCCCAGGGACACTTCGGCTAAACATAATAAACATATACCGCTAAACGAATAACCATAATGTAGCAACTTGTCCACAGTAACTCTGTGTTGGTTGGTTAGCATTCAGTGTGTTTATGTAGCTTTCAGTAGTAAAGAGAAACTTAACGTAGCTCTCTGTATCGAGACTGTAGCGTTGATTAAATATAAATGTGATTAAAGTGTTGACACCACTTCACCTAAATTATAGCGTAAAGAAAACGCAAGTCCAAATAGTTTTTTTCTGAGCATATATTTGATTTTCAGACATTTTCCTGCATACACAATTTAGGGCTCTATGAAATCTGTTTTTTCCAATTAATTTTTTTTCAATTTTTATTTTAAACATTATAATATAAGCACAACTTCTTCTTTTTTTTCTTTTTCTTTTTTTTTTTTTTACCTAAAAATGTGTTTAATTATGTGGCAGATTACTAAAATTTCAACAATTCAAGAGTAAAACAGTCACAATTTTATTGACATTAGCAGATTTTCTTAGATGCAGCAACAACTGAACAGTCGGTCTTTTTTAGGTGCTTAAAAATCGTCCTGCGAGTCATTTATTCATAATGCATTAGTGTTTTGTTTATTTTTAAATAAAGTATCTTAAGAGTCTTACATCTGAGCAAAAAATATGATTTTTGTAAATAAGGTGCTTCAAATATAAACGTAGAAATCAACTCTATTTTATAGTTCATAAAATATAGCTTTAAACAATTGTATTATATCTGTGTCCTACTTGACTCACTGAAGATGAGGAGGAGGAGGAAGAGGCTGTTTCTGTTTTTAATTGGCAATCATCACTTTTTTTCTCCATCAGTAGTTTTGCTGGTCAGCTTTCAGCTCGACTATCTTTGTGTTTTAGCAAAACTTTACTAAATTGGGCTGACTTTTCTTTGTTCAAGTTTTCGTGTAATATGTTAACTTGCACATGCAGCTAAAAGGTGTTTAATAAGTTGAAGTGTCGGTCTTGCCGACGTGTTTTCATGTGGGGAAGCAGCAGTGATGAGCTAACGTTGGGCAGCTCCTCTGTTTTGGTATAATTAATATTTTGGGTCTACACACAATTTCTTTTTCCCTCCTTGAGTCATCCCCCTGCTCCCGTCACCTCACACAGGCAGGAGGGTACAGGAGCCTGCAGCGTCCAAAATAATTACTTTATTGCAAGAAACAAACATTTGGATTGTCCAGAAGTTCATATATTAACAAAATTCACAACGTTCCACAAATCCATCTGCACTGGTCGCATCGTGGAAATCAAAGTGCCCTACATGTTTGTTTATTAGTTTTATAGAACATTGATCTGTGCACGTTTGTAGTGGACGTGCTGAGCCCAGTGGGCTACAGGAGTTTGTGCTCATGCAGATGAGGACATCGATCACACAGGCCTGGATCTCACACATCTGGTAACTTGAATTGGGCATTTTTGAGTTTGTTCTCAAAGACTTGTAAACACCTGAAACTTCAGATTTCTGATGTGGTTGTCAGATACCATGGCAACAGTGCATCTTTGAAACAACCAACATCAGTGTATTTCTATAATACCTGCTCTCATTTTAATTTGATTTGGTTCGTCTGAAAAAGCAACACCTGGTTACACACACTTCACTGGTTCTGTCCTCCCTTCACTGGTTCCCTGTGCGTGTCAGAATTGGTTTTAAAATTCTCCTGCTGATATTTAAGTGCATTAACGGCCTTGCACCCTCATACCTTCTTCATCCTTATGCTCCTTCTCGGGCTTTGAGATCATCGGATCAGCTTCTTTTGGTTGTACCAAAAACCAGGTTGAAGCTCCGAGGAGATGGAGCGTTTTCACTCGTGGGCCCTAAACTCTGGAACAATCTGCCCCTCGACATTAGACAGACTCTCTTCAGTCCCTGCTTTTAAATCGCTCCTGAAAACACATCTGTACTCGTTAGCATTTAACACGGCGTGATCTGATTTAGTATTTCATCGTTTCTTATTATGTTTTGTGTTATGTTTTTTATTCTTGGTGCTGTAATTATATGTTGTTTTGTATTTGATGTGATCCTTTTGTTAAGCACTTTGGCAACAGTTCCTGTTTTAAATGTGTTATATAAATAAATCTGACTGGACTTGGTTAATGTTCAGAAAATATCATGAAGCTCTAAAACAGCTGGCAGGAAGTTATCTTTCTTTTTATGAGATAAAAATGAGAACTGCTTATAATTAAAACGTTTTCCAGCTGTAAATAATTCTGGTCCTAACACAGATGCGTCAGGGAGCGTTTCTGGTGAACACATCAAGAGGCGGACTGGTTGATGAGAAAGCACTGGCTCAGGCCCTGAAGGAGGGCCGGATACGAGGGGCCGCCCTGGATGTCCACGAGACCGAACCTTTCAGGTAAACTTGAAGCTTTTTGGCCACAAAACTAGACAAATGTTCATAGGTGGACACTGTACTGTAGAACCCAAGACTATTCTCTTTTAAACAAGCTTACCCCCCAATCTCCATAGTTTTTCAACCGGGCCCCTGAAGGATGCGCCTAACCTGATCTGTACCCCTCACACATCCTGGTACAGCGAGCAGGCCTCAGTTGAGGCTCGTGAAGAAGCAGCCAGAGAAGTGCGCCGCGCCATTACTGGTAAGCCCTCATCACCCAGTTTACACCAGAAAGAAGTGCACGTCTCTGTGCTTTCACTTGAACATCTAATAGAGTCAGAGTTTCTTTGTCATTGTGTACACAGGGTCCCAGTTACATCCAACAGTAAAATGTAAAAGAAAAACAGTAATAAGAGCTAAGATATATGAACTAAGAAAAATGTTAACTAGAAATAGACTAAGCACTAATGGCATAAAAACATGAACATGTTATCCAACATGAACATGTTAGGACCAGAACATGTTATAATATTATCGTCACGTAACAATTGAATTACTTCACAGTGTTAGAGTCGTGAAATGATTCTGTACTTGACTAAAAGTAAAGACTACCCTCCAAACTGAATCAGTGAGCACCCTGCCAAGGCAAGTAAACTAGAGGAAGCACTGCTAGCATTCCTTGAAGGAACACCTTGGGCAGTGTTTTAAACAAAGATCTTGCATGAAATTTTAGTGCTCTGAGTATATGACTAAATTAACTGTCAGCTACTACCATGCCTAATTTGCTCAGTATTTGATAAATTGATGGAGTTGTAGCTGAGAGAAGACTACCATTGTTTGTGTGGGAACGAGTCCCTAACTGCCTGGCTGAGTTGTACTCCTTCTTAGCCAGCACAGCCATGGAGATCTGCTCGAGTCGCCTCTGTCCACAAGAATGATGCAGTCTCCTTCCACAAGTTCTTTGACTGTCTTTCAAAGATTTGTTTGACAGTCTTAAGTGTTGCTGGAGCATGTGCAAAGGTGACTGCATTTTCTAACAACCTCGGCCAGCGGCTCCTCAGCAGAGCAGTTGAAGTGGAATGATAGCAGTGTAGTTCCCACAATTTTCCACATTACATACCCACAAAGTTCTTACCAGTCACACTATCGTGGACACATGCCCAGCGAGAGTAAAGTTCTGCCAGGAGTTTGTTCACAGAACAGGTTTTTAGAGGCGACGCAAGATAAAAACTAATTTTTGTGACGCATCTGCAACAATGAGATGAAGTATCTTGACGTCTTGCAGAGTATAAATCAGCCAATCAGTCAGGGTAAAATGTTCCCTCCAGATGTGCTTATATTGGTTTGCAGGCAGCTTTGAACTAGTAACGTAGTAATTAGAACAATGATCTTATCTTAACCAGAAGAGAGGAGTGATGTCTGTTTGCTTTGCTTCAGGTCGTATCCCGGACAGCCTGAAGAACTGTGTTAATAAGGAGTACCTGATGGCTGCCTCTCAGTGGCCCAGCATGGAGGCAGCTACGGTTCATCCAGAACTGAATGGAGCCGCCTACAGGTGAGAAGTGGGGTGGGGGGGTCCCCAGACCCCTGGGGTCCGCGAGCCGGTTCTTGAAGGTCTGCAATTTTATTTTATTAATTTATTTTTTACAAGCATGTATATGTTGACCTGTTAAAATACACCAAAATGCAGGAAACTGCATCTGCTTTATAAAATAAAAATGGGAGGGGGGGGCGCATGCTGGTTGGCCGGCCTGCAGCATCGATCGGTTTAGTCCGACTACTGCTGTTCTGATTCTGTTCAGTTTTATGTAAAGAGTTTTCTGTAATAATTTGATGAAGTGGCAACATATTTATGTTCATTATGAGAACAGGTGAAGTTTTAAAGTGGTTTTTGATTCTGTTAATTTTCTCAAAACTGTAATTTTTGGAAGTTGAAATTAAAAATGTGTTGTCTTGAATGAAAAATACCCCATTTTGAAAAGTATAAAAATTGTATTAAAACTATTAAAGAACATGTGTTTATTATTTGTGTTACACAAATATTTCCATAGCATTAAAGAGACCAATTGAAGGAAAATAATTTAATAAACCTGAGGGTTATTCGGGGGTCCCTGAACCCAAACGGTTTGTGTTTGGGCTGTGAGTTGACTGTTGTTGCCTTGTTAAAACAAGGTCTTCTGCAGCTCTCATGCAAACCCTCTGGTTCTGTTTCAGATTTCCTCCAGGTCTGATCAACGTTGCAGCGGCAGCAGGGCTGCCGGGAACCGGCGCCGCTGTGGAGAGCCTGGTTCCAGGAACCCTGGCGCATGGCATCGCCCCCGTCTCCCACCCCCCTCATGCCCCGTCCCCGGGGCAGCCCACCAAGGCTGAGGCCGACAGAGACATCCCCTCCGACCAATAGCCCCCCTCTGCCGGCACCAGCACATTCCGTCATCTCTGGAAACCAAACCCCACCACTACCACTCACCTCCTCCGGGTTCAGACGCCACCTGACCCGTCTGTGAACCGGAAGCACCAGTTTGACCCATCGTGGATCTGCAGTCCTTTTCTCTGATCACACACAACCAGCCCAGGAGTGACCTATTCACAGCTAGCCCCATCCCACCCTCACCCCTCTCCCATGCTCATCTCACCCCCTCCACCTCCCCCCACTACGTCAGCAATAACTGTGTTCTCAAGGATTCAGTGATTGGATTGGTTTAGTTCCTTAGTTGGCTGTTGTTTTAATGGAAAGTTGATCTTTTTGTGGTTCTAGGTGTTTCTATTTGTTCTGTTTCAAAAAGTCTAAGCTTTTCTGATGTGAGGCTTTGGTCGTCTGCCTCACAGAGACAGAAGGCTGGAAGCTCCACTTTGTACATTAACGGCTCGTGTTACTGCTCTCTTCTTCTTTTTTATTTTATTTTTGTTCCCTCTTCCTCTTTGCTCATCTTATGACTTGAGAAAGCGCGTACGGACGTAAACCTAACAGACTAACCCCCCCACCCCACCCCCCTCCAGCCCACTGGCCCTCCCAACACTGATGTAAGCGTGCTCGGCAGAGGTGCAGTCAGTACAAAGTTTCTAACTGTGAAGTGTGCGATGACCCACTCAGTTCAAAACCTGCTCGAGCATCAAGTCATTTTCAGAATGAGCCCCCGTATTTATCAACGCTTACAGCTGTGCTTTTCTAGTTTGTAGTCATCCGCTTTAGTCTTAACCTTGTCACCCCTCAGTTTTTATCTCATGAGGTAAAGCATTTAAAGCCAACAGAGGGCGCTGTTTGTCCGTCTGCTCAGTAACGACAGGAAAAAAGATAAAAAAAAATTAAGTCTGCAGCTGTTTAACAGATAATCAACTTACCGCCGTATAGTTTGATGAGATCTCACCACCCTGCACCCACACATCCTCATCCACCCCACCCCCCCTCTCATGGCCCCCATCAACACATGAACCAGTGTGCTGTTCCTTCAGGTGTGAGGGGACAGTACGGGTTCGACTCCCTGTAGGAGCAAGCACACGGTGTCCCTGCATGCTGGCTTGTTAAAGACAGTGATGTGTTTTGTTTTATCTCCTCGCTCTGTTGTGATAACAAGCTGTCGTCGTTCCAAAGGATCTGTCCCTCGGAGTAACTCTGAAACGCTGTTGCCCCGATGTCAAGGGAACACCTTCCTAGTACCTCATTAACAGATATTGAATGTACCGTGCATACCCTTTGATTTTTATTTTCATTTTGTACAAATATTCTACGTACCTGTATACTCTTACAAGAGCATTAGTTTAAAAAAAAAAAAAAGCTAAAACGCCCCACAAAACAACAATCGGCTCTGAATTTAGCGTGTTCAGTGACGTCGGTGAACACTCGGGCTTTAAAACTGTCTGCGTCGCTTTACGTTTACTGCTTAAATTTGTAGTTGCGATTAAATCCAGCACAATTTCAGACTGTCAAAATGCTTCAACCTCAATTTTACTGGGCGATACGACGGGGGGGGAAATAGGTCAAACGAAGAAAAATAAATAAAAGATGATGGTTATGGTCTAGACCAGCTGTAGTAGACGCCATCTTGTTTTGCTCCCTTTAATGTTCAGCTGCTGTCTGTGGTGCATGTGAGGTCTTTTTTTTTTTTTTTAAGGGTAAACACGATCGCCTCTAACCTTCTTCAAGCTAACCGCTCTGCGTGTTTTCAGCCCGAGTTGCCATTTTTATTAGTTGTGGTCAGTTTCCTGTGCTGTACGATCCCCCCCCCCCCTCCCCACCCCAGAGTCTATAAGAGACACGGAGCATGTCTGTGTCCTGAGATGGTAGGCTCCTCTGTTATGTGATGAGTATATATTTTTTAAGAAAACAAAAACAAAAGAATCCCCCCTCCCCCATAGTTTGGATTACACACATAAGCGTAATCTTAAATTTTACTGTTTATGATGAATATATATATTTTTCAGTGCGCTATAAGAAGCTTTTTGTTTTATTGTGGGACTTTGTTTTTAATGGATGTGCTGTCTGCGTTCGTCATGTTGTACTGAAACATTTCAGAGAAAACGAGACACCCCCCCCCCCCCCCCCCCCCCCCCCAGCGCAACCCCTCCCCCCCCCCCCCCCCCCCCCCCGGCTGAAAACCACACCCTGACGGGACATTTCTTCTTCCGTAACGAACCACGTTTTTGTTTGTTTCTTCTCTCAATCTCATCAATCCAGTGTGAACCTTTACTTTGCGTTAAGTAGTGTTTTTACTGTTCAGCTTTTACTAGATTATGCTAGCCAATGTGACAGACGAGCTCACAGCCGAGGTTTTCACGGTTGTCGCTTGGACGCGAGACCGCCCCGCCGCCGTCACCGCTCTTGAAGGGGCTTCGAAAGCTGCGGCGTGGCTTGTGAACGGGGCAAGGTGCAGCGGACGCTGGTGTGTTCTGTAGACGAACGGAAGCGGATGGTTTTGGTGAGAGTTGGTCACTTTTTCTCTCTCTCAGGGTTCAAATGCACACATATCCTCCAGCAGTCGCCCCGTGTCCCACGTTCTCTCCTCAGACTGTCAAACCTGCGTTTTTAGAAATCTTTTGATCCTCCTCCGTGCACAGGTCTGAACTGTTCTTTTCTTGTTTTGCTTTGTTTTTGTTTGTGTTTTCTCTCCGCACTGACATCTAACCATCTAACGAGGAATGAATGATTGTTTGAACGTGACTGTGTGTACCGTTAAAATTGGGAAATGTATTTTTGCAACATGTGAACATTTTTATTTTCCACTCACTCATTGTGATTTTATTTTTATTTTTTTTGTTTTTTTTTTTCCTTCACCAGACTGCAAAAACAAACAAACAAAAAAAAAACACCTAAAAAATCTGTAACTAGGCTCTTAAGCTTTATTTTTGTTTTGTTTACTTTTTTATTAGATACAATCATGTTTGTGATGGTTACTTCCAATGGTAAACTCAACACCGTATTTTAATAAAACCCTAAAAATGACACGGTTTTGTTCCTTTCCTTTGCAACAGTGAATACCTGAAGGTCTCTCATACCTTTGCTCTGAGCCTTCAGCTCGTCCTGTTTGACGAAGCGTCTCGGCCTGATTATTAGTGGTTGGCGTGTTGGAGACCATTAACGTGAGCTGGCAGTATGTGGTCGGCGTGAGGACGAGAAGCCACGTTTAGAAAACTCGCCACAAACAAAATTGTTTACCGCAATTTGGCATCTGTTTATATGGAGTTCTGGGCCCACGAGACAAAGCCGGGTGGGGGAAACTACAGACTCTTAAAATTGCTTCCACATGAACGAAACCATGGGATGAGCGACAGATTGTTTACTTTTTGATGTTTATGCGTCCATGGGGTAAATTAATGATTTCATTCAGGGTTATTAAAAGTACCTCCAATTTAGCTTTAACTAAACCAGCGAAGCAGGAAGTTTAAACTATATATATTTTTAATGCCTCCATCGCCCACAAAACAACCGTCAGTCTTAAAACTGTTGTCTGAAGCTGCAGACGGCAGCATTCAGGGAAATCAGATTTTGTGCAGCTCCCTCTGCAGCCAATTAAAGTGTGCATTCAGCTCTTTTCTGCAGACGTGCGGAGCCTCTCTGGTGACATTTTGTCAGCGTGAGCACCAGTTAATAAGGTGCAAGAGGTGAATTAGGGATTAATTAGATGACGCACGGCTAATAATTACATTTATTTACTGAAATGAGCTCTGATCATATACTTTTAAGGGTTCTGTTCAGCTAGTAGGGAAAGATTCCCATCGGTGTGTTGTCAGTGTGAATGTTTATGAAGCATTCACACTGTTGTGATCCATTTTTCTTCCGTACATTTTTCAGCATCTTTCCCGTTCCACAATTTTTGTGTTTTTTTTTTTTTTTTCTTCAACAAATCATAAAACGTTCAGGAGAAGGGTGCTATGACTTTTGGTATTGGTGCAACTTTAGATTTTAGAAATATTTAGCCTTTTCTGCCAGTTTTTTCTTTTAGTAAATGAATTGAGCTCATTTTATCTCCTTCAGATCTTTAGATCTGTTTACAACCTCTTCCTGCTCCTTTCATATGTTGCATATGGGGAGTGGTGGCGCAGAGGTTAGAAGATGGGCTTGTGATTGGAAAGTCACAGGTTCAACTCCCAGTACCGTCAACATCAAAATGTGGGTGGAAAAGATGAAACACCCACACCTGCCTTCACCCCCATTCGCCCCACCCTGGGCCCCTGAGCAAGGCCCTTAACCCCCACCATCTGCTCCCAAACAGGTCTCTCTTGAAAATGAGTTCTCGTGACTCAATGAGACTACCTGTATAAATAAAGGGTAAATAAAAAAAAAAAAATACTTTCAGCTAATTTCAGCTGTTTTGTGCTCCTTTCAGATTGCTGGTGAAGATTCTCAGATTCTTTCTGCTAACTACATTTTTGCGCTGCTTCCAACTTCTTTCTGTTAATTTCAGTTTATTATGCTGCTTTCATCTTATAATAGTTTCAGCTTTTTCTACCATTGCTGCTACTATTTAGATAATTTTAGCTTTTTCAGCTAATTCCACATTTTTGCACTCCGCAACATTTTTCAGCCCAATTCAGCAAAAATGTGCGCTCTCCACTTCCTTCTGGTAATTAAGCTTCTTTCTGCCTTTTTAGTTACTTTTCAGCTGTTTTGGGCAAATTTCAGCTTTTTTCATATAATTTTTTATTTTTTTTTTCTGCTCATTTCTGCTTATTTCAGCCTAACTGGCAAATGTGTTCTTTCTGCTTTATTCTGCTAATTTAAACTTATTCTGCTAATTTAAACTTATTCTGCTAATTTAAACCTGTTCTAACTTTTTAGCTACCTTTTTAGCATGTTTGCTACTTTCAGCTGTTTGCTGATAAATTCAAGTTTTTCATGGCAATTTCTGCTACTTTCAGGCTAATTAACTTCTTTCTGCTAATTTCAGTTTATGCACCTTGCAGCTTATTTCTGCTAGTTTCAGTTATTTCAGCTACTATTTAGCTGTTTTATGCTTCTTTTTTTTAGCTTTTTCAGCTAATTCCACTTTTTTATTAGCTCATTTCAGCTCTTTCCACTTCCTTCTGGTAATTTAAGCTTTTTTTCTGCATTTTTAGCTACTTTTTAGATTTTTTTGTTGCTAATTTCAGCTTTCTTTAGTTAATTTTTGTGCTAATTTCTGCTTAACATAATTCAGCAAATATTTGTTCTTTCCTCTTTCTTCAGCTGTTTTTCAGCAAGTTCTTCTGCAATAAGCATTCACACTGCATTTTCGCAAGAAATGCAGTTCTCTAGTTAATATTTAAGATCCTTTATTTATTTTTGAAACCTTTTACTTAAATCAGTTTTTAGTTTAAATTCATGCTGCCGTCTTGACCAGAACTCCCTGTAACGAAACATACACCCTTTTCAGTTGTACGTTTTAAATATCAAGATATAAAACATTATCAAGTCTTTACCAGAGTCCAAAATTCTCTATCTCACCTCAGATATAAAAAACAGCAACTTCCCACCATTTTGTTCAATAAACAAAAAACATGCAACCATATTGAAGCTGTGTGGGGAAAAAATGTAAGACCGTTGGTGCTGCTTCCACAGGATTTCAGAGAAGATATCTGCCATGTGCTGCTGATCAAATGTATTGATTATAACTGATCATCAGTGATTACCCCACGACTATGGGGCCGAGATGGGGTAGAGTTAGGGCAGCCGACTTTGGACCCAAAAGTCCCATGTTTGATCCCCAGCCATTCCCACATGTTGTGGTGTCTCTGAGAAAGACGCCTAACCCCCAGTTTGCTCCTCAGGCACTTGCATAGCTGTCCACTGCTCCACCTGTGTGTATCCCAGGTGTGATGGGTTAAATGCAAGAACTAATTTCACCATTGTATGGGAACATACAATGATGATGACACATAGCACTTACTTACTAAAGCAGGAGTTTTGTGTGTGGCACATCAAGGAGGAAAGACATCAGCAATGATCTAACTATTGCTGCCTGTCAGTCTGGGAAGGGTTAAAAGTCGTTTTTAAACTGGAGGAGAGAACTAAACGGACATTCCCTCCCATGAGTGGACGTCCCAGAAATTTCAGCCCAAGGTCAGACAGTGCTATGCACCGAGAAATTACAAAAACCAAGAGCTCCATCTCAGACTACAGGCCTCAGTTAGCAGGTCGGAGGTTAAAGTTGATGGCCGTGCACAAATATGACTTGAAGGGTTGCAGGAGGAAGTCTCCTCTTTAAAAAGAATGTGGCCGCATGACTGGGTCACAGATTTTCATCTGGATGAAACACAACACTGGCATATGAGACCAAAGTATATAAGTGTTTACCCATAATGCACAGCAGCTTTTTCGTTTGCCTGTTCCCTCTTCTGGGGTCGCCACAGCAAATCATCCTCCTCCATCTCACTCTGTCCTCTGCGTCCTCTGTCCTCACTCCAACTACCTCCATGTCCTCTCTAACTGCATCCATAAATCTCCTCTTTGTCTTTTTCCTGGCAGCTGCATTTCTAACATCCTTCTACCAATATACCCACTGTCCCTCCTCTGGACATGTCCAAACCATCTCAGTCTGGTCTCTAATTTTATCTCCCAGTTGTTCAACCTGTGCTGTACCTCAGATGATCATATTTCCTAATCTTATCCATCCTTGTCACTCCTAAGGAGAAACTCAACATCTTCATTTCTTCCACTTCCAGTTCTTCTGTCTTTTTGTCTATGCCACTGTCTCCAGACCAGCCATCATAGCTGGTCTCACCACTGTCTGGTAAACGTTTCCTTTGATCTTTGCTGACACTCTTGTTGCAAATCACTCCTGAAACTTTTCTCTATTCACTCCATCCTACCTGGACTCTCTTTTTCACCTTTTTAGCACACTCTTCCACCTGTTCCCTGCTCTCACCACAGATCACAATGTCATCTGCAAACATAGTCCACAGGGATTCCTGCCTGACCTCGTCTGTTACTCGGTCCATCACCAGAGCAAACAAGAAGAGACTCAGAACTGATCCTTGATGCACTCCCACCTCCATCTTGAAGCTATCAGTCAGTCCTGCAGCACATCTCACCACTGTCCTGCTGTCCTCATACATGTCCTGTACCAGTCTTAACATACTTCTCTGTCACTTCAGTATCCAACACAAATGTGAGGTCATTTGTCAGAGAACTGAATCTTGGACCAAACTGGATCCTGAAACGGCAGCAGCAGATCTTCAACAGAACAGCTGAAAAAAAGGGAAAGAATAAAGGTCAAGACCTGAAACTGATGGAAACACTGATGGGACCTGAAGAGAGCTGTTCAGAAACCAACATCTGCAAACCTCCATGAACTGAAGCATCGTTGTAAAGAAAGGTGCCCCCCCACACACACACACACACACACGACTGAAGGTGGATTCATAATAAAAAAGCAGCCTTTTGGCTCGTCCAGGTCCTTCTGGCTACATGAAGTCATGGGTTTTCACACCGTCTTCATACCTTCATGTCGTTTCAGTGCAGACGTGTGTGGGCACTGCGTGGTTTCATTACTTTCACCTACTTTATTTAACAAGTAAACAAAAGAAAACTTATTTTAATGTTGTTCGAGCTCATTCCCACCCTGCACCACATCATGGTCCAGACTGGAAACTCCTGTTGGCGTGAGATGTTTCCCACTCTTACCTGGAAAAGAACTGCTTGTCGTTGTGTTACTGAAGGTGGAGAGGAACAGCTTGTCTGCAGGAGTACTTGCTCACTGCATCGTGGTCAAAGAGGAAAGGGCAGATGATCAATCATTTGGCGACAGTCAGCCAAATATTCATCAACATATTCCATAATGGAGCAAAGTTCTGGACTCATCTAACCAAACTGGAGCCTGGTTGTAGGTGAGGCCCAGGATGTTTTGGCACACGCACTTCGACTTCCTGTTTATTCCTGTTTTCCACCTGACGCATTGTGGCATAACCCCAGTCGTGATGTGCCACCAGATTTTTTTTTTATTCGTTTGTTTGAGGCCTCATCGGGTTTGTTGTTCCAGTAAAACTTGAGCCCTGGCTCCCGTACAGCTTCTGTAAACTGAGTTAAATGTGTGTAAAATGTGACGCCTGCGGGCTTCAGAGAGAAAAACAAGAATTTAGGGTTTAGAGTTTACGTCATGAGATGATCTCGGTTTAAAACGATGGCGTTCCTTTGAGAAATGCCTTTAATTGAGTTGTTTTTCAAACACTGTCCAGTTTTTATTCACTTTCATTCTACCTCAGTCGTGTCTGTTGCCTCTAGTTTTAGTTTTCAGGTATTTTCTAAGCTAAAATAGCCTCGCTCAAGGATGAGAACATCAACAAAGAACAAATGCTATTTTTCAGCCTTAATGGGAGCAGTTTGACAGATCAGGATGTGTGTGGCAGTACTTGTGACGAATTGGTCTCTGGAAAGATGAAGTTTCCCCGCTTGGAGCGATCGTACTACCAACCCAAAAGCTGTGGGCTAAATATTTGTCTTGGGTTGACTCTGGAAGGATTGAATATTCTAGCAGCCGCTGGATGGCTCAGACTTCACCAGCTTGGTTTTCCGTCTTAAAATACGAGTCAGCGTTCAGACTTTTGTTTTCCTGTTTAGAGCGTCTCCGGATGCTTTTTGGAATCGAACTACGTCTGCAGACTTGGTGCCGTTTCAACCATTCATATGTCCAAATGTTAACTTTAACTGGAAGAAGTGTGCTGTGACTTTTAGTATTGTAACTTTTAAACCGGTTAAAATATTGACCTTTATTTATGGACGTTTCCCCCACAGACGTCCATTCTATGTGGCTTTTAGCTACTCTTTGCTTATTTTCTTGCTTTTGGCTGCCGACTTTCTTAATTAGTTTTTTTGCTAGGGTTTTGTTAATTTTAGCATACAGACACACTTTGACTTAGTTTAGCGATTAGTAAATTTAATCTTAGTGACTGTTAAGCTCATTTTAGCTTTTACGTGCGGTTTTGTCTATTTTAACATTCACCTACAATGTAGCTTTTTTTTTTTTTTTTTTAGCATTTAGCTTCATCTATCCATCCATTATCTTTAGGCACTTTATTCTTTTAGGGTTGCGGGGGTCACTGGTGCCCACGTCCAGCAGTCAATGTACGAGAGAAGAGGGACACCCTGGACAGGTCCAAGTCCATCACAGGGACACATAGAGACAAACAACCATTCACTCTCTCACTCACACCAAGAGACAATTTAGAGTTACCAATCAGTCTAACATGCATGTTTTTGGTCTGTGGGAGGAAACTGGAGTACCCGGAGAAAACCCATGTATCTAATCCATCCATCCATCCATCCATTATCTTTACCCGTTTATTCCATTTTTGGGTCACGGGGGTCGCTGGTGCCCATGTCCAGCAATCACTGTGCGAGGGGCGGGGTACACCCTGGACAGGTCGCAAGTCCATCACAGGGACACAAAGAGACAAACGAGACAAACAACCATTCACTCTCACTCACACCTAGGGACAATTTAGAGTTACCAATCAGTCTAACATGCATGTTTTTGGTCTGTGGGAGGAAACCGGAGTACCCGGAGAAAACCCATGCATCTAATCCAATCCAAGTTTATTTATAAATCACTTTAAAAACACCCATACAGGACCAAAGTGCTGTACAGATAAGTTAAAAAGCACCAAAATGAATAAAATACAAGCCAAAAAATAATTAAAAATACATAAAACGGTAATGGAATGCATGGATGGAGAGAACATGCAAACTCCACTCAGAAAGGCCCCCGGCCAGGATTTGAACTGAGGTGACCTGCTCGCTGTGAGGCAGCAGCTGTAACAACTGCACCACCGTGCTGCTCGCATTTAGCTACAGTTTCTCTAAATTTAGCTTTTTGCTAGGTAAATGATAAATGGACTGTACTTATTTAGCACCTTTCTATCTTATTAAAATATTCAAAGCTCTTTACAACACATGTGCCCTCATTTATCCATTCATACAGCACTCTACTACACTTTATACAAAGAATAATCAGAGCTTTATCACATTCATACACACATTCATACACAGATGGGGTGCACATCAGAGGCAATGAGGGGTTCAGCGTCTTGCCCAGGGACACTTCAGCATGTGACTGCTGGTGGAATCAAACCCCCAACTCTTGCAATGGAGGACAACTGCTCTAAACACTCAGCCACAGCCGCTTAGGGTTTTTCAAAATGTAGCTTTTAGCTAGGGGTTTTCTTATTGTAGCTTTTAAACACAGGAAGGGCATCCAGCATGAAAACAATTGTCAAGTCTTCCCGTGAGTTTGTGCGATGTGGTGACCCTGACCTAAAGAAGAGAGCAGCCAAAAGAAAGAAGAAAAAGCTACGGCTTTAATAGTTTTAGCATTTAGCTACCGTTTGGCTAATGCATTGCTAGCATCGTTGTATGGCTTATCTAATTTTATTATTTAGCTAGGGTCTTGCTGATTTTACTCTTTTGTACAGTTTTGCAGATTTCAGCTTTTACCAGCTTCCGTTTTGCATTTTTATTTTAAAGTTTTTTTTCAACTCTGTTTTCTCTTCGCCAAATTTCAGCTAAGTCATTGGGCGCACTGCATTTACACAAGTTTCATCATTTCAATCATTTTTTTTTTTATTTAAAAGTAAATTTTCCTGTTTTTAGAGTCACAAATTGCAGTGAAAAGGAGAACAGTGACCTGATCAAATCTTTAGTTCTGCAGCGTGGGCTCTGGAAGAAGCATGGACTGGGTTTACACACACACACTAGCATCCCAGCTCTGAGGCCTGTCCTGGTTTTGATCATTTGCAGGACTTGCTGTTTACACGGACCATAAGAAACACGGTTGTATCCTTGTAGAAAAGCTCTTTGCAGTATTTGTCCACAGCTGTGACTCATTTCTCATCTCAGCCACTTTGACTGCCAGCAGAGAACGATCAGAATTCAGGGCAGGATATTTTCCAGAATTTACAAGAAATCAGGAAGCAGGTCAGGACTTCTGAAGATGGTTAAGAGTACGCTTCAACTGTTTGACTGATGCTCAGAACATAATGCTCTTTGAAGGAATAAGGATCCAAGGTTTTATAAAGATCGTGTGTGATCTATTAGTGCTCAGAGTATGTGTTGATTATGACTTTCAGCTACTTCCACACCAAATTTTACCTCAATATCAGTAAAATCAACTGAGTTATAGACGTTTTAATGTCTTCTAAAGTTGACTGATTGTGGCAGCCTTCTTGAATCAGGTCAACATCAAAAGAAAATCAGTTGTAGTTTTATAGGAATTTGTTTGGTGGTTCACGAGATATTTTGCTAACACAGACAAAGAAACATATCGGCCTTTCATATCGGTCAGTATAAAAATTAGTAAGCTTTCCTTCATCACAATCAGCAGAAATGTTTTTTGACCCATTCCTAATCGACATATTACATATGTGCACCTAATATCTACTTGCTTCTGAAATTAGTTCCCAAAAATAAAACTTTAAACCCTGTTGTTGTGATGATTATTGCACCAAACGGTTTTAGATTTTTTTTTAATTACAGCACAATTAGTTCATCCTGTTTGTAGATGTTGGCTGAGTGGAACAGACAGGATGAAAAGGTGACCTGATCCGTCCCTAATTTAGTTTTTCCTGATTTTCCTTCTCTCTGTCTCGTGTGTGGACCTGAGCCCCTCCAGCTCCTACTCTGATTAGTTCATGGCCTTCCTCTTCTTACTTCACTCGCTTGGCTTGAGCAACATCGATGTGAGGACGTGATGGAAGGATGTGAAGAAAAAGTTAATTTATCTTGGAGTTTTGCGTCACTCGGGCAGACCTGCTGCTATATCTGGTGTCCTAATGATAATCTCTGGTGTGCATATGTGTGTGCAGTTTAGATTTCATGTGCACTGTGTGACTGAGCGTGGCACAATAATCAAACCAGTCACCAGTTCCCGTTTGTAGACACACGTGTCCTAATGTCCACTGGCAAACAAATCTGTGTGAGTTTATTTACGCTGATGGCACGTCAGCCATCAACGTCAGCAGAGGTGAGGAGGGCGCTGCTGAAGTTCAACCCTCAAAAGATCCCAGTCAGGCCTTGATGGGATCCCAGACTGTGAACACCAGCTGTCTGAGGTCCTGATGGACCTATTTAACATCTTGCTGTCCCAAGTCAGAGTCCCATCTTGCCTCAAGACATCCACCAACATCCCTGTGCCAGAGACCTCTGCAGCATCGTGCCTCAGTCCCATTGCCCTCACCCCTGCCATCAAGAAGTGCTCTGAAAAACTGGTGATGAGGCACATGGAGAAGACCATGGCAGGGCTGAGGACTGTCATCAGTACACCTACAGCCGCAACTGGTCCATTGCTACTCTGACACACCAGGCCCTCTTTCACATGGAGAACTGGGACTTGTATTTGAGGCTGCTGTTTTTGGACTTCAGTTCTGTGTTCAACACCACTGTACAGCAGAAACTGATGTCCTAACTGGCAGCACTGGGAACCCCTTTGTCCCTTTGCAACAGGGTGCTGGACTTCCAGACCTGTAGGTCACAGTGTCAGGATCAACAACACCTCCTCCATCATTGTCATGAACACTGGCTCACCACAGGGCTGCGTGCTCAGCCCACTGCTCTTCACCCTCAGTACAACAACTTCAGAGCTCACCAGAACCTAGTGGTGAAGTTTGTGTATTCTGCTTCTTTTTTGATTATTTCATATTTGTCTTTTTTCTGTATAATTAGAACATGCTACTGGAAGCCTCAAATCATACACCCCCCCCCCCCCCCCCCCCCACACACACACACACATGTATTAATAAAGTATCTATCTATTCATCTACAGGCGTAAGGTGGAGGATCTGATGTTCTGGTACAGGGACATCAATCTCATCCTCAGCCTCCAGAAAACCAAGGAGATAGTCTTTGATTTCCGCAGGGCTGGTGCTGCCCCCCTTCCCCTCTGCAATGCTGTAGTAGTGGTGGAGCTGGTCCTTTCCAGGCACCTCAGAGTGCATCTGGCCAACACCCTCACCTGGTGCACCAACAGACTCGACTGTCCTTAAGAAAGCCCTTCCTTAGAAAACTGAAGAGGGCAAGCTGATGTCCTCAGATCCTTCTAAACCTGTGTGGTGGAGAGCATCCTGACATCCACCTTCTCGGTGTGGTCCAGAGGCTGCACTGTGGCAGAGGAGGAGGAGGTGCAGCAGTGGGTAGTAAAATCTGCTCAGACACCCATCGGGTGCAGCTTAAGGGTCATTTATACTACCAGGTGCAGGACAACAGCCACCTGCATCCTCTGTGACCCCACCCAGGACAACAGCCACCTGCATCCTCCGTGACCCCACCCATCCTGCACATGGACTGTTCACCCCCTGCCCTCAGGGAGGAGGCTGTGCTGCATCCAGACATAAACCTCCAGACTGAAAAATGGCAGATGCAGTCAGGTTGCTGAACGGCTCCTCACCCACACACTGAACACTGCACTTTAGCATTTATCTGTGATCTGCTGCTTCTGATGTCTGGCTGCTGCACTTTAACTTTTTATTTATGCACTGCAGTTAGTACTAGATCTTTCAATTTAGTATGGTTTTATGGTATTTATATGTAAATTTATTACATTTTTATTGTGGCAAAATGTATATAATACATTTTTAAGCTACATCATTTTGTTTCCAAGTTTTAGTACATTATAGTTAAAAAACAAAAAAAAGTATAATCGTGGACTCCGAGTCCTGCGATTTTTGTTCTTACCTTGTAATGGTTTGAATGCCAACAAACTGAGTTTGAGTCACATCAGTATGAAGCAGTCAGAGTGCTGAGCCTGCTGTCAATAATCAGCAGAGGAGTCGGGTTTGGTCCAAGTTAATTAGCCTGTTCTGGTTATTAAGGAAAACTTTACCTGTTTAGTTCCATCTGCAGGTCTTGTCAGCAAGACCACTAGTCCTTATGGGAACCAAAGCCCGGTCTTATATGTTGAAACATTATTTTTTGGGTTAGAGCTTAGATTTAGAGTTAAAGTATGAATTAAGTGTAGGTTAAGTTTAGGTACGTACTGGTAATAGGTCTAGGGTGAGGGTTATCATGTTCTGTGGTTTAGTTGAAACCAGGGTGCAGACAGACATGACGAACTCAAAGATAAAATAAGTAAACTATTTATTCAACCAAGAAAACAAAAGGCTGAAGCGGCAGCAAGGTGTACGTCAAACATGGCAACAAGGAGACATGGAGGTAAACGGAGCATGAACGGCTGTGTGGAGCACAGTCCACGGACAGGGAAGAAACAAACCAACAGAACTTATAGACATTTCACCTTTCATCCAGAAGGCTTCATCAGTCAAAGAAACGCTCAACAGAAAACTGATTCTTCCCCCAACAGCTTACTCTAAAATGGAACAAACCAGTTATGTTGGTGCTAAGATGGTCTCTTTGGTACGCCCCCTCGTCTGGTGCCGGCCCTTTTCTTCGTCAATACTCGTGCCAAACTGGTTCAAAACCAACAAAGTCCATGCTCAATAATCCAGGTATACAATCTAACAATTAGGACTTTGTTGGTTTTGAACCAGTTTGACATGACCGTCGACAAGAAAAAGTGCCGGCACAGGACGACGGGCGTGCCAAAGAGACCATCTTAGTACCAACTGGTTTGTTCCACTTTGGAGTAAGCTGTGTGGGTAAGAATCAGTTTTGGCGTTGTGTGTTTCCTTGACTAATGAAGCCTTCTGGATGGAAGGTGAAAAGTTTCAGCACAAAAAAAAAAAGAAACTGTCCAGATGACCTGACTAAAAATTGTTGGATTGTATACCTGGATTTTTGAGCATGTACTTTGTTGGTAATGACAGAATAATCACGAACACCTGGTGGGGGTGGGGGACAATGAGGAACAGGTGATGGTGGCAGGAGCTAGAGCTGATTGCAGGGGGGACACAGTAGGAGGGCTGAACAGTTGACACAAGAAAACACAAATAAAACACAGATCCTCTCAAGGGTTGTCAACAGATGAGTCAACAAGTGGTGCACTGATGTCCCCCATGGCTGAAGGACATAAATAGTGAATGTTTTTTGAGATGAGTGTTTTTCTGGACTGGAATTGAACAGGGAATTCAAGTGAACTTTAATATTTTTGGCGCAAAATATTCAAGTGGGTAGAAGTTACACTGTGTACCAGAACAGAGGTGGGTTGTTTGTTTTTGTTGCCATGCTTGTCCAAAGCAGCACAGAGTGCTGGATCCCAACGTGAGATAGAACAACTGGTACATCATACAGAGCTGAAATTTAGTACATATGTAGATAGCCCTGAAACAAGAAAAAAAGTATCTTGGAGGTATGCCTTCAAACTAACAGAATATCAGCCATTTTGGGTCAAAAGGTCATTTTTGGGCATGTTTCACTTTTCATACGAAACAATATATAACATAATATGACCAGAAAACAAAAGCTTTGGCGTGTGGGTAAACAGTCAAAGTCCAGATCTCATGCTTATTGAAATGCTAGGACCTTAAGAGAGCTGCAGAGAAATACATCTTTGCAAACGCCAATTAACTGAATCAACTTTTAAAGAAGAGTGTGCTCAAATTCTACCACAACCATGTAAGAGAATAGAAAGTTTGAATATAAAGTTAATGTTGAGAATTGTTACTGTTAAAGGCAATTCTACAACGAATAGGGTGGACTTAATTTTACTGGCAGGAAATTTGTATTCTGGGTTCATCTTTGATAATTGAGTGAAATCTGTTTTTGTATGCTGTGGTGCTGGATTTATATCCCTTTATACACTGATAGTGAAAATACCTGTATTTTTTATTATGATCTGTTATGTTTCATACAACTCTAGTACTGAAAGTTACTTTAAAAAGTAGATAATTTATCCATGAAACACAAATTTATTTTTTATTATTTGAAAAAACATAAAACAAAAACAAAATCCTAACATTATATATATATATATATATATATATATATATATATATATATATATATATACACACACACACACACCAAACAATAGGCTATGTACAAAAACCTAATGAAATATAAAAAAAACAAAATAAAAGAAAACACATACTTATTTGCAATTTAAAAATAATTCTGCACCTTGCTCTTCTAAACAGGCTCCACGCTTCAAGTCAGCTTATTAGTCCATTCTTCTGACAGGTGATATTTATGACACGGGGCTTACAGTTATTTTGAAAGAGTTTTACATGCCAGACATGTTTAGATTATCTTTGTAAACTATGCCTCTGTGCCTGTAACGGTATGCAGTATGTGCAAGGACTTCAATCTTTCTGTGTGCGTTCATGTAAAAGTGGGAGACGAGTCTCTGCAGTGCCACTGTTTCCAGTCAAAATGCAAATTTCATGTCAAATTTTTAAATATAATAATTGTTAAATTAAAAAAATAATCATTTTGTTCTGATGCCAGCAGCAACTAGTAAGAATTTAACATGCTCATACTTTTGAGCCAAAAAGTTGCAGATTAGAAAGTGATTCTGATTTTCTTATTTGTTCTAGACACAAAAACTCTGCTGGTGATCACTTTGAGACCTGTTCCATAATTATAACACGTGTTGTCATGTTGCAAAAAGAGATGTCATATTATCATTGTCTCCAGATCATGAAAATGCAAAAATGTTGAGTTTTTTTAACTCACATTTTGTTTGTGTGTTGGAAATAGATCTCATGAGCACTGGACACATTTTATCAAAACTTGCAGAAATTAGTTCTTGGAAGTGTATATAAAAACAGATTTGGAGTTAGCCTCATTCAAGATGGTTGCCACACAGCTAACGGTCTTTAAAAATACAAAGGTAGCTGAAACTCGATCAATTTTACAGATACTGAGTTAAAATTTTGTTGTGGTAGTAGCTGAGAGTCATTCACAACATATTCTTTGAGCATGAGCTTTAAAACATTATTTTCAAGGTTTGACAAAAGCTTCTTTAACGCTTTTCTTTATTAATATAAGATCATCCTTTTTCTGAACTTTAATAATAATAATAATGCATTTTATTTGTTAGCGCCTTTCAAGACACTTCACAACATTAAACACACAAAATAAAACACAAAATAAAACAGTACAAAATGGCTTTTACTTTGGTGTAAAATTCTGGGCATTCCTTCAAGGAAAACTAGTTGGTGAAAGTCGTTATGCAGAAGATGGCATTACTTTCTAATCCTGCAATTATAGGATTGAGATAATTTTCAGATTATTGTATTTGGTGTTTATTTATGTTGTACAAAATATCTAAACATTTTTGTAAACAAGATTGTCCAGCAATTGTAAAAACTGTTCAACTGACGAACCGTTTAGCTGTTAGTTCATCCTGCGAAATCCTGTTTCATCTTATTACCTCTAAAATATACTCAAAGGTGTATTTTATTGGTAAAACGCACATAAATGGTTCTACCACAAGTATTAAGTTCCACAGTTTAAACAGAGACAAAGACAAAACAACCGTCTGCATTTTCAGAGAGGTCAAGATGCAGCATCCTTCGCTCAGTCTCGCAGTGAGAACAAAAAAGTCACGGCGTCAAAACGCTGGCTTTGTTTGAGCTCCAGCACTGTTGGTTACTGGTGTTTCTTCATACAGTTGTGTGGTACACATTCAACTTGTTCCTCTAGTTCAGGACAGGGGCTGCCAGCGTTAGCCGGCCGCAACAGGATGTAGCGTGTGCGATGGCGAACGCCTCCTCTGGAGCATGGACCCAAACACAGACCCCAAGATGACCAGAGAGAGACTTCACAGTCTAGCGGTGTTTCTGTGGAAAAGAGATGCTCATTAGATTAAAAAAGTTCAGGGCTATCTATGCTTCTAAGTCAAGTCTAGACAAGACCTTTAAAGAGATTACAGTCTTCCTTTTGAGCCAAGGATATACTTGGCAACCAGCAGCAAAACAATGGAATTACATTTTCTTTAAAACTGAACTAAACAAAAGAGTAAAGTATTGGACCAAGAATAGACCCTTGGGGTACTCCGCATGTTCCACTCAAGAGATTAGAGTTGCATGCACTAATATCCACTGAAGGTAGAAAAACACATCTTACAGAAATCTTCTAAACTCTTACTTTATTATTTAGTTCCTCTAAGAAAAGTTTTGACACACAGGTACCTGAAAAGCGCTGAGGAATGATAGAATTGGGCAGAATGTGGTTAGACACAGTGTTCTGGCGGTCAGTGAATCTACGCTGTCGGGTAATTCTAATGCTGGCAATAGGTGGAAGCTCCTTTAGTCGAGGGTAGTAGAAGGAGTTGGCTGGGTGGTTTGGCATCTGAGATGTGATCTGAACAAGTCAGCAGAAAAATATTTTGTTAGAAAAGCCAGCAGGTTCTCAGTAGAATGCCAAAATCACAATAGCTCCAAAACACATGCTGGAAAAGGATGGAGCGGGGGAGGGGTCAGGCTCAAATCCCTTCAGGTCAGACATGAGGGCTGCCAGGCAATCATTTAAATGGAGCCACCTATGAATGATGTCCCATTTTCATGCTACTTATTCTAAGAATAAGACATAAAATTTCAACAACATCCAAGTGGAGATTTGAACAGATGATGTTTTTTTGTACCGATCATACCTGTGTGATGTTTTCTGGTGGACTGGTGGGGAAGTTGGGAGAGGAGAACGTGAATCCACTATCTGTCCCTGCATCATAAGGTTGGAGATCAAATGTCACCTCCTGTTTCCAGTGGTTCCCCTCACAGAGACTCAGACTATCCACACCGACAAACCAGTCGGGGCTGGGGATTATTTTCACCATCAGGGACAGCTGTTGGTCAAAGACAGTAACACAATGTAAAAAGTGATGTATAGCCCATAACCAAATAACTAGTAGTTAAAGTTTAATCAGTCCTGTGATAATTTTATAGCTCAACATTACAAAAAACACAAAAAGCTTCAAAATAATTGTGTAGGATGTTAAAGCCATCCATTTATTATCTTCCATTTGTTCCTGTCGGGTCTTCAGCTTGAGCAGGGAGGTACAAACATCTTTTCTCCAGCCACCTCTTCTGGGAGGACTCCAAGGCATTTCCAAGCCAGAAGAGAGACATATTCTCTCTAGTGTGTGTTGGGTCCTCTTCAAAGCCTCCTCCAAGTCATTCCCATCACCTGCAAATAGCAGAGATGGAATCCTGAGGCCACCAAACCGGACTCTCTCCACTCCCTGGCTACACCAAGAAATTCTATTCATAAAAGTTATGAACAGAATCGTGATAATGGGCAGCCCTGGCCAAGTCCAATTCTCTCTCTGATTGGGTTTGACTTTATGTCAGTAATGCAAACTAAGCTCTTGCACCGATTGTATAGGGGAGGCTAAGGAGAGTGATGCTCCTATTATTGGAGCACACCCTCTGATCCCTCTTTTTGAAGAGGAAACACATTGGCACTGCCCCCGTTATTCACGCAATGTTGCAAAGGTCTGTCAACCAACATAACCCATCAACGTCCACTTTGAGGAACTCAGGGTGGCCTCATCCACCAGAGCATGCCACCACAAAGCTTTTTAACTACATCGATGAACTTAGCCCCGGTTATGGATGGACTAAAGCCCAAGTCCCCTGACTCATCTTCCTCCATGGAAGGCATGCTGATGGGATTGAGAAGGTTCGAGAAGTATTCTTTCCACCGCTCAATGACGTGACTGGTTAGGTCAACAGCACCCTACCTCCACTATACACAGTGTTGGTAAAGTGCTGATTTGACCACCTCAGCCACCTGATGGTTTGCCAGAATCTCCTTGGAGCCGAATGAGTATCTATCCAAGGCCTCACCAAACTCCTTCCACATCTGAGCTTTTGATTCATCAACAGCCAGGGCTGCAGCCAATAACCTTCAGGTGCCTCCAGAGTCCTACCAGCCAACAAAGCCCAATAGGACTCCTTCTCCAGCTTGGCAGCCACCCTAACCCAAGGTGTATTGAGTTTGAGAATTGCTGCTGCGAGAAGCACAGACAACCTTGTGTCCGCAGCTCAAGGCAACTACATTGAGAATGGAGACTCAGAACATGGCCCACTCAGTCTCAATAACACCCCGCCCTCAGCTAGGCTGTGGTTAAAGTTCGCTCAGAGTTGTGAGTTGAAGATCTTTCTGATGGATATTCTCCCAGGTGTTCCCAGAAAACCCTTATAACATGTTTGTGTCCACCAGGTCTGTTGGACATCTTCTCCTGCCATCTGAGCAGGTGGTGGACCCACAGGAAAGCAAACCTATGTTACGCATTTGGGCTGAGCCCAACCAGGCCCCATAGGTAAAGGCCCGATCACCAAGTGCTCATTGACAAGCTCTTCCCCCAGGCCTGGCTCCAGGGTGGAGCCCAGGTAACTCACGATGGTGCGAGACAAATCAAGCTTCTTGCTGTTTTGCGTCCATACGAGTGTTCTGAATCGTTCTTTATTTGGCCTGTCATGTAGGACTAATCTGCCTTGGGAGACCCTACCAAGAGCAATTGCCCCCAACAGCATAGCTCCTAGGATCATTCAGGCACACAAACTCCTCCACCTTGATGAGGTGGCGATTAACAGATATTGTCAACACAAAACAAATAGTTCATAAATAGAAAGATAATATGTCATCAAAGGGTTGACAGTTAAAAAGGACAAAACAATGTTTAAAAAAGCACAAAGGTATCAGGAAGATATCAATCATACGTGGCTTTCTAAAATCAGATCAAGTTTAGTTTTAGTCAGGAAAATTACAAAGTATGACTGATACAGACCAAAGCATTACTTGTCAGCCGAAGAAAAAAAAAATGTCAGTACTTTATACCAGTTCAAGCAGGCCTGAGGTAAACTAACTTCTCAGAAAATCACCCATTAACAAAGATTTGTGAACCAAACCTTTTCGTAAAGGCTTTGTGGGGAAGTTATTCCCTGGCATTCTGTCATTTCTCACCATACGATGTTCAAAACTCTGGCATGAAAGGAGACGAGCAATTAGCATTTTTTTAAAGGAATGCCAGACCCTCGTTAAAATTATGTTGCTACCCCTAAAGATTTGGCATTATTTTGAAATAACAAAACGCTTGACTAAATTTGCCCTTCCCCATACTTAAATAGACACTTTAATGTATTATTCATCGGTTCATTTCAAACTACGCACAAGGAAGTATGACTGTTTTAACAATCCCAGTTTGGACATTGATTTAGGAGTCGAATGAATGAAGTCACAGGAACCACGGTGACATCGGTCAAGATAATAAATGCAATAAGCCTGACATCACACACATGCAAAGTAGATAAAGGGATTTTGATTTTGTGACTCTAGGAAGCAGGAGCCTGCATGTGTGTGTGTGTGTGTGTGTGGACCCAGTCTGTCTCCTGAATGATGTATGCCTTCTGAGAAGTGGTGATCTCATAGCGGAAGCAGCACTTGGGGTCACACTGAAGTGGCAGATGACCAGAAACTGCACATTTGAGAACACTTCTTCAGCTGCAGATAAATATCCGAGGATTTGGGCCCAGCTTTGATGTCTTGTGGTGTGAGGGTTATGAATCAATCAGAACAGACGGCCTTGAGTTGGACAAAATACCAGGACCGGATCACTGGGTAAGTAAAAGCTTCTTGGGCAGGAGATGCAGTGTATCAAAAAGACTCAAGGGGTCTTTTTGTTGGCTGTGACCCACAATGAAGGATATAAACCAAATCAGAATAATATTTTCCTCTTTGTTCTTGTTCTTTTACCTCCCTGGTTTTCAGCCATCTCCGAAACAAGTTTCCAATAAGTCATCCTGCTGTTTCCATTGGCCAAGCTGCAAAGACGTCATCTCCCTCATCATCAGCTAGATGATGGTTTGTATTATACATGTCAGAAAGCACATTTAATGCAGACTGGTTCTCAAAGCTTCCTCTTGCTTTTTCTCCATCAAATCGTCCTCTGAGCAAATGCTGTGAGCTGGTACAATGCAAGCGATCATGTCCGGAAGCACCTCAGCTCAGTTTCTTTCATGTGCACGTATATATATATATATATATATATATATATATAAGTTTTCATCTTTTTTGAATTACTTATTTAACAAAGTGAAACAGTTTTGAATGTGGAGACAGAATTCCTTTGGAACACCGCTGGCATTTCCTATAAATGATTTTGTTCAAGAGGAAAAACATAGCACTTTTAAGCGAACAACAAAAACAACATGAAGAGGCACAGTCACAGTGAGACGAACAGGATCCTACTTTGCAGTCATGTCCAACACAAACACGCAAAGATTTATTTTTCTGTTTTGATCACTGATCTAAAAACAGATAATTACGAACCTCTTGGGTGACAAGTTTACAACCTGCTGTTCGTGGTCAGCACTTGCCAAAAATGCCCTCTGACAGTGTTATTTACAATTCTCACAACCTCAGGTTCAAGCGTGTTGAGCAACCGGTGCACTAATGTAGGTCAACAGACTTTCAGACAAACACCTATTTCTAAAAGCCCTAATAAAAATGCACCTTTGCTTTTCACAGTTTTTCCTCCCATTAATCATCTGCATATGATGGTTTTAGTATGCTGGTTTTCCAAAGCGCTGTACATCAAAATTTTCACATTTTTTTAAGCCTTGGCTCTAAATTAGGCTCAAGCCTGAAAAGAAAATTGAACATGATCTTTGTTGACAGAATTATACAACGGCAGGGGTAAACTCTGCGTCCAGAAGTGAGGAACGACACAGCCCTAAAGCTCTTATGTGAATTGTGTAGTTCAGATAGGTTGGTCGCTTTGATTTATGAATTTATCATTGTGTAAGTTTGATGCTAAAAATGTTGAAAAATAGTCATAAGATGTGGCTACTGCTATTAATCAATTCTGGTTTAACTCTAAAATGGTGCACGCCAAAGAACTGTTGATTTTCTGTGGGCACTTCAAGACATCATGGCAATGGTGACTTATAACATTAACATTGTCCGATATATATAGTGCGTCCAATTTGTCAGACTTTTTAAAGTCCAAAGTGCAATAATCAACTGGAACAAACCAGAAGTAAAATTTCTGACCAACCCTGACAACAGAACCCTGAAGGCTTACATCAGCTATATAAACGTGTTGAAGTAGCCACATAAATGTAAACATTTATTTTAACTTCTATTCATTTTTAATTTATAATCAGTCGCCACTATACGACTTCTCTTTGTGAAAATATTGCTACAGATAAAAATGCACGAACACACAGAAAAAAAACCTAAATTTGTTGTCTGCTCATATTCTTTAGCAAAGTAAAAAAAGTAGCAAATGTTAACGTTTATTTATTTTATTTATTCAACTTTTAACTGGAGAACATTTTAATGAATTTGGTGGGACGTCAGTTCCTGATCAAAGTTCAGACTTTTGGGATAGATCCTAAAAAATAGACTTAATTGAAGGCCTGATAGCTTAGCATAAATGCTAACATGGGAAGCCAACACATTATGGTATCTTGTGGCCACACAGGATCTAATTAGTTAGTTAGTTAGTTAGTTAGTTAGTTAGATTTACACTGTTGACTTAAAAGCAACTACATATATATATATATATATATATATATATATATATATACATATACTGAATATATATATATACACAGTGCCTTGCAAAAGTATTCGGCCCCCTTGAACTTTTCAACCTTTTGCCACATTTCAGGCTTCAAACATAAAGATATATAAAAAAAAATTTTGTGAAGAATGAACAACAAGTGGGACACAATTGTGAAGTGGAATGAAATTTATTGGATGTGTCAAACTTTTTTAACAAATAAAAAACTGAAAAGTGGGGCGTGCAATATTATTGGGCCCCTTTACTTTGAGTGCAGCAAACTCACTCCAGAAGTTCAGTGAGGATCTATGAATGATCCAGTGTTGTCCCAAATGACTGATGATGATAAATAGAATCCACCTGTGTGTAATCAAGTCTCCGTATAAATGCACCTGCTCTGTGATAGTCTCAGGGGTCTGTTCAAAGTGCAGAGAGCATCATGAAGACCAAGGAACACACCAGGCAGGTCCGAGATACTGTTGTGGAGAAGTTTAAAGCCGGATTTGGATACAAAAACATTTCCCAAGCTTTAAACATCCCAAGGAGCACTGTGCAAGCAATCATATTGAAATGGAAGGAGTATCAGACCACTGCAAATCTACCAAGACCCGGCCGTCCCTCTAAACTTTCATCTGGAACAAGGAGAAGACTGATCAGAGATGCAGCCAAGAGGCCCATGATCACTCTGGATGAACTGCAGAGATCTACAGCTGAGGTGGGAGAGTCTGTCCATAGGACAACAATCAGTCGTACACTGCACAAATCTGGCCTTTATGGAAGAGTGGCAAGAAGAAAGACATTTCTCAAAGATATCCATAAAAAGTGTTGATTAAAGTTTGTCACAAGCACCTGGGAGACACACCAAACATGTGGAAGAAGGTGCTCTGGTCAGATGAAACCAAAATCAAACTGTTTGGCCACAATGCAAAACAATATGTTTGGCATAAAAGCAACACAGCTCATCACCCTGAACACACCATCCCCACTGTCAAACATGGTGGTGGCAGCATCATGGTTTGGGCCTACTTTTCATCAGCAGGAACAGTGAAGATGGTCAGAATTGATGGGAAGATGGATGGGGCCAAATACTGGACCATTCTGGAAGAAAACCTGTTTGAGTCTGCAAGAGACCTGAGACTGGGACGGAGATTTATCTTCCAACAAGACAATGATCCAAAACATAAAGACAAATCTACAATGGAATGGTTCACAAATAAACGTATCCAGGTGTTGGAATGGCCAAGTCAAAGTCCAGACCTGAATCCAATCGAGAATCTGTGGAAAGAGCTGAAGACTGTTGTTCACAAACGCTCTCCATCCAACCTCACTGAGCTCGAGCTGTTTTGCAAAGAAGAATGGGCAAGAACTTCAGTGTCTCCATGTGTAAAACTGACAGAGACAAACCCCAAGAGACTTGCAGCTGGAACTGCAGCAAAAGGCGGAGCTACAAAGTATTAATGCAAGGGGACCGAATAATATTGCACGCCACACTTTTCAGTTTTTTATTTGTTAAAAAAGTTTGACACATCCAATAAATTTCATTCCACTTCACAATTGTGTCCCACTTGTTGTTGATTCTTCACAAAAATTAAAATTTTATATCTTTATGTTTGAAGCCTGAAATGTGGCAAAACGTTGAAACGTTCAAGGGGGCCGAATACTTTCGCAAGGCACTGTATATACAGTATATATGTATGTGTATATATATATATATATATATATATATATA
>NC_056501.1:23434094-23441308 GCF_014905685.2 Nematolebias whitei
AGATAGATATATATATGCACATACATACATATAAAGCTTTTTGCCTGGTGACATTTTGAGTGTCGTCCAAATACAACGAAGCACAAATCAAGGTTAAAAATTAACAGATGGCACTGATGGGTCATCTTAGTTTTCTTCAGGCAGATACAGGAGGTATTCCTCCTCGCTCTGTTTTTTTTTTGCCAAGCTAATTGGCAGCTAGCTTTGTATTTACCATACATAAAGTGGCCCCTGTCAGCTCACGAGTTCAGTGAGACGAACAACAAACAGAGACTACACTGCGCAGGATGGATGTAGGCGTTTGTGGCTGCTGAGTTCAAGCACTTCAGGTAAACATAGTACTAGACATAGTAGAAAGAAGTGGTTCAATGTGTGGTTGGAGTGGACTGACGATGATAAGAGAGGCTTGGGTCAAACATATGGTTTTTGAGACTCACTGTGTCTGAGCATGTTAGTTTTTTCACAGATGAATAGCCTATAGATTTTTGTTGAATTTCACTTGTTCATACCAGTGGATTACGGGGCTGCATGACCATCTCTGTGGAGCTGTGCCCAATGCCGTTAGGAATACCAGCTGTTCGGTGCATGGCTCCGACGGAGCGTCTTTTTCTCGCCTCCTTGGCTGCCTTCATCAGCTCCACCGTCACCCCAAGTTCAGCAAAGCTCTGCACCCCTGGACTGGCTGATGCACCCTCCTCCCACAGCCTAAAATGGTGATTATGGCTGACCGCTAAAAGAAAGAGAAAGAGAACGAAGAAAGAGAAGACCATGTCTATGTCAGTGTCAGTGAAGCACCACAGAGCCTTGGCCAGACAGTGAGATCATTTCCACCATGGAGCCGAAATGTATTTCTACAACTGCCCCCTACTTCCTGCTCTTAAAATGATTGTTTGAACTCATTGTGAAGGAATTGTCCATACGCATGTATTATTGTAAGGGTTTATTCTCTATCCATCACTGCTAAAACCACAACACAGGTCTGAGCTGCCAGGAGGTCGGCCAGGATCCTTCAATTGGCAGGCAGATGGAGGACAACAAATTACTTTAACTAGTTTGGAAATACTTATTGGTACTTTTTTGTATTCTCGGTGCCAACTGGGCCTTGTGCTCCACTGTTTTTTTCTGTAGTTCTGGCTATCAATGAAATCTGTAAAAATTAAGACCAAGCCTTAGATTTGAAGCCCAGGTTGCGGAGCTCCATGTTCAAACCCACAAAGCCACTGGTCTGGGCCAGTGGTTTAAAGGGCAGAGTGAGGTTAGCCAGAAACACGTTGACAAATGCTCTGATGGTTCTGCCTTACCTCACTCCTCAGAGCTTCGTAAAGACTCACTCACACAACCATGCATTTGAATCTAAATAGTCCTGACACATGTACGAACACACACGCGCACAACCTGTCCAGCACACTTCACACACTATCTTGTTTCTCTCCAAACAGCCACTACTTGTGCGCTTAATTGCATTTCCATCCTAACAAATTTCCCACTAAACCTTGAAACTTGATAGTGCATCACGTTTAAGCCCCACCAAGACTTCAAAGTCTAAAATTGCTTGTGCATTTTTTGGCTCTGACAACTCCATATACCCTCACTGATATTTACAATAAAGCAAGACAAGCCCATGGAATGCCCCAAAAAGTTTTAACAAGTTTATTATGTCAAACTCCGTCTCCAGCCTCCTTTTTGTTCCCTATAGGACACTGACAGCCCACTTACTCCCTTGTGCTTTTATTCCCCTAAGACAAAGACTGACTCTTACCATGCCAATGGAAATAATTACAGATGTGTCAGAAATGCTGGTGCCTGTCTCAGTTTGGAAAAAGTGGGACATCCACCTCCTTCAGGGCAAGAGGGCACCGCTGGGACAGCTGGAAACCAGACAAGGCCACTGCTTCCACAACCTTAACATTTATGTATCCCCATTTCTTAACAGCTTCAATCTGTCCAGGTACTATTATTTGGTAAAAAGGAGAGAATAAAGGGATCAA
Source organism: Nematolebias whitei (assembly GCF_014905685.2). Classification (NCBI taxonomy): domain Eukaryota; kingdom Metazoa; phylum Chordata; class Actinopteri; order Cyprinodontiformes; family Rivulidae; genus Nematolebias; species Nematolebias whitei. Next base: position 23,436,083 of record NC_056501.1, read on the forward strand.
GCAGAAGAAACCCTTTTTTGATAAATCCTGGCTCAGAGGTAAGTGGTCTGACAGAGTACACCTCAACTATCATCACCCACCTTCACCAGCCCCCAAACCACCACTATGGTTTTTACCGCCAACACTGTGGTAAACCAGCGGAAATGTGGAACAGAGCGTACGACTGACTGAAAGACAGAGAAAGATTAAAGATGTGGCTGGACAGCAGTTAGAAAAACAAAGGCAAATGCCATCTGGTAACATTTAGACAGTACTTTTTTTTTCTGTTCCTTTCTGCCTTTTCTTTTTGCTTTGTGTATGACGAACGTGCTCTAAATATCTATGACATCAAACTTTGGGTGAAGCAGATTTTCGGTTTCTGTCATTAATAGCCCTTTAACTTGACTTGTGAAAAGATCTGAAAAGGCCACTGGACATTCATGTGTTCCAGGTAAAACATTCAATTAAAAGAGACGGGTTCTTGCAGTCTTCCTCACCGATCAGTTTGGACCACTGCGCAGGGGGTCGGAACAGCGGATACTGCTTTGGAAAGGCCTGTGGGCTCCAGTGACCCGTAAAGACCAGGATGTAAGACGCAGGAGTCTTGGCTGTGCAGCCTGTCTTATTGAATGGTCGCACGGGGTCGGCGAAAGCGAGGCAAAACTTCACAAGCATCACGAGCAGCTTCCACAGCCAGCCATAGGTCAGGTGCTCTGATGACATCATCTGAAAGGAAGGTAGAAAAGAAAAAAGGTGTTATTGGTCTTGTATGGAAGAGTTGGACCATGCACATGTCTAAGCTTTCGGAACAAACACTGTTTATGATCCTTATAGATAATAAAAACCCTACTGAGTTTTTATGTTGTAAAGTGGGCAGCACATTTTGAAATAGATAGTTGTCTCACAACATTTGGGAACATACGCTTCTTAAGCTGGCAGACGAAAGGGTTTTGGTTTGAGCCAAACCCTGGACAACCCTAGAAAATGAGAAGAAAGTGGAAAATTCCACACCCCTGCCCTCATATCAAAACCCGGCCATTTTTATCTAAGAACAAAGTCGACTGAACCCACTGACCCTTCAAGCTTTCGAATACTCCTTTGGGCCCGGCTGACTGTGTGTGGACCCAGAGCCAGCGTCTGGCTGCAGGTCAACTGTTAATATTCATCAGGAATGTCTGTTACGGGAGCTGACCTGAAATAAAACAACCCGTATGACACCTCTGAAGATGGATGTAAACTCTGTGTGATCTCACTGACTGACCATCCACTGACCAGCAGCGGCTGAGTCAGACTCGCCCCGATTAGGAGGCAGAGCGATGAGGGAGGAGGGCACGCGAGTGAAAATCCCTTTTGAGCTTTATATAAATCATGGAACAGAAAGGAACCATGTGTTTTTGTGTCTTCGTATACTTTTCAACCCATCTCTGTCTGGTTCGGGGTGCGGCCGAATTAAAATGTCACAACTATCCTGCAGTGCAGCGTATGATGATGTGCACTGTATGATCTTCATCCTAAATTTACTCCAGACGTGGGTTTTCAAAGCTGCATGGAGGCACCATTAAGGCTAAAATGTATAAATACTTTTCTGGAGCATTGGGTGTAAAAAAAAAAAAAAAAAAGGCACATTAAAACATAATATCAAGCATTCATAATTTCATTTAATGACGTTTTTTTAAATTGTTTAAATCTTTGTTGATGTTTGGATGTTCCAGAGTGTCATTTCCATGCATTTCTATGCTGTAGCTGAAACTCCAGGCAGCTGGAGAATGCAGACGGTTAAATTTGGGTGAGTCAACCCCAGCGCACAAACACACACCCCTTCACCATCAACACACATAACGCCCCTTGACCTATCACATATTGTCCCCAAAGTCTATTTCCAGGGGTCAGATTGAATTTCTCGGCCAACATGGCTGCAAAAACTCCAACTCTGACACTTTTCTCACCGCAGTCTGCTGCTGAGTGTTTTATCAATTCCCTGTCTCCATTAAATGCGTATTAACCACAGTTTAACAGACATCCATAAAAATACCTTGAGTGTGGAGCCACACTGGCCCCAGTTTTGATCCAGCTGCTTAGTGACCAAGTTTGTCGCTCCGCAGGAGGCAGATCCAGGTTGAGAAGCGAAAGAGTCCAACTAATTCAAAAAAGCAACTTTTATCGCAACGTGACGATGCTGCTATTTGAGACTTGAGGTTAAAAAAGAAATCACGACTTAAATGCAGTTTAGCATCTGGTTCTGAGCTGCCGCTGTCCAATCTGCTCTCTTTATTATGTTTATGATAAGAGGACTGGTCCTCGCCCTGTGATGGACTTGTGACCTGTTCAGTGCGTGCCCTGTCTCTCTTACAGTGACAGCTGGACATAAGCACAGCTGGAAAAAAGTGGTTAAAGAAAATGGACGAATGGATGGGATGGTCCTTTAGAAAGTTCACCCAAACAGTTGTTCAACAAAGTGAATGGACTTCTCTTCATGTTTTGTGCTGCTTCCCATTGGAGTAGTATTCACAATTAAAAAAGAAATAAATTTTAAAAAGTAGCTTTCCATGCTTTTAAATGGTCATTGGTTGCTATGTTTATGCTAACTGAGCACATGTGCAAACCTCTCTTCTGCTCATCCCTTATGTGGGTCTCTTTTGAGAACAATATGCTTCATATTTTGGACAGAAAGCTAGATAGTTTGAGAGAGAAGTGAAGGAAGCCATATTTGACAGGAAGACCAACATTGAACAGAGAAGGAGGACTTTGGTTTCACCTTACGTTTTAAATCTAATCCCCAGTTGTTTTTTCTCCAAGGGTTAAACGAGTTGTTGTGAATGCACAAGAGTTTTTAATAGTTTCAGCCATGCCACAGGGAAATGGCATTTTAGGAGCCTGGAAACTGTAGATTTTGAAAACAGGTTTCAGAGGGAATTAATCTCGTTTTTGTGTAGACACATTGTGAAAATGATCATGTCATAACCCTGCCTCTAATCTAACCTAAAACCTGAGGATGTCTTCTTCTTCTTGTGTTTACATTTGACTCTCGGTTTTATGTGCATGCTCCACATCTTGTTTCTAGTTTTGGACGTATTTCCTTGGCAGTGTTACAGCGCCACTTACAGGTCTGGCATGGCTACTACAGCGTTTTGGGCTGTTTTTGGTGTTTTTGTGTGGATAAAGATGTTTATAGTAATGGTCCGTGTTTAGACCTTGTCCGCACAGAAAGAAAAAACAGCATTGCTTCTACAAATGTCTTGAGCCACACAGAATCCCTTAAAATGACCTAACGTGCTGTAGTAACCATGCCAGTCCTGTGAGGGGTGCTGTAACACTTCCAGGAAAATACAGGAAACAAGGAAAGGAGCTTAAAGCGTGCATGCTGGGTGTGAAACCCAAACACGACAAGAAGAGAATGTCCTTGAGTCAGAAAATATATTTTCTTGTGGCTGGTCCAGGCAAACAAAAACCAGAATGACCCAGAGGAGTGAGGGGAGGTAGAGTGCTTTGCATGTGAGTTCAGCTTGAACAAAAGGAGCAGATCACTGCAGTGTGGAACGCTACATCCATCAGTTCATATGAGACATCTGTCCAGCCACTTTGTTGAAACATTTTAGGTTTTGCCATCTCCTGGATGACTTGATTGACTAAGGATGAACATTTTCAGCTGAAAGCTTACAACATAAAAAGCAAACTTTTATTCTGAAAGGATCTGTTTCAGATAAAGCGTGACACTTTGGTTTTGGTGAAGCCTTTGACCTTTTGAACTTCTCACACCGGCAGGACCACACACACTAAAGAGACATTTCTTGAATTCCCACAGAACACATAGATCTGCATTATTTTTTATTCACACCCATTTGTCACCAATACAACGACTTTACATGGACCTGTAAATTAGTGAACATGTCCATCAGTCAATTTGGACATATTTTACAAAGTGTTGTTTTTTTTTTTAGCAGAGGTTAGGTGTGACTCAGAGACAAACATATCTGCTGTCACCCTTTGGACACCCTTCATGCACATTACAGCAGCTTCATGCAGAGATAACGCAAACACCTCAGCTCACATGCACAGACAGTCAGGCATGCACACACCAGCACATTGTGCACACTTTGCTTATTTTTTTACAAGGACACAGTGAGGAATTTGCTTCTAATTGAAAACTTTCATTGGATAATTGTGGATTTAAGAGTTTTGTGTGACGTAAAATGATGCACCCATCTGTCTTGAATTTCTTTTCACTCATGCCTGCTCAGCGGGCAAACGTCTGTTGCATTCACGCATGCACAGAGAAACACAGACCCTCATGGTGCATGCTCACAGGAGGTCTGAAACTCGATCAGGACAGTAAAGAGGGAAGCCTAGATGTCCCCCCCCCCCCCCCCAAAAGTAGGTGAGCTGCAACATCAGCAGAAGAACAACAGGATTGACGGTGCATACAGATATCTACAAACTGTCAAGTGGCTGTAGATTTTTAAAAGACATTTTTGCACAACTGCTTCAGAACCTGGCGTACGGTTGATGGTGGAACACCCCCCCCCACCCCACAAATCTCTTAGAGTTCACCAAATATTTGAGCGTTGTATTTATTTATTTCAGCTCCCCTGAAATCAATTGATGTACCAGTGGAACTATAGTGCTGTTTATTTCTGCTCTGTTAAATCAAACTCTCTGCAGATTTGAATTTAACACACGCTGGTGCAGACCTACATGTTTAAACGTAACGATGCACCAAACACAGTTATAGCTGGTGTTTTTCTCTTCAGCTGTTCTCCTCAGCGCAGCGAGTGAACTTGCCTTAGAGGTTTCACCATTGTTTTACGCCAAACTCTCTGTCTGACGTAACCCGGGCTCCAACCTGAAGCCTCAGGACTATGAGACCACTGCACTGACCACTGAGCCACCGCGGCCCCCGATGCACTAAACTTACACAATGTTCTACAATTCAACGTCAAATCCTAACTATCTGCACCGTCTGTAGATTTTTCTGTTAATATTTTGTGTATATTTTCAGTATAAAGATGTTATAAACTAGCACTTTTATCACTTTACATGCCAGTTATTAACTCACAGTATAGTTTGAATTGACATTATGATCATTTTTGCTTTTGTTGAGAGAATGCTGCTGTTTTTTTTTTTTTAAGGAAAGATCTGAAATGAATGGATCTCATGTAAGTCCAACCCCTGCAGGTTTTTGTTCACAGAGAGTGGAAGTGAAGTGTGTGTGTGTGTGTGTGTGTGTGTGTGTGTGTGTGTGTGTGTGTG
>NC_056501.1:23441318-23454886 GCF_014905685.2 Nematolebias whitei
TGTGTGTGTGTGTGTGTGTGTGTGTGTGTGTGTGTGTGTGTGTGTGTTCCTTACCTGTGTTGGATCAGTTTGCAGTGACAGTGAAGCAGCAGCACGATCACAGATCCGTCACTTTCCCCTGGAACTGGAGCAGCCCTATCAACCTGCGCTCATCCGTGGGCTGCCTTTATCTCCTTCCAACACTTCTCTCCTCCCTTCTTTCTCTCTCTTATTGTCTCTCCTCATGTTACCCTCCTCCTCCTCCTTCCTCCCCCTACCTCTCCTTGTATGGAAGCAGTTAATGTCCTTCTCTTCTATCCTCTCCCTCTACTTTTTCAGCGTGTCTTTCGGCAACCTCATTTCCAGCCAGGAAATCAACAAGGCCTCTTAACAAACGCTCCCTCGGAGTGGTGTATTTTCTTGCCCCCGTTTCTCAGCACAAGATGGCAGACTCAAGCAGTGTAGAGTTGCTGAAAATGGCAGAGTAATGGAAAGAGAAATGAAGGATTTACACACCGACTTGCAGCCTGCCTGACCGATGAGAGCTGTCTGGATTGAAGCAGTGGGTTTTAACTTCTGCAGCTAATTTCACTTTGATTGGAAATTGCAGCAAGTCAAAGGGCTTTAAATGATCCCCCTCCTCCCGTCTTTGAAGTAATTCTCTCCTGTGGCAGATCCAGCTGTGATCTCAGATGAGGAACCCTCTGGTTGGGGTGTGTAAGTGGGAAGAGTGGTCACCCAACAGCTGGTACACACATGGACAACCAGGGAGGTTTCTGCGAGGCCGCTCTGACTAAATAAGACTGTTTGCGCATGTGTTTGAGTTTACTCTAAACAAAAAGTGTTTCTGATCACGACTGACTGCAGTGACAAATGGGCAATCTTTGTGCCACCAGGCCGATCTGCTTCACACACAATCAGGAGTTCAACCGTGTTGGCCTGTAGATGTACATCGGCTTCACTAGAAAGACAAATCTTTTAGACGATCAGATCTGGCTCGCTTTCCAGGAACAAGGGGCAATGAAGTAAAGCAGAACCAAAAGTTAGATGCGGATCAGGTAACAATTAGGACTTCATGTCCTGCAGTCAAAGAACAATCAGGCAAAGCGTCTCTCCATCTGTTTTCTCACGTCATCGTTTTAGATTCTGTCATCGTTTTGCTTTCTTCTTGTCTTTCCATTCTGCTGCTGTATGTTGATTACACTAATAAAGGGTCATTTAACTGTAATATGCATTAAGTACTGTATAGTGCATCATGCATTGGCTCTTACTGGACCGTAAAACTGAAATTGCACAGATTTAGGAGAATAAGAAACATTAAAAAACAAGCATTATTTAAAAACAAGCAGCCGATGAAGTAATAGCTTTGCTTGACGAAGTTTTAAACAAAAGTCCAATGCAATCTTTTAGTGCTCAAAGTATGTTTTGGAGGTGCTTCTCAGCTACTACCACTCCAATTTTTTGTTCAATACATGCAAAATTAGCTGAGTTGTAGCTATTTTTTGTGTAAGAAAAATTTGATTAACTGTTGCATCCATCTTTAATCAGATTAACTCTAAAAGTCAATTAAGTCGTATATCCGATAATTAGTTTCTGAGAGTTTAATTAAAATCCAACAATGCTCAGTCAGGTCATCTGGACGGTTTCTTTTTTTTTGTTGACGTTGCGCCCTCCATCCGAAGGGCTTCATCAGTCTGATGAGTCACAAACAAACTGTTTTCCCCACTAAGCAGTACACTCCTACAGTGGACCAACCAGTTTGCTGGTGATAAGATGGTTTCTTGGGGCTGTCCTCTCCCCTGTTGATGCCACAGCCAAAGTGGTTCATGCTCAATGAACTGTCCAGATGACCTGAACATTGTTGGATTATTTACCTGGATTATTGAGCATGAACCTTGATTTAATTCAAATCCTATCATTGCTTCATGAATCATAATGATAACAGACAGACAAAAAAACAACATTATTGGCCTCTGTTTATGGCAGCAAGTGATCAAAATCTCCATTTAAACAAACCACAACATTTAGAAGCCACTTTTCACAAGCTTGCAAGGTAAAAACCATCTGAGGTGCGAGGTCTGGCCACTGATGCACCGTGAGAGCTTCCCTGAAGGAAGGTGAGAGAACGGTTTATGCAGGGTGGCGTGAGTCCATAATCCATAATGCTTTCCTTCTGCAGCAGGTGGTGTAGATGTCTTGTAGCTGAGGTAGTGGTGAACCACTGGTTTCCAAGTTTCCACAACTTTGGTAATTTATGATCGTATGTTGTGGTGTTTCCAAACTCCATCAGTATGCATTCAGTTAAGTCACTTTCTGTTTTGGGATGGTAAAAAATGTGAATTTTATTAGCACCCAGTAATTTTTCATTTGTCTCACACACACACTGGGCAAAAAAACCCAAAAAACAGAAAAAAGAACTGCTGTATTTCGTGACTGAGGCCCGATCGCACCACCCAGTGGTCATAATGTGTAACTACATCCACTGTTGGAGCTGCACAGTGCACACGAGCAGCAAATACAACAAAATATCTCATGAATTTATTGAAAAGCTCAGGAAGTACTAAAAATGACTGTAACCAAGTCACTTTTACACATACTAAAATTAAATCTGGTGTAAAAGCAGCCAGGAATCATCTACACTTCTCTGAGCGCTTGTAAGTTATTTTTTAAACCCCTTTCAGTCAAATCCCAATCAGATCCCAGCTCTTTATGATAAATACCTTATAATACCAAATGCCTGCGGTTGACAAAACTTCATTTTATATTATTTTACCTAAATTGTGATTGTTTTATTTTGGCTGTTTGACTTAAATTAGACTTGCACTTCTTTCAAAAGCTAAGGAAATTAGTTTTAAAATTCTCTCGGGTAATTACTATTCTAAGGACTTTGTTTGAACTGGTTTGTATTTGTTCTTTGTGTTCCATAGATTTTGAGCACTTGTTTTACCAATAAGTGGCATGGTGGTGCAGTTGGTAAAGCGGTTGCCTCTCAGCGAGAAAATCGCTGGTTCAAATCCTGGTCTTGGACCTTTCTGGGTGGAGTTTGCATGCATTGGTTTTCTCTGGGTACTCTGGTTTCCTCCCACAGACCAAAAACATGCATGTTAGACTGACTGGTAACTCTAAATTGTTCCAGTGAATGGTTGTTTGTCTTGTTTGTCTCTATGTGTCCCTGTGAAGGACTGGAGACCTGTCCAGGGTGTCCCTTGCCTCTCGCACAGTGATGGCTGGACATGGGCACCAGTGACCCCCATGACTTGAAAAAGAAGAAGCGGATAAAGATAATGGATGGATGGATGGATGTTTTATCAATTCATGTGTATTAAAGCCTTTAGAATCAATGTTCACTTCATAAACAGTTGGAATTCTTTAATAAAAAGAGACAAATTTAGCTAATAAAAAACTATAAACATGTCTTAAATGTAATAATTTTACTTTACAATCTTTTTCCTTAACTCCAAACCTTCTTTTTTCAAACTTCACAAAGAATTTTGTTGTTGTTGGAACCAAGCTGTAAAACCGTAGTTGATCTAGACCTTATCCTATGCGGTTATAAACTTAGACTACTGGAGGATAAATTGACCTCATTTCATCAAATGAATAGTTACAAATAGATACGAATTTGAAATTATTTTTTCTTAACATGTGATTTCTGTCTTTTTGTCTTTCCTCCTAGTGATAAACCATGGCTTCCATCCTGGACCTGTCACTGTGTGTTCGTTTTCTCCTTCCTGCCCTCTCGAACCCAGCCAGTAGAAGCAGAGGCCGCTTGTCCTGAGTCTGGTTCTGCTGGAGGTTTCTTCTTCATAAAGGTGTTTTTCCTTTCCACTGTGTTCGTTGAGGATGGAAGACTACGACGAAGTGATAACTCTAAGCAATCTGCTGGCTCCTTTGATAAATATTGTTATTAACTGATTTTTATATATGTGAATTTATCTGTGCAGTGCCCTGTGATGACTTCTGCTGTAAATTGGCGCTACACGGTCTCCACTATCAGAAATGTTAAAAGCTACCCAAACAGAAAACCTTGGCTGAATGCAGAGGTGTGCACCCTGCTGGAAGCCAGGAACACTGCCTTCAGGTCTGGAAGCTCAGAGGAGCTGAGTAGGACAAGGAAAGAGTTGTGGTTGTTGGTATTAAGAAGGCCAAGGCCACACATGCACAGAGGATTGAGGGTCAATTCATCTCACAAGACCCTCTGAGCATGTGGAGGGGCATTAAGTGCATAACAGATTATAAAGGAAGGAGTGAACAATGCCCCAAAGATCCATCTCTGCCTGATGCCCTCAACAAGTTCTATGCACGCTTTGAAGACGCGAACAGACCACCCAGCACCAGACTCACCTCACCACCGGATGAAGAGCATCTCGGCGTGACCTCAGCCGAAGTAAGGAGTACCTTCAGGAGGATTAATCCGCACAAGGCAACTGACCCAGACAACATCTTCGGAAAAGTGTTGAAGGAATGTGCCGATCAGCTCTGCGAGGTGCTGGCAGACATCTTTAACTCCTCACTTACCCCGAAGACAGTTCCCACTTGCCTGAAGACTGCCACCATCATCCCAGTCCCAAAAAGCTCTACAGTGACTGGTCTGAATGACTATTGGCCAGTGGCCCTCACCCCGATAGTCGCTAAATGCTTCAAAAAACTGGCCATGACTCACATCAAAACAACCATCAACATCAATGAGGACCCTCATCAGTATGCATACCGTGAGAACCGATCAACAGAGGACACCATCTCCTCTGTGGTCCACACTGCGCTCAACCACCTGGAGCAGAAAAACTCTTACGTCCGTATGCTCTTTGTGGACTTCACATCCGCCTTCAACACCATGATCCCCCAAACCCTGATGGATAAACTATCCACATTAGGACTAAGCCCCTCCATTTGCAACTGGGTCCTAGACTTCTTAACAAACAGACCACAGTTAGTGAGGATCCACAACTTCTCCTCCTCCACCATAACCCTCAGCACTGGCTCTCCTCAGGGATGTGTGTTGAGCCCCCTCCTGTTTACTCTGCTCACGTATGATTGTGCAGCTACCCATCCAGGCTGTCACATTGTAAAGTTTGCAGATGATACAACGGTGGTGGGATGCATCACAAACAATGATGAGTCCAGCTACAGGCAAGAGGTGGAACACCTGGAGAGCTGGTGCAAAGAGAATAACCTTCACATCAATGTGAAGAAAACAAAGGAGATGATTGTGGACTTCAGAAGGAACAAAAACATCTACACCCCCCTGAACATAAGAGGATCTGCGGTGGAAGTGGTCTCCAGCTACAAGTACTTGGGTGTACACATGAATGACAACCTCAACTGGAGCAACAACACCACCAGCCTGATGAAGAAAGCTCATCAGAGACTCTACTTCCTCAGGCGGCTGAGACGAGCTGGTCTGGGAAGCTCAGTCCTCACCTCCTTCTACAGGTGTGCAGTGGAGAGCATCCTGTGCTCCAGCATCGACTTGTGGCATGGAGGCTGCACAGCTGCAGAAAGAAAAGCTTTGCAGAGAGTGGTGAAGGCTGCACAGAAGTTTTTCGGAGTCAGTCTCCACAGACAGCTACACCTCTAGATGCAGGAAGAGGGCCAACTGCATCATGAAGGACCCCACTCACCCAGCACTCACACTTTTTGCCCCACTCCCCTCAGGAAGGAGGTTGAGGAGCATTAAGTGTAGAACCACTACACTGAGGAACAGCTTCTACCCTGAGGCTGTTAGACTCATGAATCTCTAACTAGAATAATCACTGTGGAAAAAAATCACATCATGTTGCTGCTGATCTGTTTCATGTTGCTGCTGATCTGTTTTATGTTGCTGCTGATCTGTTTCAATGTTGATGTGTTCATACGTGCTCATCTGCTCACAGACTCATGTTCATGTTTGTGCTGATGTTCGACGTAATGTTTTTATGCTATTAGTGCTTAGTGTATATTTAGTTTATGTTTTTCTTAGTTCATATCTTAGATGTTATTACTGGTTTTCTTTTACATTTTATTGTTGGACATAACTGGGACCCTGTGTACATGATTTCGCTCCACCACATGTACCACATGAGGTGCGAATGACAATAAAGAAACTGACTCTGATTACAGTATATAAATAAATTTAATGAATTAAATTGAATTAATCTTCCCTTTGTTAAGCTTATTTATTTATTGATTGATGTATTTATTTGTTGTTAGTTTTTATTTTCCTATAGGTCTTACATTTAGTCTTAAATATGTACAGGTTTTAATCCCTAATCGACTTTTGTTGTACATTTTCACATAATCAATAAAGTTACGTGAAATCTCGCGATATTACGCGAAGTCCCGCGTGACCATATTTTCCGGAATTGAGACCAAAACAGCCGTAGCTCAGTCATTCCTCAACGTAAAAGGATGCTCCTGGGCTCGTTTGAAAGATAGCAGCTCCAGCGGTCTTATGATTAGTCGGCCCTGGCAGCTTGAAGGCTCACAGTATGCCGAAGTCCAAGAACAAGAGCCAAACGACCCGGGCGAAAGAGTCGCGGCTGGCTATGCGGCTACTGAGAGTGAAGAAGAGAAGAGCCCTAGCAGAGATGGACTACAAGGAGGAATGCCGAGTTCAAGACCGGAAACGAAAACAAATAAAAAGACGGAAAGAATCGCTACAGGCTACAATGAGGACGAACAAAAGAGATGCGGCGTATAGTGGACAGGTTAGATGCTGTAATAAAAATGTTTGGTTGGCAAGCATGACTTATGCCCCTTTTTACTACCGGTGGGCGACCATTACATTGTCTTTTTGTTCGTCTGTCTGTCTTTGTTAGCAAAATATCTCATGAACACCGAACGGATTTGGTTTGAACTCCCAGAAGACAATAGGTGTATATAACACAACAATTTTGGATCATCGGGCGATATGCATTCTTTCAAGTTATGCCACTTTTATTAAAATGTGACTTGCAGGAAAATGGAAGTAAGTTCTGTTTGATCCTGTCTGAAGCAAAATATATTTTGCTCAGACTTTAAAGAACAGGATCGCCGGTTCAAGCCGACAACATCAAAATTGTGGGTGGGGTAGGTGAAGCACCCACACCTGCCCCCACCCTCATTCGCCCCACTCTGGGCCCATGAGCAAGGCCTATCAATCAATCAATCACCTTTATTTTACCAGGTAGAGCCCGTTGAGATCGAGATCTCTTTCACAAGGGTGACCTGGTCAAGTGGTCATCAGCACACGTCACAGGGTAATTGACAATAAGCATTTACATTTATCAAAAGAAAAAAGAAACTACTATCACGATAAATAAACGTTAACAGTTTGAAACCATCCGGATAAGACAGACTTCTGTAGACATTAAATGTAGAACAGACATCAGTTGAAGTAGATAAGAGTTAAAAGTCAACAAAGACATGTATATTTGATAAGTAGTGTTTTAGAAACATCTGCAATGGTCCAGATTTTTGATAACATTATCTGATACGGTTGACATGAAGGATCTAGGCGAGATGAGTGTTGATAGTTTCAAATCTGTCTGTAAGTTGTTCCAGGCTGAGGGGACGGCGAAGCTGAATGCTCTTTTTCCTAGTTCAGTTCTGACCAGAGGAACTGACAGGAGGATTAGGTCATTAGAGCGCAGGGAGTAATGATTGTGTGACGTTTGTATTAGGGAGGTAAGGTATAACGGGACTAGGTTTAGAAGGGTCTTATAGATGAAGGATATCCAGTGAGTGTATCTGCGAGCACTGAGAGAAGACCAGCTAGACTTGACGTAAAGTTCACAGTGATGAGTGCGATAACTGGAATCAGTAATGAATCGAAGGGCACCATGATAAACTGAGTCTAAGGACTGTAGGTATTTTGATGCAGCACTCATGTACAGCACGTCACCATAATCTAATATCGGCATGAAAGTTGCAGCTACTAATGTTCTCCTGGCTTTACATGAGAAGCAGGATTTATTTCTGAAGTAGAAGCCTAGCTTCAATTTGAGTTTAGTGACCATTTTGGAGATGTGGGTTTTAAATGACAGTTTATTGTCAATGTTGAAACCTAGATATTTGTAGGTGGAGACCATTTCTATTTGTTTTCCCTCTTGGGTTTCAATTTGAGGTGGTCTCTCTGGTTGCTGCTTTCTGTTGGATAAAACCATGATCTTGCTTTTGTCAGCATTTAGGACCAGTCTAAGTTTTTGCAGACGTGACTGGATAATATTAAAAGCATCTTGAAGAGATGCTAACCCCCATCTGCTCCCCAAACAGGTCTCCCTTGAAAATGAGTTCTCATGGCTCAGTGCGACTACCTGTATAAATAAAGGCTAAATGAGGTGATGATTGAGCACAGTTCCTGTTTAACTGTAGTTTCTCCATGTCGCCAAGAAAGCTGGGCGATCATGTAATCAGCTCGGTGTTGTCTGTCTGTTAAATACCTCATGAACCGGTGGACAGATTTTAATGGCCTTCTAAAGTTGTCTTCTAGACTCGAGTTCATCCACATATGAACACACAAAAAATCCTAAATGCAGACGTGGTTGTGGCAAACCTGTACCAGATGCTGTATCAAAAACAAGAAACAAGGAGTGGAGCGTTGACTTGGTGCAAACTGTAAACACTGAACCAGAGTTTTCTCCCTCTTCCCCGTCTCGAACCTTTTTGTTGTGAGTCAAATAGGTGGTGTGTGTTGTTCATCAACCTTGTCTGTAATTTAAAATAATACATTATATGAAGGTTTTGCTGTAGTTGTGCAATTGGGTTCTGGAGCATCTTCAGCACAAACGCAAACATGGAATCCATCCATCCATTATCACACCCTGGACATGTCCAAGTCCATCACAGGGCAGCATAGAGACAAACAAGACTGTTAGTACACTCTCATACACACCTAGGGACAATTTAGTTCCCAATCAGCCTAACATGCATGTTTTTGGTCTGTGGGAGGAAACCAGAGTACTTGAAGAAAACCTACACATCACGGAGAGAACATGCAAACTCCACCCAGAAAGACTCCCAGCCAGGATTCGATCTGGCAACCTTCTTGTTGAGAAGCAACAACTCTTATCAACTGAGCCACCAAGCATGGAACCTGCCATTATTATTGTGGTTTTGTCTGATGAGCTTGGGTCATAAGTTTGGTTAGAAGTGAGGCTACAACTTACTTGTTTTCAAAAGATCGACTGTCCAGATGAAAAGGTATGCGTGGGTGACGTTCCAAATTTTTATCTCTAAAACTCATTTTCAAAAAATGTCATTTTGGGCTTCTAAGACTGTTTTCATGTGGACGCATTGCTGAAACAATAATAAATAACTTGTGTATTCACAAAACGCTGCTCCTGTGTGCCCTTCAAAATAATAACTGAATGTACATCAAGTACTGATTATTGTTTGGAGTCATTCTTACTTAATATGGTGGCCACATGACCCAGCTCACCGTTATTTATTTATATATATAATATAATTATAATGAAGTTGGTTTTACAGACAAAGTTTGATGTTCTAGCAAAGTTGTTAACAACACATCCTCTGACTGAGTGCTCACAGATTTCCTGAGGTCCTGTCCACACTAATCTGGATAGTTTTAAAAGTCGAGGCTTTCTTCTCTGTTTGCACCTCCTGTCCACACACAAACAGTTTTTGGTGAGACAAACATAAAAATGCATTTCAATCGAGATTTTTTGTAAACTCCGTTTCTGGTGTCTCCGTGTGGACAGGAAATATGGAGATTTTCCAGAAACAAAGATGTAGTGGACTATTTCATGCTCTTTGCCTTCTAGAGCTTCGAACAACAATAGAGCTCTTTTTATTGTCTTTCTCTAACTTTATGCTCGTCTAGTTGTCACTGAACTTCGATTATGTGCTGTAATTGTTAATAACTAAAAGAAAACTTTAAATATCAACGAAGACAAAGCAAGTTTTGGGAAAATCTTTAGAGTGGAGTCGTACTACTAAAATACACTAAGCACTAATAGTACAAAAACAATGCAACAAACAACAGCAGCACGAACATGAGTCTGTGTGAGCAGAGGTGGACGAATACTATACCACACCAGTTTATTTATAGAGCACTTAAAACAGCAACAAGGCCAACCAAAGTGCTGAACAATAGAAACCAACAAGCACAGTGGACAGAAAAACATCAAATAAAAATATAGATACAAATAGCAGCAGATAATAAATAAATGGCCAACACTGTAGACTACAGACAGGATCAAAACAAATCACACCGTGTCAAAGGCAAGGGAATTAAAGTGGGTTTTCAAGCGAGATTTAAAAACTGAGTGTGGGATGGGCTGGACGATATGGCTCAAATATAATATTGTGATATTTCAGAGCATTCTGACGATAATGATAAATTTTGTGATATAACAAAAAAAACCCAGAAATCATAGTTATTCATTTGCCAAAATTAACTTTGCAGTATTATATAAAAACTAAAACAAGGGTTAATTTGACTGAAATAACTTTATTTAATAAAGTATTCAGTCTCAAAGTATAAAAATAAAAATTATCCTTCTGTTATTTAGATTGAAAAAGTCTGCACAAAATAAAGATCTAACAAAATCCACCACAAAAACTAAAATGCAGGTGAAGTTTCCCAAAATAACTAAATAAAATGAAGCTTAAGATCTGTTGAGCATAAATGTAACATACAACAAAACATATGTTGCATTTAAATGAGCTGTAACTTCCAGAACTTGTAACGAGGTGATCAGCTGACCCTGAAGCTTGTGGTGTTTCAGCTTCCTCTGTTCCCGCAGGAATGATTCATTTCTCTGATGCTCTGTCTCTGATCACCTGACTCTGTTCTTGCTCCATTGACTGTGGAACTAAGGGTGCATTCACACCAGCCCTGTTTAGTCCGCTTTAATCGAACTCTAGCTCGTTTGCCTAGGAAGTCCGGTTTGTTTGGGGAGGTGTGAACGCGCCATTAAACTCCGTCATGGAACAAAAAGGCGAACTCTGGCCCGGGCTAAAACCAAGGTCTCGGTCCGGTAGAAGAAAACTCGAGCACAGTTCGAGTACAGTGTGAATGTAAACAGACCGGGCCCCGCTCCACAAGCAAGAAGTGGAGTAGAGCGCAGGGCAAACAAACACGCATTTCTCTGACCTCATATGGAGCCGTCAGCTGCCTTGTGTGGAAAAACAATATTCTCCATTGTCTTCTGCCTCATCTTCTGCTCATGCTGAGTCCATTGTTGAAAAATGACAAAATATAACTACTAAACTGCTAAAACTCGACGCCAGTCCGTTTTTGTTTTTATTTCAAGAAGAAGAAGGAGAAGTGTCTTCAGAGGTTTTTGTGTTGTTTCTTTCAGTAGTTCTTGGTGCAGCGCCCCCACAGGCGAGCGGGGGAACAGGTTGGTTCAACAGGTTGGCTCGACTGCACAGTGCAGTGTGAATGCAAACACACCAGCTCAAAGGTAAACAAAATGTCATGAATATTGGTTCCGAACCGAGTCTACCTGACTGTCAGGTGTGAAAACATCCAATAAGACAGACCTGCGCGTGTTTGTACCGGCAGTTTAGAGCGGGGGAGACCCACACCAGCAGCCAGAGCAAAGTTGGGGGAGAGATAAAAAGACTAGCTGCGCCCGCACCGGCAGCTAGAGCAGGGTGTGGGGGAGGGAGAGACAGCTCGAGCTGTCTGTACCTGCAGTTTAGAGCTGGATGGAGAGACAGTTGAGCTGTGCGTTGTTTGATGGGTCGGTTTGTTTGTTTTTAGCTTTTTAGCTAGCTAGTATTGCGCGCAACTAATTAGCATTATACCAGTACCGACAGGTGGCGGGGGGTGCGCGCAGTTCGGTTTGGTTGTTCGGCGAGCTCGGTTCTTTTAAGGGGGCGGGGCGCTTGACGTATTAAGTCATGAAATTAGCATATCATGATATAATTTTTTTGCCCGGTTAAGTTTTTTTTTTTTAACCGGTATTATCTTGAACGATATGATATGGCCCAGCCCTAGTGTGGGAGTCTGCCTGACACGCCGTGGCAACTCATTCCATATTCTTGGACCTGCAACAGATAAAGCCCTTTCACCTCTGAGCTTACGACTGGTTCCTGGAACTGAAAGAAGCATAGTGGCATTACAGCAATTTTTTTCACAGTGATAATCCTGGGGAGACTGACTTCAACAGACTTCTGTGCAGCCTTCACCACTCTCTGCAAAGCTTTTCTTTCTGCATCTGTGCACCCTCCATGCAACACGTTGATGCTGGAGCACAGGACGTAGGCATGTAGGCGTGTTTATTCCGTCTGAAGTCCATGACCATCTCCTTCGTGTTCTTCACATTGATGTGAAGGTTGTTCTTCCTGCACCAGCTCTCCAGGTGTTCCACCTTCTGCCTGTAGCTGGACTCATCATTGTTTGTGATGCATCCCACCACCGCTGTATCGTCTGCAAACTTTACAATATGACAGCCTGGATGGGTAGCTGCACAGTCATACGTTAGCAGAGTGAACAGGAGGGGGCTCAACACACAGCCCTGGGGGGAGCCAGTGCTGAGAGTTATGGTGGAGGAG
Source organism: Nematolebias whitei (assembly GCF_014905685.2). Lineage (NCBI taxonomy): Eukaryota > Metazoa > Chordata > Actinopteri > Cyprinodontiformes > Rivulidae > Nematolebias > Nematolebias whitei. The sequence continues at coordinate 23,453,781 of NC_056501.1, forward strand.
GAGAAGTTGTGGATCCTCACAGACTGTGGTCTGTTTGTTAAGAAGTCTAGGACCCAGTTGCATAGAGAGGGACTTAGTCCTAGTGTGATTAGTTTGTCCATCAGGGTTTGGGGCTCATGGTGTTGAAGGCAGACGTGAATTTTTTTGTCTGAGCTGTGTCACATTTATTTGCACACTGTTATTGTTTGTGGTTAGATCTCAACAAGGATTGGATCTTTTTGTGTACGAGTTCTTGAAAAATCAAAAATGGTGGCACCAAAGACAAAACAGACAAAAAAGACTAAGTCAAACCACAAGTAGAAGAGAAAACAAAACAATTGTTTTGTGGAAACTAAACAGCCTTGACTGGAGTGCTGAACCTGTGCTTGTGTTCATTTGACGGGCTTTTTGTGTCCTTGTAGCTCCCAAGTGATACATTCTCCAAATGTTAGTAACAGCAAGTTTTCATCTCAGTATTTTCACACAATAACACCGGTGTTCTTTTTCTTCTGCTCGTAGTTGAACTCGCAGTCTTTTTTTTTTGTCGTATCTCTGACATGGTCACAAAATATCTGGGCTGCACAGGTGGCTGGCAGGCCTCAGCAGACAGGTAAGTGTTGAAAATGATGTCACAGGTAGGGCAGATGTGGAAAGCTTGAATGGCTGTTTGTTTTCAGAGTTGAACCAGGCATCGCTGCATGTCCTGTGGTGGCTGATGGTACGGCAGCATATTGGGGCCACTTAAAAGAAAAATATGAGTTTGTCTTAGTTTTGAGGTTAAAGATGACATGTTAAGAGGTTTTCAGAATGTTCAAGTTGTGTTTATTTGTCATATGCAAAGTTAACACAGTACAATGAAATGTTTAGAGTGAGAAGAACCGATTTGACTCGCTAAAAAAAAAAATCAAAGAACAAACAAACAAGAAATACTAAAAGCATGCAATAAGGGTCCACCCCCCAAAAAAAGTACCAAAAAGTGAAAAAGTAGTTATAATATTTAAAATGTCCTAAAGAGAAATATTGAACAACATGGTAGAATATAATGGTGCAGCAGGACGAATTTGAATGAATTAGTATTTCATGGTAGTAATATAAACTAAAATGCACACACACACATGTATGTATAT
>NC_056501.1:23457886-23467320 GCF_014905685.2 Nematolebias whitei
ATCAGAGTCAGAGAGATTTATTTGTCATACACCCCATACGTGAAACATAAGGTGGGACGAAACTGTGTACACAGGGTCCCAGTTACATCCAACAAAAATAAAGAAGAAAGTGAGGACTGAGCTTCCCAGTCCAGCTCACCTCTGTCGCCTGAGGAAGTAGAGTCTCTGATGAGCTTTCTTCATCAGGCTGGTGGTGGTGTTGCCCCAGCTGAGGTTGCAGTCAATCACAATTTAATCAGTGAGGCTAACTGGAAAAAAAAGCTTCAAATTTCTAGGGAGCATAAAGATTGGACTCTGGAGCAATGGAAGAAGGTCATGTGGTCTGATGAGCTCAGATGTACCCTGTTCCAGAGTGATGGACGTATCAGGGTAAGAAGAGAGGCAGAAGTGATGCACCCATCATGCCTAGTGCCTAGTCATCAGTGCAAGATCTTAGTGAAAAATTAATGCAACACTGGATGGAAATGGATCTTGTGACATTACAGAAGCTTATTGAAACAAAGCCACAGCGAATGGATGCCATAATCAAAGCTAAAGGCGGTCCAACGAAATATTAGTGTGTGACTTTTTTTTAGGTGGCAACTTTGTTTTTGGCCAGGCAGTGTATTAAACAATGCACAGTAGGTGGGTAAAAGCAGTGAGAAGAAGGAAGTCCAGATCTAAGGAAGTTTAGTCAGTGCATGTGTTTAGAATGGTTATGGCTCTTGAAAAAAAACAAAAAAACATTCTTGAGTCTGTTCATCTTTGTTCTGTTGCACCTGTAGCGCCTTCCTGAGGGCAACATATCAAACTGTTCAAAACCAGGGAGTGAGAGCGGTCTTTGATCACGTGTTTGCTCTGCCAAGCAGCGGGAGATGTAAATATCCATCAGGGAGAGGAGAGGGCATCCAATGTCCTTGTGTGCTGCATTTTCTACTCTCTGGAGCCTCTCCCTGTCTGTCACGGTGCAGCTGCTGTACCATACTGTGATGCAGTATGTCAGCAGGTTCTCAGTGGACGAGCGATGGAAGGTCAGCAGCAGTTTGGAATCCAGGTTATACTTCCTGAGAACTCTCAGGAAGTGAAGCTGCTGCTGAGCCTTCTTGATGACCGCTGTGTTGTCTGTCCAGGAGAGGTCAGCGGAGATCAGAACGCCAAGAAACCTGAAGGTGTGTACCCTCTCCACACACTGTCGATGTAGAGGGGGGCTGGGTCAGCACTGTACCTCATGAAGTCGATGAGAATCTTCTTGGTTTTCTTGGTGTTCAGAGGCAGGTTTTACTCTGAACACCAGGCTGCCAGCTTCAGGACCTCCTTCCTGTAAGCTGTCTCATCTCTCTTTAGGAGGAGTTTGATCACTGTGTGGTGGGGTCAGCAAATTTGATAATGAGGTTGTTGTGGGCTGGTTTGCAGTCATGGGTGTAGAGACGATGCAGATGGGGGCTCAGCACACAGCCCTGTGGTGAGCCGGTGCTCAGCGTGCGAGTGGAGGAGAGATGGGGGAGCCATGTATCACAGTCTGGAACCGGTTGATGAGAAACTCCTTTACCCAGGAACACGTGAGAGGGGAGGCCGAGAATGTACAGTTTGGTGATGTGAGTGTCCAGGATGACTGCATTAAACACTGAACTGTAATCCACACAGAGCATCCAGACATACTGTAGCTCTGCTGATGGTTCAGGTGGCTCAGTGCAGAGTGAACAGCGATGGCGATTGCATCCTCTATGGCCCTATTCGCGTGATATGCAAACTGGTAAGAGTCGGGAGATGGCTCTTGATGTGCTGAAGAACCAAGCTCTCAGAGCACTTCATGATTACTGGAGTGAGGGCCACAGGACGATAATCATTCAGACTGATGATGGAGGACTTCTTCGGTACTGGTAGTTGATTTTAGGCAGGACGGGATGACTGCGTGGGCCAGGGAGAGGTCGAATGCTGTATCTGTTCAAGTGCATACATTAAAAACATCTTTGTTTATGTAAATTATAGTCTGACTGACCCAGCTGGTTAAAGCTGATAGAAAGTCTGATATTTTGGCATTTCTAAAAATTATGTTAACATGTTCCTAATGTATTCCACTGATGTTGCAGTTTGTAAATCAATTTTATGTTTCATTTAGAGTGTAAGAATCTACATCAGGTTTTGAGACATTCCACCAGTATATTTATGTTACTGTAAAACCTACTGAATCAACTATTTGGGATATAAAACCGTTTTTAGTTTGACCTTATTGTGTTTTTTCTTAGTTATTGCAGCTGGTTAACACAGGAGGGTGTAGTGCGCAGGCGCGCCGCTAGAGGCCGCTGTTTCCTTAAGTCTTCCTCTCCTCCGCAGTGGCGCCAGCCCACCAGAAGGAGTGCGTTTGATTGTTGCAGGGCTCAATGGCGGACGGAGCAGGGTAGGCAGTCGTGTTAACACCGAGGACAAAAACGTTTTATCTGGGTGAATTGCTGACGTGACTCGGTCCGCCGCTGCGTGTCCGCAGGTGCAGCGACCGAAACGAGCTTTATCAACGCGAACAGAACGGCTGCAGCAGTTTTCCGACGGTTTCGTTGAGTTCCCATCATCCCGAGCGGAGAAGTTGAAACTGTTCATGGTGGCTGACTGAAAGCAGCTTGTTAGCGAACCATGGGGGACTCTCTCGAATTGATCGGGAAGCGTCTGATTTTGCTTCTCGCCGACGAGAGGCCCGCTAACGGAGCCGAGACGGAGCACGCTGCCTGGGCCCGCGACTTGCTCCGAGGAACGGTGCGGGCGGTGAGCGTGATCGGCCTGACCGCTCCGGAGGCTGGCGACGGAGGGGAGGCGACAACAACAAGCAGCGCTGCAGGGCTGACGGTCAGTATTTACATGCGAGGGATGCGGCACTGCGCAGCTAAATATTAATTATTATTAAAGCCTGCAACCTTTACTAACAGTGTTTTATGCATTTAACCTAATCGGGTTTGTATCCAGCTATTGAAGCTGGTTGATTTGTCGGTATTGTCGTAGTCTGGTGCTTATATTTAGTCGCAGGCAGAGAGGCGAAGCTAAAATCGAGGCCGGGGATTCATTTTCTGGCCTTGGCTTTGTTCGTTTTTTTTTTTTTTAGCTTCTTGACACTGCAGTAATGTTCATTAGTTTGTCGCCAATACTGTTGTACACAGAAGAACTAACGGAGGCTTGGAGGATCTTAGTATTCTAAATAAATCTGCTTTAAATCACGAGTAAATAGATGATCGTGTTTCGCCGCTAGGTAATGTTGGTTTAGTTAACAGGCCTTAGAAGTTCATGTAGGGGAGAACCAGAAATCGTTTCCACTTTGTAGTTTGTTCAGATTGTTCAGTATTTCTGTTTAGGGTGCAGTCTAATGGAAACCTAAATGAATGAACGAGGCAGTTTTTTGTAAGCTAAACACTACAAGACAGCTGATTTGGAAGAAAATCTGGTGGTGGACCTGCAGGACTTTAAAACAATTTTAAAAGTTTCAGCTTTTCATTTAATAACATTTAAGATAGCTGAGTCATTAATGACTTCATTGGAAAGAAGTGAGGGATTCAATGTCTAGTTAGTTATTGTAAAAATTGAATGAGGGTTAATCTGTTGTTGAAATAAATTTAGCAGAAGTTGTTGGGAAAGTTTTATTAATAATAAAACTTTTAGGAGTGCACCGATGGCAGTTTTCTGGCTGATCACCGATTTCTAAAGTCTGATCTGCCGATTCCGATTTTGTTTTATAAGTGACACGGTCAGGTGTTATAAGGTCACAATGCACCTTCAATTTTATAATATTATTCTACTGAAATCATACCCTTGAACAATATCCTAGAAACAATCCGAACTTGTTTTAAATGGCCATGTGGTAGTGCTCTGAAATATAAATGAAGTTCAGACAATTGTTAAAACTAAAAGAATCGGTTTCATGCAGGTATCGCCCAATTTCCCATAATTAAGGAAATCGGGGCCCCTATTTATTATTTTTATACGTTTTTTTAATTTCACTTTTATGTTAAAGGCAAAGAGTTTTTTTTTCAGTGTGAAGATTTACTTTTATAAAACTAGACTGGTTTTTAAGGTGTTCAATCAATCAAACCTATTTTTGCTGGATATTGGAGCATTAAGAAAAAGTTATTTTAACGTGCTGCCATTTTTTTGTGCAACAAAACATCACAGAAGTAAACTATTTAAATCCTACTGGAGAATCTATTTGCAGTGAGGTGAGTGCACATAAAAATATCATTAAATAACAAAAAAGCCCAACTTTTAACATCCTTTGTAAATTGTATCAGTATATAGTTTGTTTTTAATACTCTCACTTCACTTGCAACATATTCTTTCTATACTTTCTCGAACCGTTACTCAACATTTTAGTCTTGCTTTAAGTTTACATTATATCAAGTTTGAAGATGTCTGTATAAACACACACAAACCCAGATTCAGTTAAACGCATTTTCCTTTCGTGTTACGGTAGTTACACAAGTGGACTGGTCTCCAGTGATTAGTGGACGTAACAGAGAACTTTTAGAACGACGTTAATAGACATAAAAACTTATAAAAATATGTTTTGTGGGCTTTGCTCAGACATTCAACTCTGGTCCGTGAAGATGATTATCTAGATTTATGGCAGGAGGAACTTGTTTGTTGTGTTTGTAGCTGAGCAATTATTTAGAGAAGTTGGAAGGGCTGTCACCATCCAGATCCTTAGATAACCTAGAAGTGTTACTGCTTGTATGGTCTGGTTAGTTTTTATTAGTAATGAAAAGTGACATAAATTCTAGTTAAAATTCATTTAAAATTTTATTTCAGAACTGAAATAAAAATGACATCATCAACCAAGATGACAGGTTTGCAAATAGTAGTTCTGTACTACTGCTTATTTACTCCACAGAAGTGGCATTTAAACCTGCATGGTTTTTTAAATCATTGTTTATATCACACAGGCTCAACACCTGTCATCTTGGTTGATGATGTCATTTTTATTTCAGTTCTGAAAGCTTAAATATAAATACACAAAACGTGCAAGACAAAAGCATCATACAGTTTTTCAAAAAACCTAAAATACTCGCACGGTTCCGATTTTCTTTTGTGTTATTATTACAGCATTATGCTTAAAGAACTGGTTTTTAGAACTTAAGACGGGTAGATTTAAGTCATTACAAGATGGCGAGATCCAGAGCGACAACCAGCTATGTAGGAAAATGTTTTCCATAAATCTTGTTTGCCTTTAAATAGAAAGATGCAAATGGGTAAAACAGACCACATGGCTGTAAAAAGCTACTTTTCTGACTTGCTACCCACTGGAGTTTGTTGCATTACTCGGAGGAACAGTCTTTTAATGTCTTGTGCTCAATCCACATTTGTCCTCGTTGCAAAGCAAAAGCTGACTGCAGGCACTATTTGAACACAGGCTGGTTATGGGATGGAGCCTCGCTGTACTTCAAAGAAAACATGGACACACTGGCTGTAAATAATAATAAAAAAATCTGTTTAACTTGGGACTAAAGGACAGTCTTCTCCATCTGCAACTCCAGTATTCTTTATTTCAGACACATTCAGTTGTATCACGTAAGAGTAAATAGTTTTGTGAAATATTGCGGTGAACACTCAAACATGGATGGTATGTCAGGATATTCAAATTTGTTAAAACTATTTATAGTTGTTGCGTAGGGCTGGGTGTCAATCAAAAATTTTTGATACTGGTACCAATACCTTCACTTTGATATCTGTTCCTGAACAATACTTTTTTCGGTGCCTGTTTTATACTTAATATCAATTTTAACAAGAATAAAATTACAATACAAATCTTGAGTTTTATTTTTAACTGGTATTTTTCCATGCCAAGCAGTTTTCTTACGTAAAAAATAAATAATTTCCAGGTCAAAATAACAGTTGCAAACCAGTGACGCGTCAGTGTCTAATGCTCACTGCTACACACTGAGGACCTTTTCACTGAACAGCTTTTCTTCAGAAAAATCAACATGTCTGCTTTCTCTGGACACACACAAGCCTGCTCCTGGCTGATGGTGTCTCCAGCAGTAGAAAATGTTCACTCTGAAGGTGTGGATGATGCCTGCACACACAGACATACATACCTGGTTGACAAGTTTGATAGCAGTGGCATATTGTCCCTCACATTCCACCACCAGGTCACTGGATTCACTGAGGTCATGGGCAAACTTAAGACGGGCCTGGACATGTGCCGATTTAAGCAGGGGAACCTTCCGTGGCATGCATGATTTTAAACTATGATGTCTTAGTGTATTACCCACAGTAACTTTGGAAACAGTGGTGCCAGCTACGGCTGGGCCATATCCTATCGTTCATGATAATACCGGTAAAAAAAGCTTGCCCGGGCAAATAAATATCATGATATGCTAATTTCATGACGTAATACGTCAAGCGCCCCGCCCCGTTAACAGAACTGACCGCACCGAATGACCAAACCGAACTGTGCACCCCCCCTCCACCTGTCGGTACTGGCATAACACGCGCAATACTAGCTAGCTAAAAAGCTAAAAACAAACAACGCGTGGCTCAGCTGCATCTCTCCATCCAGCTCTAAACTGCAGGTACAGACAGCTAAGCTATCTCTCCCTCCCCCCACACCCCGCTCTGAGCTGCCGGTGCGGGCGCAGCTCTCTGCTACGTCTCCCAGCTCTAAGCTGCCGGTACAAACACGTGCAGGTCTGTCTCAGTTCCACGGTCCATGGACCAAAAACAGAGTCCGGTGATGAAAGACAGAGCATCAGAGAAATGAATCATTCCTGCAGGAACAGAAGAAGCTGAAACACCACAAGCTTCAGGGTCAGCTGATCACCTTGTCACAAGTTCTGGAAGTTAGCTCATTTAAATGCAACATATATTTGTTGTATGTTACATTTATGCTCAACAGATCTTAAGCTTCATTTTATTTAGTTATTTTGGGAAACTTCACCTGCATTTTAGTTTTTGTGGTGGATTTATTGATCTATATTTTGTGCAGACGTTTTCAATCTAAATAACAGAAGGATCCAACATTTTTCAGTCAGGTCATCTGGACAGTTTCTTTCTTTTTTCTTTTTTTTTTTTTGTGCTGAAACGTTTCACCTTCCATCCGGAAGGCTTCAAGGAAACGCACAACACAAAACTGATTCTTCCCCCAACAGCTTACTCCAAAGTGGAACAAACCAGTTATGTTGGTGCTAAGATGGTCTCAGCACAAAAAAAAAAAAGAAACTGTCCAGATGACCTGATTGAAAAATGTTGGATTGTATACCTGGATTATTGAGCATAGACTTTGTTGTTAACAGAAGGATCATTTTTATTTTTATACTTTGAGACGGAATACTTTACTAAAAGTAATTTCAGTAAAATTACCCCTTGGTTTTTGTTTTGTTTTTATATAATACTGCAAAGCAACATGTTAAGTTAATTTTGTCAAATGAATAACTATGATTTCTTTTTTTTTGTTATATCTCGAAATTTATCGTTATTGTCAGAATACTCTGAAATATCACAACATTATATTTGAGCCATATCGCCCACCCCCTAGTGCCAGCTCTCTTCAGGTCATGGACCAGCTCCTCCCGTGTAGTTCTGGGCTGATTCCTCACCTTTCTTAGGATCATTGATACGCCACGAGGTGAGATCTTGCATGGAGCCCCAGTCAGTCATGTTTAGTTTCTTCCATTTTCTAATAATTGCTCCAACAGTTGATCTTTTTTCACCAAGCTGCTTGGCAATTGCCCCATAGCCTTTTCCTGCCTTATGGAGGTCTACAATTTTGTCTCTGGTGTCTTTAAACAGCTCTTTGGTCTTAGCCATGTTAGTAGTTGGAGTCTTACTGATTGTGTGGGGTGGACAGGTGTCTTTATGCAGCTAACGACCTCAAACAGGTTCTTCTAATTTAGAATAATAAGTGGGGTGGAGGTGGACTTTTTAAAGGTGGACTTTTTAAAGGTGGACTAACAGGTCTTTGAGGGCCAGAATTGTTGCTGATTGGCAGATGTTCAAATACTTATTTGCAGCAGTAACACACAAATAAATTATTAAAAAATCATACATTGTGATTTCTGGATTTTTTTTTTTAGATTATGTCTCTCACAGTGGTATGACAACTACAGCGGACTCCAGGGATTTTTGCAGTTCCATGTAAACACCGAATGAGGTCCATTTAAACCAGGATTTTCCCCCCAAATCAACAACGGAAAAATGTCTCTATCCATGTAAACGGGGCCTAAGAGAGTGACAGTTGGACACAGAGGCCTCTACCCCTGTTTTAACAATGGACAGGTTTTCTTCACAAAGATGGCCTCCTTCACTCCTCTCAAACCATCGTTCCTCTCTATCAAGGATGTGAACATCTTCATCCCTGCAAGAGTGACCACTGGCCTCAAGATGAGTGTAGACTACAGAATCCTGGCCTGATGATGTTAATCTTCTGTGCTGGGCCATCCTTTTGGCCAGTGGCTGTTTAGTTTCCCCGATGTAAGACTGATCACAGCTCTCCTGACACTGAACAGCATACACAACATTACTCTGTTTGTGCCGGGGGACTGGATCTTTGGGACGAACCAGTCTTTGCATGTGTTTTTTTTTTTTTTTTTACTACATGTGAACATCTAGTTTTGGATGTCACCAGCAGTCTGGTTAATCCACTATGAGAAGGTGCTGCTTATAAGACGAGTTTGTTGCAGCTCCGCAGACTGAAGACATCTTTTGGACAAAAGACGAATCGTTTCAACAAAAAAGAATTTGTCCAGAGGAACTGACTCAACCTTGTTAGATACAGTGCCTTGCGAAAGTATTCGGCCTCTTAAACTTTTCAACCTTTTGCCACATTTCAGGCTTCAAACATAAAGATATAAAATTTAAATTTTTGTGAAGAATCAACAAGAAGTGGGACACAATCATGAAGTGGAATGAAATTTATTGGATGTGTCAAACTTTTTTAACAAATAAAAAAACTGAAAAGTGTGGCGTGCAATATTATTCGCCCCCCTTGTGTTAATACTTTGCTGCAGTTCCAGCTGCAAGTCTCTTGGGGTTTGTCTCTATCAGTTTTGCACATGGAGAGACTGAAATTCTGCCCATTCTTTCCTGCAAAACAGCTCGAGCTCAGTGAGGTTGGATGGAGAGCGTTTGTGAACAGCAGTCTTCAGCTCTTTCCACAGATTCTCGATGTTGTTGATGATGTTGTTCTCGATGATCTTCCACATGTTTGGTGTGTCTCCCAGGTGCTTGTGACAAACTTTAAACAACACTTTTTATGGATATCTTTGAGAAATGTCTTTCTTCTTGCCACTCTTCCATAAAGGCCAGATTTGTGCAGTGTACGACTGATTGTTGTCCTATGGACAGACTCTCCCACCTCAGCTGTAGATCTCTGCAGTTCATCCAGAGTGATCATGGGCCTCTTGGCTGCATCTCTGATCAGTCTTCTTCTTGTTTGAGATGAAAGTTTAGAGGGACGGCCGGGTCTTGGTAGATTTGCAGTG
>NC_056501.1:23470320-23499080 GCF_014905685.2 Nematolebias whitei
GATCATGGGCCTCTTGGCTGCATCTCTGATCAGTCTTCTCCTTGTTCCAGATGAAAGTTTAGAGGGACGGCCGGGTCTTGGTAGATTTGCAGTGGTCTGATACTCCTTCCATTTCAATATGATTGCTTGCACAGTGCTCTTTGGGATGTTTAAAGCTTGGGAAATGTTTTTGTATCCAAATCCGGCTTTAAACTTCTCCACAACAGTATCTCGGACCTGCCTGGTGTGTTCCTTGGTCTTCATGATGCTCTCTGCACTTTGAACAGAACCCTGAGACTATCACAGAGCAGGTGCATTTATACAGAGACTTGATTACACACAGGTGGGTTCTATTTATCATCATCAGTCATTTGGGACAACATTGGATCATTCATAGATCCTCACTGAACTTCTGGAGTGAGTTTGCTGCACTCAAAGTAAAGGGGCCGAATAATATTACACGCCCCACTTTTCAGTTTTTTATTTGTTAAAAAAGTTTGACACATCCAATAAATTTCATTCCACGTCACGATTGTGTCCCACTTGTTGATTCTTCACAAAAATTTAAAATTTTATATCTTTATGTTTGAAGCCTGAAATGTGGCAAAAGGTTGAAAAGTTCAAGGGGGCCGAATACTTTCGCAAGGCACTGTATGCCTAGTTTAGTTTGATCAAGTATGACTTATTCCCTGATTTGGTCATGTGATGAGTCATATTTATTAATCATGTGATAAATGTTCATCACCTCAAAGTATTTGATTAAAATCATGCAGTTTGTGCTTTTGTTTTAATTGTTCAGCCATAGAAGCTCATCTTTTAACAGCTTGCCATTATTAAGATCCTATCTATTGAACTTGGCAGCAAATGAACACCTTACTCTTAGGTTGTAGTATGCATTGTTTGAACTCTGAACTGTTACAGCAACAACATAAATATCAAGTATTATAACATAATAATACTGCCCTCTAATTTAGTTTGTAAATGTTTTTTTCTGAATTTCAGATTTTTGTGCAGGGAATCTAAATGAGCCAGTTGGTTTAGCAGTTCTGGTTCTTACGTTTGTTTTTTCCTTTTCTCTGATCTGTAGGTGTTTGTGGAGTTTGACAAACCATCGCAGCGATGTTCATGGGTGCAGGTGTATGACGAGGGGGTGAAGGCCGTGTTGGTTGAAGACTCTATAGTTTGGGTCAGCCGCAGTGATGGTACCAGGGTAACTGGAGTCCCAGCTTCAGCCACTGCCTGGCCTGCTCTGGTGAGTGGACAGTTTCACTGAGGGATCCATCAAAACCCAACAGGTTTAATTTATACCACTTAAGCAATGCTGACTGAGTTCAGCACAGTCCAGTTATGCTTGCCCAGTCATTAGAAAAGAACAAGATGCATTTCTGATAGATTTTTTTTTGCATAAAAAGTGTTTTTTTCAATCTGAGTTTTTTACGTGCATTTAAAGAACAACTACGGACGTGTCTAAAGAACATAACGGTCATAAAATAAATATTTTGTGCCGAGATTAGCAGCCATCCTCAAAATTCTTGGATATTAAAAAACAACAGCAAATGATTTTTAGTAGTTGACTTAAATTGTGGCTCATTTGAGTAAGATATACTTTTTAAACTTTAAATAGACTTTCTCAGATTATATATTAAAAACTTTATTCCCCACCTTAAATCCGCTGGTTTGAATACCGTTGTTGTAATATGTAGGTCTAGGCAATATAGACAAAAACTAATATCTTAATAATTTGAGGCTATTTAGTTTTACACAAAATATACATTTCATTGTTTTTATTTTGTACGTGGAACTGATGTGGCTATTATTACATAACGCAATCTAACACTATGAAACACAACACGCAGACTGACATACAGCAGAAACTTAAACAAGACAAAAGAAAAAAGTGTTGTCTGAGTGGCCCTTGTAAATTAAAACCTCGAAGTGTGAAACAGGTAGTTGAAGTTAAGGGTTAAGGGCTGAACTGATACTTCGAGCTGCGCAAAGAAAACTGTTTACGGGGAGTAAAAAGATAAGATTATGTGTTAAAAGATAAAAGAATATGCATTACAAATAGATGAAAAGGTGACCTTTATTTCCGAGTGCAGTAATTTACAATTAGCTAAAAAAAAAGATTGTACTTTCAGACATTTCACTTCAAATACTTAAAAGCTCAAAATATTTGAGCTTAAACTTTTCAGGAATCTTGAGTGTGATTTGGAAAGAGCCCCAACATACCATACCATACCATACCATACCAATTTATTTATAAAGCACTTTAAACAGTGACAAAGCACACCAAAGTGCTGTACAGGGACAAACAGAACAAGCACACAGCAACAGATTACATAACAGCACACCAAAAAGTAGAAACCAACAAAGACAATAATGGATAACAACAACAACCGCAACATGACTAACACAGTGTGATAAACACAGACTCAGCACAGATCACTCAGTGCAGAAAGCCAGGGAATAAAAATGTGTTTTTAAGTGAGATTTAAAAACTGTGAGGGAGGGGGCCTGTCTAACGAGCAGAGGTAACTCATTCCAAAGTCTCGGGCCTGCTACAGAGAAGGCCCTGTCACCTCTGCGCTTGAGACGGGTTCCTGGGACTGTTAGGAGCAACTGGTCTGCTGATCTGAGAGAACATGGTGGGACATACGGCTGGAGCAGATCAGTAAGATAGGAGGGGGCAGAGCTGTTTAGTGATTTATAGACATACAAGAGTATTTTGAATTTGATTCGAAGGTGAACCGGAAGCCAGTGTAGGGAGGCCAAAACAGGTGTAATGTGCTCTCTTTTGCTTGTGCTGGTCAAAAACCAGGCTGCTGCATTTTGGACCAGTTGGAGTCTAGCTGTGGAGGTCTGACTGATACCAAAAAGGAGTGAGTTGCAATAGTCGAGCCTGGATGTAATGAATGCATGAATTACTGTCTCCAGGTTATTTTTGGACAATATGGGCTTCAGCTTAGACAGTCGCCTCAGCTGGAAAAAGCAGGATTTAACAATCATATTTACATGATTGTTGAGTTTCAGAGAAGGGTCAAGTATCACTCCTAGATTAGTGACTCTTTGTTTCACTAACGGTGACAGAACGGATAGGTCGATGCAGTGGTTGGTGATTGTGTCATTGGGAGGAAACAGCATAACTTCAGATTTCTTCTTGTTGAAACTCAAGAAATTTAAAGCCATCCAATCTCTGATGTCAGCCAGGCAGTCCAGTAACGGTTGAATAGAGCGAGTATCGTTGAGTCTGAGGGGGAAGTAGATTTGGCAGTCGTCGGCGTAGAAATGAAAAGTTATGTTATGTTTCCTGAAAATAGCACCTAGTGGCAGCAGGTATAAAGAAAATAAAAGAGGACCAAGGATGGACCCTTGCGGTACCCCCCATTTAAGTGCTGCCGAGGCTGAACTAAAATCTTTGATGGAGACACAAAAGGACCTGTCAGCGAGGTAAGATCTAAACCATTCGAGGGCTGACCCAGTGATGCCCACCCACTGCTCTAACCTCGCAATGAGGATCTCATGGTCGATTGTATCAAAGGCAGATGTGAGGTCCAGTAAGAGAAGGAGCACAGAATCACCAGCGTCTGTGAATAGGAGAATGTCATTAAAAACCTGGAGTCCAAACTCAGGCTCAAACATGAGTCCAGTGAGCTGATCAAAGTCTTGCAGGCAAACTGAGTGTGCTTCATTATATATTTATATTTAGATATAATTTTTGTTAAGTAAATGATTAAACGATTTTATTCTAAATGTTAAAAAAATGCTTATAGAGCAGAAGGGTTAAAACGTAATTACTGATTTTTTAAAAAAAGTCAATACTTTTGTTTGTTTGAACAATAAGTTGTAATTTTAATGTCCGTATAAGACAAAGTGAGTGGAGTTTTAGTTAGTATTTCTGTATGAATATTTTTACATGATCTTAAAAAACTTTGTCAAATTTCCTTTTACTTTTAGTGAATGAATCCCCCCCCCCCCCCCCCCCACTGGGACCAGGTTTTTCATTTTTTTTAAGAGTCACAATCATCAGAAGTGGGATGCAGCCCTCGTTTTACATGTCTGCTGAGAAATAAGACCATTACAAAAAAGAATTACAAGATTTTGTGAAATTATACTCATTAATTGCACTTACACAATGTTCATTTTCATATATATTGTGTATTCATACTTGAACTAAATTAATTTCTGTTGGTCAGTCGTGCGTTTTAACAATGTTAAGAATTATTCAACAAGATAAGACGTGATCATTGTGTAGTCCTTATTTTTCAAAGTCTACCTTTGTAGTGCTTCTGTTCAGCGTGTTTTATGCTATTAGTGATTAGCATATTTTTAGTTAATGTTTTTCTTAGTTCATATCTTAGATCTTATTAGTGTTTTTCTTTTACATTTTATTGTTGGATGTAACTGGGACCCTGTTTACACAATTTCGTTCTACCACATGTACCACATGTGATGCGGATGGCAAATACACTCTGATTCCACGTGATTTCAAGATGAAACAGATAAACTAATAAAAGCCCATTGCTGGTATCTTTTTGTCATGTGGATTTGGTGTTTTCATGTTGGTCGTTTGTTGAGATTGGTTCCATTTGTGCGAGTTCTTCACGAGCTGAAATGATTACTTGGTGTTCTCTCTTTCTGCAGGTTTTCCGCTCGCTGGTGGACAGAGTGGGTTTAGGATCACTTTTTCCTGTGGAGTATTTTGGAAACAAGAACTTTGAGTTTTTGCCTGATAACAAATGTATCCAGAGGTTTGAGGTGTGTGAGTTTCAAGCGTTTTGCTAAATTTAAATCAATGTTTGAAATGATTAAATTATCGGTGCACGGGTGTTCATCTCATCAGGTGTAATTTTCTTGCTTTGCCCTTTTTTGAAGGTTTTAAATACAAAACTTGGATGTATCAGTTTGTAATTTTTAAGATAGGTTTTTTAATTTCTTCAACAATTGTGACTAAATATATATATAAAAAATTAAGCTGTAATATGTCAGTTGCCGTTCCATTATAATTTAATTTTATGCATGTACATTATTGCTTCATTCCACTATTTCAGGACACTGATTTGTGTTGTTGTACAGATTGATAAAGACATGAGACACCCCCTGCTGTTGGAGCAGCCCTCACTTCATGCCGCCATCTCCAGCTGGCGCACTGACTTTGAACTTCAGGAGATCTTCAGGAAGGGTAAGACCCCTGCTCTCCCTCCCAGTAATCTCTGACACTTTGTTTAAATAATGTTTCCCATGTAAGTTATCTTAAAGAAATTCTAATTCTTGGCACCTGAAATTGGAAGGATATATGTCAATAGATTTGTTTTGAATTCCTACACATGGCATTAGTCTGTTATACATTTTACTTTACTTACAATACATTTTGTGTTCTCACTGGCACACCAATAAGCTTATTGGAGACATTTCTCTGATACTTCAGCACACTTGTGGTTGGGGACTGAACCTCCAATTCTCCAATTGGAAGGCGACTTCCCTACCACTAGGTCAAAGCCACCCATGATTCCACAGTCATGGTAGAATGTGTGTAAACATATGCAGTCATGAACCCTGAATTGTTTTATTTGACATGTAAATTAAAAGAAACTGAACCGTCTTCATGATGACATCCTTTTTCACTAATGAGACACAATCACAAAGCTCTTTAACCAAACAGTTCTGCAAAATGGCCACAAAGCCCATTTTGTTTTTAAGTTGCCTCTGACCGTTCATAAATCATCAATGAACTTAGAGATGTGAGCTTTCAGAGAGGAAGCATGCATCGCATAACCAAAAAGGCGTTGAGCAGAATTCAGCTGTGTTAATTTGGAGTGCCGCGCATTTAATGCATGACAGACGTCTCCCTTGTATGGTTTTCAAAACATTAACTCGAGTTTAGCAATTCTCCTTGAGGTTAACTAACAAAGCTGCTGCGCTTCATCATCACTCTTCCCTCGGTTATAAATATGTTTGTTTAAAGTTGCAACCAGCTGTCATCGCTTCATCACATTATTGAGCTTCAGCCCTGCCTTACCTTTTCACGAGCCGACCATTACCATCGCTTTGTGGTACAAAGGTGCATCAGGGGTGGGCTGATTTTTAACCCTCTCTTGGTGCCTCTGTCATTCAGAAATTACACTGAGGTGGCCAGAGGGCATCCAAGTCCCAGTGTTTTGTGAAAGAGCCTTATGTGTGGGGGAAAATGGCTTTGTGATCAAAACCACAGTGATGGTTGACTAGTAGTTAGGCACCTATGATGTGATAAAGACGTTTGGCTGAAGGATTTTTCTCTTCACTCATTGTTCGTGTTAGGTTCATATACTGTTCAAGGACGCAGAGTTCGTGTGTACCAGCCAGAGTTTGACGAGAGCTGGGCCTCTGGAATGGTCTCACAGCATGACCCCATCTCACACATTATGGAGATTACTTTGGATAAGGTAATGTTTGTTTGTATAATAAGTCATTGTAAAAAAAAATTAATTACGCCCTCTTTTTTTAATTATATGGTGTTAGATATCCAGATGAGTGAAGACTCTGTTGAGATGTTTTCTTCTGATACAGATTTGTGACTGCTAAGTGGTCAGTTCGCAATCACTTGGTTTAAATGAAGGTTTTTCTTTTGAGGACTTTTTGTCTTTAAGATATTTCAGTTCCTCAGTGAATCCATTGGCAACTGTCTTAAATGTTTCCCTATGTGAATACTGTTAATTGGTGAAATTTAGAATTTGGAAAAGCCTTAGATCCTTTTCCATTCTGATGAGCAACAAAGGTCGTTTCTGACATGACCACCCATAACAACGTTTTTATAGGTTTTTACCCATGGTGGGGGTCAAATTATCTGTGCATAACTTCACTTTTCTGACTTTTGCGTTAGCAATAAATGTGTTTGCTCACCATAATATTTTAGGACCTGGTGAGCACCAGGAGATTTCTATGTGCTGATATGTAAAACCCCTTGAGTACAAAAACTGGTGTTTTACTTTTTCACGTAACGAAACATTGTTTGTATATTTTTTGTAGGGAGAAGAAAATCAGATGGTAGATCCTCGTGTAATACACGTCATGCTAACGGAGGAGGAGGTAAGACCGTTTTAACCTGAACTTCAGGCGTAGCTTTCTGAGGTATAGATCAACAGTTTTGAAACTTAGGGTTGGAACCCCACTGTGGCCATAAAGCACCCATTAGGGGAGTTGAGAAAGTTTCAGAAATCATGTATATTTCAGTGCATTCTGACAATAATGATAAATTTTGTGATATAACCAAAAAAAAAAAAAACCCAAAAAACACAGACATCATAGTTATTCATATGACAAAATAACACGTTACTTTGCAGTATTACATAAAAAAAAACAAGGGTTAATTTTTACTGAAATTACTTTATTTAGTAAAGTATTCAGTCTCCAAGTATAAAAATAAAAATGATCCTTCTGTTATTTAGATGGAAAAAGTCTGCACAAAATATAGATCAACAAAATCTTCCTCAAACACTAAAGTGCAGGTGAAGTTTCCCAAAATAACTAAATAAAATTAAATCTTAAGATCTGTTGAGCATAAATGTAACATGCAACAAAATATATTTTGCCTTTAAATGAGCTATAACCTCCAAAACTTGACAAGGTGATCAGCTGGCCCTGAAGCTTGTTGGTGTTTCAGCTTCCTCTGTTCCTGCAGGAATGATTCATTTCTTTGATGCTCTGTCTTTCATCACCTGACTCTGTTCTCGGTCCATGGATGGACCGACTGTGGAACTCAAGAGACAGTTGACTTGCGCGCGTTTGTACCAGCAGTTTAGAGCGGGGGGAGACGCAGCCGAGCTGCGCCCGCACCGGCAGCTCAGAGAGGGGTGGGGGGAGAGAAAAAAGACGAGCTGCGTTTGTACCGGCAGCTGGGGAGGGAGAGACAGCTGAGCCACACGTTGTTTGTTTTTAGCTTTTTAGCTAGTATTGCGCGCAACTAATTAGCATTACGCCAGTACCGACAGGTGGAGGGGGGCGCGCAGTTCGTTTTGGTCGTTGGGCGCGCTCGGTTCTGTTAACGGGGCGGGGTGCCCTGATGTATTACGTCATGAAATTAGCATATCATTATATAAATTTTGACATTTCAGTAGGATTACAGCAGTTCACTGATTCATTTCTTTTTCTGTTGGGGTTGAAGCGGCTGCTTCAGTTTCAACCCGGACAGAAAAAAGTGCGTCACAACTTCGAAAGTGCGTGGTGACGTAGACGTTACGCAGAGCTCGAGTCCAGAAGGAGTCAGCGGTAGCAGGCTAGGCTAATCTCCAATGCACGTTCAGTTTTCACTTCAAAATGAGTGCTCATGACCGTCAGAATGTGACTGAACAAGCTTTCACAAGCGAAGAGAAAGCACATGACATCACTGATAAGAGAGGAAAGACTAATTCGGCGGTGTGGAAGATCCGATAAACTGCAGGTTTCATGTGCTGCAATATGTGATGGAGAGTCGTTCCAACTAGCGGTGGGAACACATCGAACTTATTCCATCTGAAGAGTTTCCACTCGATGGAATTTGTTGAGAGTCACAAGATGAAACAAAGTTTGAGCCAACGTGTCCCTGAACACCCCCAGCTGTATCAAAAGAGAAACGCATGCAGCAGCCGTTATGGTGTTTAAAGTTAAAACAATTAATAAATGTTGTTATTGATGAGAAGATGACATGGAAATCTCATGAAATTACTTAAGAATAAAAATAGCAAAATAAAGTAAAGGAGTTTTTGAAAGACAAAGCTTTACATATATTGTATAATATAATTATTGTTCCATATTAAATCTGTTCCATTGAAGTTTGGGGAAAAGCATGCAAAACAATTACAAATCGTATTTTTATTTTACTAAAAAGAGCTGTAAGAATTATTAGTAGGAAGTGCTATGGTCACCCAACAAATATATTATTTCATCATTCAACCTTTATTTATCAGTTGAAATTATTAAAATTTTATGATTTGGTTGAATATAGTATTTTACAAGTCATGTATAAAGCTCATAAAAATATTACCCTCAAATAATCAATTAAAATACGTTAAAGAGAATCATCATAACTTTAAGAGAATGGAAATGTTTGTAAAACCTCCATTTAGAAGTAGTCTGAAGGAGAGCTGCATTGTAATTCAGGGAATAGGATTGTGGACTTGCTTTGATATCACCATAAACATTTATAAAACAATTTGAGTTTAAAAAGATGCTCAAGTTAAAAGTCGTTAGGAAAGTATGATACCATGTGAAGAATGCCTGATGTTTTTTGTTTTCGCTTTAGGGTTCAAGCCTGAGTTGTTGTTTGTAGTCATTTTATATATTTTTTTAAATAAGGGGCAGATATTATGAGAATTTTCTTCTTCTTTCTGCACACTTTTCATTCAATATTTTTTTTTTCTTTTTGATTAATTTGTTTTGTTTATTTTGTTTCCCTGAAATGAATTAATAAATTTAAAAGAAATTACCAAAGTTGAAGGTTTTATGTTTGACGGTGAATTCAAAATTTTTTGAAGGCTATATACAAATAAAAGGTGAACATTAATTTATTTGTACAGTTTTTCTGAGGCTTTTATATTGTTTATATCTATATCGAATTATATCGTTATCGACCAAAATTAAGAAAAATATTGTGAGACAAAGTTTGGACATATCCTCCAGCCGTACACACAAGCAAAACTTTTAATTTGCTTAATATAAACATTTTTACTTTTCCCCCATTTTAAGCTGGGTAAGAATGGACGACGAGGGAAAGACAGTGAAACAATGAAGGGAGATGGAGGACGCAGACGCAAAACTCCCTCGGAGGACGAGGAGGACTTGCACTTGAAACGTTTTAAAGGAGCTGCTGATTCTGCTGACACAGAAACACAAAACCCTGGTGACTCAAGTAAAACTGTGGTGGAAGGGATGGGGATCTGGACAGGAGACTCTGGAGAAAGGATCGGCAGCACAACCAAAAATGGGAGCTCCACTGAGGGAATCTCTCCCCAGGTGAGAGTGTCTCCTCCAGCCACCAATTCCACACCCCACATGGACCTGTCAAATGCTCCTTCTCGTTATCCTGCCCAAATAAAAGAAAATGGTCGCTTGATTTCTAACCAAGGAGCAGCAGACCCCACCAGCATTATTACTCACACCCCCAATCCTCCTCCACTTAAACCAGCGCCCTCCCTCCTCTCTGCAGCATCTTTTCCTTCAGTAGGGCAGATGCCAATTCTGGTCCCTGGAGCTCCAACTCCAAAGTCCTCCACATCCCCCCAACCAGATAGAGAGGATACCTGCCAGCCAGCTTACTCTAAAACAGCTGCTCTTGTGTCCCCGGGACCTGTCACTATTTCCTGGTCACAGGACAGCAGTCCCAGTGTGGCTCTGTCAGGGTCTGTGGGTTTCAACCCTAAAGCTCCTACCTGGGGAAGCCAGACTGAGGTAAGACAACCAATACGAGCAGTGCTGTCGCTAAATTAATTCTGTTGTGCCATCACAATTAACAAGTTGAATTTTTTCCCTTTTGCAGAGCTCCAAAACAGCGACAAGTTTTCATTTGCCCCAAGCTGTGCCCAGTCCTCCTGTATTTGGAGATGCTCCCCCACAGACCAATGGTGCTCCTGCCACCACTGTAGCCTCCCAGAGTACTCCAAGACCTTTTGGTTTTGGCTTTAGTGGAGCCAAGCCTCAGCAAGACCATAATCTGTTTTTTCAATGTATGACTCAGAATTCTGGTACCAGCTCAATCCTTACGAAGGGCCAGACCCAATCCAAGGACACAAATTACTTTACTGCAGTGTCTGAGAGTCTGAGTAAAGAGCCACCAGGCCTTTTTAAGCCTGCATCTTCCACTGAAGGTCTAAAAAAGCCTGAGCAGCCCAAAGTGCCTGAGGTCCCTTCAGCAGGAAATGGTGTGTTCAACAAATCCTCAGCCTTCCAGGTTGGTGCTGCAGGAGGACGGAGTCCCACTTTAACGGCTGGTGGTCTCAGTGTGGTCCCTGGAGCCCAAAGTGCTATTAAGAAAAACAGTAATGGTGAAAATTCTGCAGGGGGGTTAGGACTGCAGTCTGGTTTTAATTCCACAGATATCCACCAGAACCTTTTTCTGCAGGCCTCCAAAGAGTCTGCTAATCCATTTTTGGCATATGGGGATACGATTGCTCACACATCTTTTGTTGGCCTCACTGGGAATGAGTCACAAACGTTGGGTGTTGCCTTGGACAGTAAGCCTAACCTGTTCACCATGGCAGAGCCACCTAAAGGTATTCTGTCCTCCACTTTCCCATCAATCTCAGCAGCTGGTTCAGTCAGCTCTTCTTCAACCTCCACACATCCTCAAAGTGAGGTGTCTGTAACAAAGAAGGAGCAAGAAGTTGGAGAGATGCCCACATCCACCTTGGGCTGCCCCATACTTGGAAGTAACGGTCCTGATGAAGTGCCTGGGTCCTTTGACCAGAGCCAGTCTCAGAAGTTCATCCTTGAAGAAAGAGGCCTCTCATCTAAACGTGACTCTGATTTTAGCAGCAACAGTGACCTGTCAGACCTTAGTGAGAATGAGGACGGCCTTGATAAAGGCCAACTCCTTGGAGAGCGTTTTTATCCTTCCAAGGATGGAGTCATTCTACAGAAAACTAAAATCCAAGGTCCTCCTAAAGGCCGTCCACGTAACAAGCCTTTCAAAGGTAAGTCTTGATTGTTTGTACCAACCTCCTAAATTTTCTTCTGGTGACAAACTAGATTAGCAGTAGAATTAACCGTTAGTTATTTCTTCCAGTTGGCCAGTCTATACTCAAAGATCAAAGCAAGGTACGCCGTTTGAAGCAGTCTGGAGAGTCCTTTCTCCAGGATGGCTCCTGCATCAGTGTGGCTCCTCATTTGCATAAGTGCCGTGAATGTCGACTGGAGCGTTACCGTAAATATCGAAACACGGAGGACGACAGCGACGAAGACGACGACCCAAATGTAGCTTGTCGTTTCTTCCACTTCAGAAGGTATCGTCCGTTTCTATTTCTCATTGTTGCATCAGTCAAAGAGAAAATAATGTAGCTTTGTTAATAAACTCATATTTTTCTTCTGCTCTTGTTTTGTCTGCAACCAGGTTGGCTTTTACACGTAAAGGCATATTGCGTGTGGAAGGCTTCCTAAGTCCTCAGCAGAGTGATGCAATGGCTATGGGACTCTGGTTGCCTGCTCCAGCTATACAAGAAGGCCTTGACCTCGATACATCCAAGTACATCCTGGCCAATGTGGGAGACCAGTTCTGTCAGCTGGTCATGTCTGAGAAGGAGGCCATGATGATGGTGGAGCCTCACCGTGAGTGTAGTCACCCCACATCACAGCCTTGTTTCAGTTCATTATGTTTGTTAGAAGTTTCTTTCTTTAATGTTGTTTTTCCACTGCCCTTCAGAAAAAGTGGCGTGGAAACGGGCTGTGCGTGGAGTCAGAGAAATGTGTGATGTATGCGAGACAACTTTGTTTAACATCCACTGGGTCTGTCGCAAGTGCGGCTTTGGAGTGTGTCTGGACTGCTATCGGCTCCGCAGGAACAGGCAGAGAGAAGGTAACTTATCATGATCAGATATAAAAACTTACAGAGGTCAGGTGTCTTACTCACTACAGTGAATAACAGATTAACTTACTGTGTATTTATATGTAGATACGGATGAAATGCCAGAAGATGAGGTTTTCTCTTGGTTAAAGTGTGCCAAAGGTCAGCCTCATGAGCCACAAAATCTCATGCCAACTCAAATCATACCTGGAACAGGTAGCGGACACACCCCTTGCGAATCATAAATCTATAAATCGCAAACAAAGAAGTAATTGTGATTCCATAAAGATGTGATTGCTTCTTTTCTCCTGCAGCTCTTTACAACATAGGTGACATGGTGCATGCTGCAAGAGGCAAGTGGGGTATAAAAGCCAACTGTCCCTGCGCCAGTCGGCACACAAAGTCTTTGGTGCGCCCCACTGCCCCCAATGGCATTTCACAGGTATGTTGGTGGAGTATTTGTTTACTTTTGTTTGGATTTCTTAGATTCTTTTAAACTCTGTGTTATTGTGCTTATCTCAGCAGTCTGCGACAAGCAGTGCAGGTGGACTCGCAGCTGCAGCCTCTGGTACTAGCACTGCTCCAAAACCAGAGGGAGAAACGCCAGTGATCAAAACAGAGCCGACACAAACAGCTACGCCCTCAGATACTGGGGGTGGGGAAAGTGTGGGTAGTACCAGTAACTCCATTAGTAGTACCTCCTCTCCCTGTAATGTCACTCAGTCCCCTACCAAGGACTCACGCCCATCAGGAGAGGGCAACAGTTCTGCGCTGCATTGGTTGGCAGACTTGGCTACACAGAAAGCTAAGGATGACACCAAGGGTAAGTAAGAAATGCAAAGTGTTAAACTTGTCATGGGCTGTAGAGTTTGAAGCTGACATCAGTTTTAGATTAGAAGTCCAACCACCATCTTTCTGTCTTCCAGAATCCGGTTCACTTCGCTCCATGATGAGCCGAGAAAGTCGGCCTCCCTTTGGCCTGGACTCACTCAGTGTCCTTTCAAAGCCGTCTGCTTCCAGCCCGAAGCTGTTTAATAGTTTGTTACTCGGCCCCAGCATGACCCAGTCCAAACCTGAGGGGTCAAGCCTCCGCGACTTGCTCAACTCCGGTCCGGGCAAGCTGCCGCAAGGCCCTGGAGAGAGTGGGGTCCCCTTCCCCTCCGTTTTTACCTCAGCAAGCGTATGTAAAGTTTTGTCACTATAGTTTTAGGAAGCATAACCCTAAATAATAGTCTGAGCAAGATTTCTTGATAAACTAATTGTCATTGTTCTCCAAGATGAATGAATTTGTTAGACTTCAAATCACTTTAACCCTTTGAAAATTATGGCATTTTTTCTGCATTTATAATGTAAAGTGTTATGAGCACCAATGTTTTTTTTTTTTGTCATAATTTCAATATAGTACACCAAGAGTAGAAGCGACTGGTTTACAAATTATAATTACTGCCATCTACTGGTGATTTAATTACTCTTTAAATTGTAAATCTCCAAAACCAAACTTGTAAATAATATATATTTACAGAATAAGACGTAACTTCTGCTGTTTGTAAAGCGTGCAGCTGTGTAACCCAGAGCGTCTTCTCTGTCATTCAGAGTGACAAAATGAAGAGCAGCCTTCCAAACTTCCTGGATCACATCATCGCCTCAGTTGTGGAGACCAAGAAGGCAGAGGGTCGTCGCTCCGGGTCCTCTGAGGGCAGCGAACTTAGCGTGTTGGGGACTCGTAAAGATGGCGTTATGGGTCTAAGTGTTTTGGAACCACATACCTCACACACTTGGCTTTGCGACGGGCGTCTCCTTTGCCTACAGGATCCCAGCAACACCAACAACTGGAAGATCTTCAGAGAGTGCTGGAAACAAGGCCAAGTAAGCATCGGAAGTAGAGCAACTCCGTATTCTCCACATGAACTTTGAATACAGCAGAATAGAGTCACTTATGGCAGATGTTTCTCCTCTTCATTTCCAGCCTGTGTTGGTGTCTGGGATTCATAAACGCCTAAAGTCTGAACTGTGGCGGCCTGAGGCCTTCAGTGAGGAGTTTGGAGACCAGGATGTTGACCTAGTCAATTGTAGAAACTGTGCTATTATTTCTGATGTAAAGGTCCGAGACTTCTGGGATGGTTTTCAGACGATCTCAAGTGAGTACACATTTTATTTTTCTTATTTATCATTACTGGTTTGAAGTTGTTTATATATGCGTGTGTTTAGGTATTTGATTTTTCTTACTGATCTCAGACAATTGTCTAATGTATTTTTGTGAAAGCAGAGCGATTGCAGGACAGCGACGGCAAGCCCATGGTGTTAAAATTAAAGGACTGGCCACCAGGTGAAGACTTCAGGGACATGATGCCCACAAGGTGAGAAACCCAAATCTGTTTCTAGATGTGTGTCAGTGTTTTGACTTTGAAGCAGTATTTTGACATGTTGAAGAGCCATTTTCATTTCCCCTAGCAACATAAGCTATTTGATGACAGCCACACCATCCTCAATTGTTTTAGTAAATGCTTTTTATGTGTAATTTGTAAGATTTTATTGTATAAGTCCTTCTGTATGATGTGACTTCACAGGTTTAACGACTTGATGGACAACCTTCCTTTGCCCGAGTACACAAAAAGAGACGGTCGTCTAAACCTCGCTGCACGCTTGCCCAACTTCTTTGTGCGTCCTGACCTCGGACCAAAGATGTACAACGCCTACGGTAAAAGCGCTCGTCTGGTCGATTTCTGTTTCTCTTGCTCTGTTCAGTGTACGTTTTTCTTCGCCTTCCTGTTTTTTTTCCTCACTTCCTTTTTGTCTTCAGGCTTGACCTCAGCTGATGACAGAAAGGTCGGAACCACTAACCTTCATTTGGACGTGTCTGATGCTGTCAACGTCATGGTGTATGTCGGCATCCCTCACAAAGAAAATAACAACGAGGAAGGTCAGTAGACCTAAAGAATTTGTTTCTGCCTCTCCTTTCTCTCACACACATACACACTCATTTAATACACAGCCATTACAGGATATCAACGTTATTCCACCTACTAATAGTTTTGGAGTAACTACTTCCTTTGTCCATGAAACGAGTGTAACAACTTTTTAAAACTGAGCAATATTTAAAACTGGGAGCTTCCTTCCCTGTGTCAAATTCAATTTATTATTTAAAAAAATGACACTTTACATTGTTAAATATCTCACACATTGAAGATTAAAATTTATTATAAATTTACCAACAATCATGATTGAAAGGATTGAAAGGTTTAGCTGTTCCAGGCTTGATGTGCTTGAAAAGGACACTGGAGTGACCCTCCAGTGGGTCTCACTTATTTACATTGTGGCAAAATTTCTCCTTCACAGAGGCAGTAATCTCTGGATACAAAGGTCTGTAGCCTTTCAGTTGTATCACTTGCGTAGCATGCCCTTCTTCTTGACTAACTCTCCTCCTTCACTCTTGCGTACCATCCTTCTGTTATTATTGTGCATTAGGGGCCAGAGCACAAGGACCCATTCCTGTTTGTATTGTTGCATGTCTCATACAGTGTTGTAGGTTTTTGTGTGAAGCTATCGTTATTACCTGAATAACAAACAATTGAATTCCTTTTACCTCTTATGTTGATTCCAGGGTTGTTCAATTTTCTCCATTTGCATAGAAATTGTCTGACCTGACCTGGGTTTAGTTGGACAGCTGTTTCACTGGGACTGTCCTCACTTCCTGATTGCTCTGGGTGTGCAGTGCTCTGGCCCTTAAACTGTAGGAGAGTGGTTTGAATGAAGGGCATCTAGAGCTGGCATCCTTATTCCTATGCACTCGCCACACTAGAGAGATACACTAAATATGTACAGTAGTCCCTCATTTATTGTGGGGGTTATGTTCCAGACACCCCCGCCCCCCCCTGCAATAAGTGGAAAAACTTTATATATATGTTTTAAGGCTTTATAAACCCTACCCACACTCTTGTAATGTTCTAAACTATTCAACTTAAATAATTTTAACAGCATACATATATGTACTGTACAGTAGGAATGTGCGATATGGTAATGGTAAATGGACTGTACTTGTATAGCACCTTTCTATCTAATCAAGATACTCAAAGCGCTTTACACTACAACCTGTGCCTCATTTACCCATTCATACAGCACTTTACTAGATCTCTACAAAGCTAATTGAACAAATCATTCTAAAGAGACTAATCAGAGCTTTAGATCACATTCATTCACCGATGGGACACACATCGGAGGCGATGAGGGGTTCATTGTCTTGCCCATGGACACTTCGGCATGTGACTGCTGGTGGATTCGAACCCCCAACTCTTGCATTGGAGGACGACTGCTCTAACCACTCAGCCACAGCTGCCCTAAAATTGGCATAAAATTCATATCACAATATGTATTGTGAAGGGTGGCGATAATGATACATATCGCAGTATGTTTTTGGTATAAAACTTGCTAAAAAAAAAAAAAAAGCATAGGGTGTCCTTTTGCCATCATATATTTTGAATTAAGAAAATTCCACTACTAGGTCCAGAGAGTTTTTAAATAATAAACAAATAAAGTATTATGCTTTTTTCTTGTAGTGCAAAATATATCAAATGTAGTTTTAGCCATATGTTTGAAACAAAAAAATATGTTGTTAAGAACAGTTTCCAGTCTTCTCACTTAATATATGGGGGCCGAGATGGTGTAGAGGCAGGGCAGCCGGCTTGGGACCCAAAAGTCCCAGGTTCGATCCCCAGTCACTGCACATGGTCTCTGGGCAGCACGCCTCATCCCCAAAATGCCCCCGGGTGCCTTCAATAGCTGCCCACTGCACCACCTGGTGGTGGATGAGTTAAATGCAGAGACTAATTTCACCATTGTATGGAAACATACAGTGCTGACATTGTGATGACATTATTATTATTATTATTAATAAATGAACAGCAACAGAGCAGCATTTTACACTGAAAACACTTCACCCTCCAGCCTCTAGTGGGCACCTCCTTCTGCTTTAATGGAGAGCTGACACAAAATGAGTCTGTGGCTTTGACCAGAGGGTCTTTCAGTAAAAATCACACAACACAGTGTTCTTGTCACAGATCAGAGAGCAGGTTTCTCTAAAGCTGATCAACGCTTACTTTAACGTTCGATGGAAAAAAAAAAAAAACTTTTGATGGAACACAGCGTGTTGCGCATGCGTCAGAATACGGCAACACTACGGCAAGCCGGCTGTAGTTAGCTTGTAGCTTCGCTACTTAGCTCTCGAACAAAAGACTTTAACGCCACTTGCGCACAGTTTTCAACTCAAAAAAAGTAACGATTAAACTGACAATGATTTTACATCAGACACAGCATTACTGCGGTTAGCTGGTAGAAGACAGATCTCTATCGTAGGCTAAATTTCTATCGTTTCTACCGTGTACCGTTTATATCGTGCATTCCTACTGTACAATACTGCAAAATTTTACTCACCAGCTCTGCAGACCAGCAGCAGCTCAGTTCTGGTCGGTCAGGCTCGATTCCGGTTTTGCAGACCTACCCTGCAGCGACGAAGCCCACAATGTTCTAAACTCTTAAACTTACTTAATTTTAACATGCATATATGTACTGCACAGTAACTACGTACTGCAAACAAAACCACGCAATGGTCCAGATCAAGTCCAAATCTGGATGAAAAGTCCAGATGAGTGCTGGGGAAAACACTGGCTCTCCAAACGCCTCTCCGCTCAAGGGGCCTCATGGGCTGGCAAGCAGTGCTCAGATTGACCGATGATGCTGGAAGGCCAGCTCTGGTCCAATTCCCAGTCGGTTCCGTACGGCTCTCTGCATCCACTGAGCACCTAAGTCACTATGAATAAAGACCAAACTTTTCAATTGGATGAAAACTTTCCCTCCATTTCAGTAGAAAGCAATGGCTGGAAGCACTGTTGGCTTCTGGGAAATGTAGTCCTTTTGGGTGGCAATACAGTGTAGGCGTTATTGAGAAAACTACAGTATGGTGGCACCTGTCCGAAGTATTTTTATATTTTACTTTTTGACTGTATACCGTACTGTCCCAATCACATGAGTAATATTAAAGTTGACCATCGTGTGTCATATACAACCTTTTTTTTCGTGTACAATATTACTTTTAAAAACCACAAAACGGTGAGTCTGCGAAGTAGCGAGGAACTACTGTTTTGTTAGGGTTGTTATGGTAAAGTTACTTGTGCATAAACATGAACAAGAGCTCCCCTTTTTAGTGACTTGGGAGATCTCTGCCTTTTTTGGAGCTGTCGCACTAAATACGTTACCAGCAGCTTCATCGATGTATAGAAATTGAAACCATCCTGTGTTGTCACAGCTGCAAAGTCATTTCAGAAACACAGATGAATCAGTTGTTAATGACAGGTGTATATCTTTATGGCTTTAGTTACTCTACGAGTCAACTATAGGCTGTGGACGTGAACGTTGTGTCAGTTAATGTGATTGTGTAGTTCGTAAACTGTTTAATTTGTCTCTGGTTCTCAACTGGTCTGGTCCCAGAACTCCCATTACATTAGTTCTCAGACATTATTTAAAATAACGTAACTTTTAAACCTTATGGCTGAGGTTTAAAGATTAGGCAACATTGAACATCAGCATGACTGTCCAGTAAAATTGGTCCTAACAATTTCCAGGCTAAGTGACGGAAGTAGTTTGAATGTTTGAGGTATTTTTTTATTTTTTATTTTAACTTAAGCAACACTTGGATTTCTCTAAACTAAACTTTGAACTTGACTTCATTATTTAGTTTAGCCTGATTTATCCTCTGTGGCGGCACTGCCTCACTGCAGAAATAAGACGGGTGTAGTTGTCGGAGCAGCTGCGTCTGCAGAGATGCTGGACCTCTTCACTGGCTTTTTGCAACTATATTAGTTGGTATAAATTCTTGGCGGATAAACTTTGAACACAATAAAACACGTGCAGCTTTTGTGTTGACAGCTTCATTACACAGTCGCAAACAGAATCTGAAGAAAAGCTCAAAAGTGAGAGCGCAATCTGGAATAACCCGTAAAGTGTTGGAGCCCGATGTCTTTGAGATGCACTTCAGGTCAAGAAGGGCCAGTTGAGAACCACGACGCTGCATCGTTTTTGTCCAAATGTACGATGAATGGATGTTAATTTAATTCATAAATGATTCATTTTAATGTAACTATCCCAGTCAGTGTTTTAGGTAGTATAATGCAGTTTTTAAAGTGGAATAAAACCTGTTGTGTTAAAGAAACATTAGTAACTTTCAACATCTTCCTGTATTTGGCCAGATGAAGAAAATCAACCTCAAACTTAAATCCTACAGACTAAACCTTGTCATTCTTATAGACTAATGGATGCTTGGTATCTTGTATGTTTTTGTTTGTATCGTTTGCTCTTTTCTTCGGCCTTCAGAGGTCATGATCACTATAGAGGAGGGAGATGTGGACGAGATGTCGAAGAGGAGGGCGAACGAGGGGAAGGAGAAACCTGGAGCTCTGTGGCACATCTACGCTGCCAAGGATGCTGAGAAGATTCGAGAGCTGCTCCGCAAGGTCAGCAGATTTCTGTTGTACTCGGCACCAGATTCTTTAATCTTTACTTCTTTTTAAAAATGTTACTACGGTTTCTTACACAACAGATTTATCATGGCCCACAAAACGAGCTGTTAAAGGTGAAAACTTTTGTCACATTTATGTGATTTGTGTCAGGTGGGTGAAGAACAAGGTCAAGAGAACCCTCCAGACCACGACCCTATTCACGACCAGAGCTGGTACCTGGACCAGGGGCTCCGCCGCCGCCTTTATGAGGAGTACGGCGTCCAGGGCTGGGCTATTGTTCAGTTCTTAGGAGACGCTGTGTTTATCCCTGCTGGAGCTCCACACCAGGTCAGCACGAAGGCCGTCTCTCCAAACACGCATCACTCATGAACGCCCAAGAAACGTGTCCGGTATGTTCCAGTAAAACAAGTTTATCAGTAAAACGTTCGCCCTGGGTTCTTTCAGGTACACAATCTGTACAGCTGTATCAAGGCGGCGGAGGATTTTGTGTCCCCGGAGCACGTGAGGCACTGTTTCAGACTGACGCAGGAGTTCAGACACCTTTCTACAACTCACACCAACCACGAGGACAAGTTGCAGGTCGGTGTCTGACCATCAAAATGTCTGTTTCGTCTTAACTGTAAATAAAAAAATGCACAGTAATGCCACTTTAATTGGTGATATGTGACACTTTATCTGTGCTGCTGATTTCATACCCATCTGCTCACAACAGACTCATGTTCAGGCTGCTGTTTAATACACAGTATTATTTTACATTTTTAGTGTTTAGCGTGTAGCTTAGATCCTTGTATACTGTTTCTTTTTATACTTTATATTTGTGCTATTTTTGGGTGTAACTGGGAACTTGAGTACACAATTTTGTTCCACCTCATGTACCACATGTGATGTGAATGATGATAAAGAAACTTGAAATTTAAGGTCTTAACACTTTTGCCTTTCCTCAGGTGAAGAACATCATCTATCACGCTGTGAAGGACGCCGTCGGGACGCTGAAGGCACATGAACCCAAACTGGCCCGCCCTTAGACGTTCTCCCCCAAGACCACTCCTCTACACACACACACACACACACACATATATCCACACAAGTCTAAGCTGCAGCGTACACGGTATGAAGATGTATGTTGTTTGGGAGGTGAAGGTTTGAGTTTAGGGAAAGAACATTTCATTTGAGGGGGGTGGGTGGGGTGGGGGTTATACTGGGAGGGGCTAATGAGCATCGATGAAGGAGTTCCTTTATCGCTGTAACACAGTACGCTCAAACTTGTCTAGTTGTTTTTCAAATATATTTTTTTCTTTTTTTGGATTAACATTGTATTTATGGTCAGTGTGTTCTGTTGTTTTCATTGTAAATGTAAGATGTTTGATTGATGGAGGTAAAAGCTGCCGTGCCTTTGGAGCAGAGGTCCAGCTACAAATAAAAGCAACTGATGAAATGTGAGTCCTGGGTTAACTTTTCCTACTTCAATTACCTTTTTTTTTTTTTTTTTTTTCCAATAGGATCTGCTTTGGTAGATTTTTTTATTTTTTTTTAAACAGCTGATTGTTTCTGTCGTCCACGGCTGAAATGAATTCACGAAGCAGTCAGTCAAGGGAAGCAGACCAAAGTTTTGTATTTTTAGTTTTCTTATTTCACTTTTAGAGTTAAGAAAATTTCTTTTTATGCACAAGTTAATGATCTGTAGCTCTTCAGAGATGGTGGTTGTTTTTTTTTTTTTTTAACCTTGGTCCCAGTGGGTTGCTAAACTGCAGACTTCCACGAACATTGCTAAAGAATCACAGTTGCAGCTGAACAGAACTACTGGCCATTAACATTGTATCAATATATATATTGATCTTAGCAGTCTGATTTTTTTCACAATAAAATTGACAAAAATGGCTTTGTTGAATGTTGTTTTTTAATGTCTTTTTGTTCAAAAGTAGTGTTTGCAAGACCTCAGTAATCAACCAAAGGGACTAACTTTTGTCTTCCTTACACTAATCACAGCTGGTTCAGAAAGCTTTTTTTTTTTTTTGCTGTGTAACAAACGGTCGTCTAACGTGATAACTTGTTTATTACCTTTACCTCAGTTTAGTGGTGTGCTATTGGTGCACAGAGAGGAACATAAGGCACTTTCAAAGCAGAAGCGCTGACACCACTCTATGGCAGACCTTTGTAACAAAATCAAATCGCATACCAATGGTGTTTTTAGTCAAAAACAAGTTCTTGTCAGAATATAAATAAAAATACGCCTCAATGTCTAACATTCCTCCTATTTGAAAATATAATTAAAGGTTTTCACAGTAAAGAATATTAAAATAAGTTGACATTTAATGGCTAGGTTGGTTTAGAGTTGCAGATATTCACAATTCTTCCTGTTCAAAGAGAGCACTGACACCAGGGAGGACGTTTCTCTACACGATATCTCTGTTACTTCAGGATTTGCTATCACCATAACAAATATTAGCTCAGCATCTGTAAAATTGACTGGTTATAGACATTTTGTATTGGCTGAGGTGAATTAGCTGTAGCACTAGCCATCTTGTATTTAGTTGGCTCCAAAAATTAAATTGTCGTAGATACATCAATGATTATTTTCTAGTTTCATTCAAATTTGTCCAGTGGTTCATGAGATATGTTACAGTTCTTAAAGAGTTAATGACAAACTGCAAACTTAGTGCTCAGAGATGTTGATTAGTCTCAGACCACATCAAATATTAGGTAAGTATTTGTAAAATTGGATGATTTTATTGAATTTATTTTTCCTCCCTCAGAAATACATTTGTCCTTACGAAGAGAGAAGAACTTTACCTTTTCTCTTAGACCTGGTGTCTTTTTACACCCGGGGATTGTTTTACAGACTCGTATCTGTTGCATGCCTAGATTGTTTGAAGTGCACTCATCAAAGTTCAAATGTAAACAAACGACTCGTTAATGTTGGCAACAAAACACGACCCTGAGCTCATTTGTCACAAAGTAGGTAGTGAATGTGTATTTAATGTTGTTGTTTTTTAAATCATTGACAATACGCAAACAAAAACAATCAAATTTAAACCACTGAAAAATCGTGCATTTTGACAGCTGTCGTGGTTTTAAAATGAAGTTGCTGGTTCATAATATTTGCCATTACAGTATCTGCTTTAACGTATTCATTATATGATGAATGGGCTTGCCGTAGTGTGAGCCTGTCCCTTTAAGAGCGGATCGTCCTGGAGCAGATTGCAGCAGCAGCGCTCCTCCAGCTCCTCCAGCTGCACGTTCCTCCACCTGACAGCAGCAACGTCCCGGTGCACATCGATACACTCCGCGTCCTGGACGGGGATGGAGTGGCACCGAGCCTGGTTGCTAGCCAACTAGACTTTCTACAAACCTAAAAGCAAAGTCTCTCAGCCTGCAAAGATGGTATCCTGGATTATTTCGAGGATAGTTGTGTGAGTATTTGGGGGCTGGGCTCCATCTATCTGTTGTGTTTAGCTACATCAGGCAGCGTCTTCTCCATCTGTCTGGTGGTGTCTCCACTGGCTGCTCTCCATCAACTTCCTGTCCGAACATTGTTCCTCTTTAGTTAAAGAAAATGCAGCGAACAGGCTGTTAGACACCGAGGTGAAGCTGCTGCTCACTATTTTTAAACCTTTTTATTTAAAAAAAAAAAAAAAAAAAACGGCGCGATGATGCAGCACAATCAGCGCGTGCGTTAGCCGTTGTTAGCTAGCGGCGCTTAATAATTAGCTCAAATAACATTTGATATGTCGGCAGGAGCTGTTGTGGAGCTGCTCGCCTTGTTCGGAGCTAGCCTGCTTAATATGCAAGCCTCGCACAAGTAAACAGAGAAAAACAAAACGCCTGCCATGGCTCCGTTTAAACCGACTGCTGCTCTGAAAACGGAGCATTTCAGCATCTTTGTGCTCCAGACACGAAACTGTTGAGCAAAATCTGACAGCCAGGAATGAACGAGTTGTTGTGGATGGTTGGGTGATCTCAAGCTGGTCAGGCCTCAGCTTGCACCTCAGCACTGCTGCTATGCTGCATTATGGTCAGTTTTTAAACAGTGTTGTAACATGTAGCTGGATTATTTGACTGCTGATTTCTGATTTTGACCATTCATAAAGGCCTCAGGTGTGGAAATGATCAACACCCCTGGATTACACAAGATGAACACTTCACACTGTTAATTTTTAGATGCCTCCAGCTGAATCCTCCACCTCCCTGCCTCCCTCAGGTAGTCATGCGTCTACTGGAGGCAGACAATGTGACTGGAAATGAATCATCTACTCCCAGCAGGCCAAGCCAACAATCATTTGCTCAGCTTTTTAAATACACAGCCACATCTTTCTTTCTTTTCCAGCACATATGGAAACAGTTATTATGATCAAATTAAGGAGAGGGCTACAATCTTAAGAGGTGAGATTGGGATGTCATAAAATGGCTCGAGCATCAGATGGCTGAGGGAGTTCACCATTCTGGACATGTGCTTCGAGTCAGTTCGGCTCAATGTTCCACGCTTGGAGCCGCTGCACACACCACTGAGGAGCTCTAAATGGGACACGAGATCTAAACTCAGTGGGGGGAAAAATAGATGCTTGGTGTGATTCACATCTAAACCTATGGATTTTTAAAATATACTTTTAATTGTAAGCTTACGGTCATTTACGCATTTTCTACTGGTGTTCTTTTTATTCCTGTCATATCAGCACAGAAGCAAAAGATGGAGCTAAATGCACATCAGTGTGCTGACACATGTTGACCCTCTGGCGGACCTTTGTGTGTTTTTTCCACCTCATCTCACTGCAGTCTTCCTGATTCCATTTGTGTTCTCAGACCAGCCTGTTTTGATAAGCCTCAGCCTACAGTTTCATTTTCTGTGGCATCATTCAACACCATATACAAACTGTATTTGTTAATGTAAAAGTGGAACAGTCATAGACAAACAACGTGTGTATGTGTTAGGTGTGTGTATACCTGCCTGTTACTGAATCCTTATGTTGACCTAGGTGTCCCTGCTCTGTTTTTGCAGCCTTGCCTTCGGGACGCTCTACCCGGCGTACTCCTCATACAAGGCTGTCAAAACGAAGAACGTGAAGGAATATGTGAGTACCACCTCTGGTTCTTGTGTCGCAGCAGACCGCTCATGACCTCTTTCCGTCTCGTTTGCCTTTCGGCAGCTTCTGCTTCGAGCTGTCGTCTTCCTATTTTTATATTTTGCGTTACCATCCGTGCTGAGAGGGAACGCAGGAATAGATTTAAGGCCGAGAAGTTCAACATTAAATATATTTCCGTGTCTCAAACCTTGATCAGAATATTGAACATGTTTTAAGTAATAAGTTTCTTCAAGGTGAAGCTGAACTGAGAGGCGGTTCAAGTAGGACACAAACATTCATGAAATGAGGTCACTGCAGTGCTGCAAGAAGACAGAATATGTGCACTCCTTTTGTTTCTGTGATGTTTAAAAACGTACGAGTTTAATCTTTTGGTAAAATAGAACATGATTTTGATCGTGCTCTTTCATCATTAGGCCACCTCCATAGAAAAACCTCTGAATTGCTTTTTTGTACATTAGTCTATTATAATTGACATTTGACTATAAGGTTTGTTGGTTAAGGGAGAATTTGCATTATTTTTTTACAGTCGGAAGTTTAAAGTTGAAGCTCTTCATCGTTGGGGAGCAGCTCTCAACTCGATGTTGTTCCAGCTGATGGTTATAGTGCTTCTAGGAATTTTATGATTTTTTTTTTTAGTCTCACTTTTTAAGAAACACTCATTTATATTTAAAGTGGGGTTCTGTAGAAAGGTTGTGAACAATGATCTTACCTGTTGCAGATGGCTCTTTGAACGACCTCATTTTGGAGAAATAATTCTAACTCTGAGCTAATGGCTAGGCCAAGTGGGCCGGAAGAGCAAAGTGGAGCGATGTTGTTTTTAAAGCAACTTTATTCCAAAAAAGGATGCGATTTAAAAAAAACTATACATCCTTGTTGATTTCGCATTACACACATATATTTTGCAGTGATGTTATCATAGTCATGCAGGAAGTGCCACAGCTAGCTAACGTATGAACATTATCACTTGTTTGGCATATTTAGATAAATGTACACCTATTATCCACCAACTCTGACTTTATGTTGGTACATCTAGAAAACGTGATGCATTTTTTTTAAGGAAAAGGGTCCTAAAACAATTTTTTTTCATATTGGATCATCTGTAAGGTCTTTCAGTACTTATTAGGCTGAAAACAAATGACAAACATTTAGGTTTATTGTTAGGAAAGTATTTTTACTTCTCAGCATGCTTTGCTCAGCACAGTAGTATGTATGAGATGGGAAGAATAGATGCTTCATTTGAGATGGACAAACTCAAAAGGTTGGGAAATAATCAGTATGAAGGGTATGATAATCTGCAGGTAGCCCCCCCCCCCCCCCAGGCCCCATACAAAGTTATGCATTTCAAATGTTGCATGTCCATTAGTGTCTTTTTTAATTTAGTTATATACGGTGTTATTTTGTATCAGTTCACCCCTGCACCACGACAGTCGTACAAAGTGAATATTAATGTTACTCAAATGCTAATGAATTAGCCAGTGTTGCTACGGGAGACGAGCAGCGAGAGGCAGCAGTGCATCTTTTTGTTTTTGCATCGATGGTGTAGACGGGGTACCTCCCGTTTACCTCATCGCTGCATCAGTCGAGAGAGAAGGAAGCCAGGAGGAGGAGCACTCTGGCCCTCAGCCTACATCTATTCTGGAGAGCAGGCTCCTCCTGGTTGGTTACTATGGCAACCCTCCCTCCATCACTGCTCAAGCAGAAGGCCACAGAAGGAGCGAGTGATGGGAGCAGGAGGAGGGGGGGAATCGCCATTTTTAGAGCTTTCACTCCTCTTTTTCTGCTATTTGACTCATTTAATGAGCCGAATGATTTGGTTTGATGTCGTCTTATGTGTTTGTGTCCCTGTACCTTCTTAACATTCAGTGCGTCTCTTACACTTTGGGGCTAATTTGTTTCTAGTTTACTTTAAGGCAAATTTTAACCATTCCCTACTTTTTTTTTTTTTTTTGTCAAGAGATAAACAAAACAACCAAATAGTTGTATAAACTGAAACAAACGCTGCAGCTCTGGTTGCTGGGCATATCTTGTTTAGCTCCACGTGTTTTGTCACGTGTGATGGAACTCGTGGATCGTGTGCTATTTTTATTATCACTCGTGCTATTTTATTAATTTATTTTCTGCTCTTTCTCCCTGCAGGTGAAGTGGATGATGTACTGGATAGTATTTGCATTATTTACTACAGCAGAAACAGCCACAGACTTGCTTCTGTCATGGTGAGTCAGGAGCTTCTCAAACCCACAAGCTTTAAGCAAAGACCACTTGTAATAAATATATCTGGACATTAAGTACTTTTAAGTGATACAAAAATTAAAATGTAAAGAGAGAAGGTTCTTTGGAATAAATAAGAATAATAAATAAGAATAATTTTCCCAGAATTTGAAAGAAAGTTTCTTGTAAAGGTAAATTATTGAAGAAGCATCTGATCTAAAAAAACCAAAACAATAAATATTAGTAAGGAGGAGGTCATTTAAAGGTAAAATAGTTTAAGTAGAAATCCAAAAGCTGTGAGGTGAGTAGAGCGGCAACATGCTCCAGATAATGGTAATTAAATTAAAAAGAATTGTGCTGAGGTGTGGTTTGTGACTGCATCCATGAGAAGGTGTAAAATACCACAACACCAGAAATAAAGTGACTTTAATAAAGGACTGTCAGGGGAGTGTATGACCTCGTTTAGTTTCAGAGTTTTCTGAGGGCATAATGAAAATGATCTGCTCTTTACCAGGTTCTGAAACTATTCACATTTCTCCATGGTATTATTATTAAATGGGTTAAAACTGAGCACACCCCATGATTCAAGATGTTGCACAACCTCAGCATTTCCCCGAGTTAAAAAAAAAAAAAAGCCTAAATCTGCTCTTCAGCATTTTTATTTTTTTTTTCACTCTAATCACATTTTGACTTGTGAAGACATTATGAAGGTTATGTTTGAAAACTCCAATTTAGTGACTTTATCACTAAAAGTCCTTCAGTCCTTCCATTATCTTTACCCACTTCTTCCTTTCTGCATCACTGGTGTCTTTTGTAACTTTTTAAACATTTAAAAATTGCATAATTGGTATTAAAAACAAAGGCATATTAGACAAAGTGAAGAGAATCAATGAAAAATTGTAATTATTTTATTTTTGATAATTTATTGAATTTAAATCGTTGAAAAAATACCCCATGGTTGTAGGCTGCGAGCAAGGCAGCCTACAACCATGGCTCAGTTCTGTCAGGAGGAATGGGTCAAAAGTCCTGCCAACTATTAAGAGAAGCTTGTGGAAGGAGATCCAAAATGCTTGATCTCAGGGTGCACCGATGAATCAGACAGGCGATTTATCAGCCCCGATTTCCTTCATTTTGGGAGATCGGCTGATACTTTCATGAGAAACCAATTTTACCAATTTTATTTATTTTGTAGTTTTAACAACAATTGTCTAAACTTCATTTATATTTCAAAGCACGACCTCATGGCCAGTTAAAACAAGTTTTTATTGTTTTAAAGATATTGTTGATGGGTATGCTTTACAATAAAATAATATTGGAAAATTGAAAGTGCATTGTGACCTTATATTGATTATAGTTGATTTTATCACAGATTTTAGTTGCATTCTGTAGCACTTTGAGATTTTTGTTAATGAAAAGTGCGTTACAAATTAAATTCATTATTATTATTATTATTATTATTATTATTATTATTATTATTATTAT
>NC_056501.1:23499090-23511524 GCF_014905685.2 Nematolebias whitei
ATTATTATTATTATTATTATTATTATTATTATTATTATTATTATTATTATAACACCTGACAGTGTCGCTTATACAACAAAGTCGATATCTGCCACAATCGGAATCGGCAGATCAGGCTTTTTAGAGATCGGTGATCGGCCATCTCGTCCGTGGGACAATCAGTTCTCCCCTAGTTTGACCCAAGTCATACAGTTTTAAGGGCAATGGTACCAAATACTAATGAAGTGTATTTCAACATTTGACTGAAGAAAGTAATAAAAATGGCCTTAAAAAAAATGCTCACTCATTAGTCTGGCATTTTGCAAATTAAAAAAAAAATGTTGGTAATCCTACTTGACCTAAAATTGGAAAGTTTATTCTGATTTCACGTCAGACAGTGTGGGGGAAAAAATGCATGTCTTTTTAAATAGTGTAAACTTCTAGTTTCAACTGTGTATATCTGTAAACTGGTCGACCCGAACATTTGAGGAAACTTCACTTTCAAGGAACGTTGAATACTAGATAACATAATTTACCCAAATGATTTGGGTGACTGAAGATTAATCTATGGTGTCGAAGACCACCATTGGTCACCCCCTGGCTTCACCGTTGCACCTGGTGGTGAATAAAATTCCTCCACTCACCAGGATCCATCCCAATGTGCTGCCTCGGACAAGAAAAAAGAACCTACCTCCATTCTTCGACACAGTGCCACTCCTACCCACTTGAATATTTTGAATATTTGCAGGTTTACCTGCGTTCTCTGTTCAGAGAACACTCCTGTTCAAATCCCTCATTGACGGGGACATCAGCGTACCGCTTGCCTATTGATTAAAAGAAACTCCTTGATATAGTTGAAGCTTTTTTTTTCATGTGCACAGCTCACTAGTTGTAGTCTTCAGAAAAATGTCGCATCTAACACAAGGGTCAGCTTCACCTCTGATTACCAGTAGTTCTTCTTGCTCCGAGATGCTCAGACTGGCACTGAATCACTCTTCAACCTAAAGGCTCTGGTTTTAAAAACTGTATTACAAACTCTCTGAAAGGAAAAGTTGATGAATGTGACCCCAGCTGTCCGTTTCCTCCTCAAAGCTTTTACTTTATTTTGTCTCTTGATGTTCGACCTTGTGTTTTCTCTTTAGGTTTCCTTTTTACTTTGAGCTAAAAATTGCCTTTGTGATCTGGCTCCTGTCCCCGTACACTAAAGGCTCCAGCGTCCTGTACCGCAAGTTTGTCCACCCAACGCTGTCCAACAAAGAGAAGGTAGGACAGTTTGATGTCTATGTAAGGATATTCCTATTTGTTTCACAATTGTTTCCTCACCCCTACAATTTATTTCTTGGGTTTTTTTTTTTTACGTCTCCTCTGAACGGTTTAAGGAAATCGATGAGTACATCACTCAGGCTAAAGACAGGAGTTATGAGACCATGATGAGGTTTGGAAAACGAGGTCTCAACCTCGCTGCCAACGCTGCCGTCACTGCAGCCACCAAGGTGAGCTGTCCGCTGTGCGACGTCGTCACAGTTTGGTCAGAAACCATTAATGCTTCTGGTTACATGCAGGCTTTGACCGCTGTGATGTTGTCCTTTTTATAGATTTGTTCCTGATCAGATGGATCTTTAGCTCTGGACTGAATCCAGTTAAACTAACTGCTGATGACAGAAAGTTTTATCTGGCGCTTCTCGATCAATCGGCAAAATCACATTCTGATTTTGTAGTCCAAATTTGAAATCCTTCAGTTTGATCAAAAAAATAAAAAAACTTAAAACTACCCAATATGAGTCAAAGCCTTTCTTTGGATCAGCCTCCCAAACTCGCTGTTCTTGAGCAGTTTTGATCTTAATCTATTCTGTTTTTAAAAATAAAAAGGGTTAAATCGTGTTACCAGTTTCTTTAAGTGAGAAACGTTTCATCTTCCATCCAGAGGACTTCCTCAGTCTACAGCCTGCCGACCAGATCTGTCCCATAGGTAACCTTCAGTGCTGTGTTTCAAGCCAACCTCCTGTTGGAATCTCAGAATTAGGCTTTTAACACGTCGTCATGTACAACAATCAGTTTTAGGCCAGATGGCCAACTTGCTACTCACAGATACAGCCTGAGGACAACCAAGGCCAACATGGTTCAGAAAAAGGTTGTAAGCTCAGTCCAGGTAGAAACTGGTCCAGATGACACGATTTAACCTTTTTTTTTTTTTTTTTTTATATCATCTACCTGGATGATTGAGCTTACAACCCCTATTCTGTTTTTAGATTTTCTAATTGATGTGTTATGAAACACCAGCATGGTTTACTTTAAACATACAAGTGTTGAGCAAGCATTTTAAATGCAGATTCTTATCGTTTCAACGTTTGCACAACTTCTATTTCATCAAGTTTACATTCAGAAGGTCTGATTTGTAGCCACAATTATCAATAGTTATCATTTTGTAATAGCTTATTTCTGACCAATATTTAAATTTTAAACTAGAAAAGGTACAGTGACATGAAATAAGAGAATCCAGCAAATCCTAGAAATATTTACTTTTTTATTTATTAACCTCGTAAAGGTTCCACTGCAGAGCTTCACCCATGTCCCTGAAGGGATACTGTAGAAGTAACATTGTACATCCTGATGGAGGAGTGAGGAGGATGAGACTCTTATTTATAAAACATTTGATGAACTTTATGGCAAAATTCAAATTTTACAGACTTTAT
Source organism: Nematolebias whitei (assembly GCF_014905685.2). Taxonomy (NCBI): domain Eukaryota; kingdom Metazoa; phylum Chordata; class Actinopteri; order Cyprinodontiformes; family Rivulidae; genus Nematolebias; species Nematolebias whitei. Next base: position 23,501,763 of record NC_056501.1, read on the forward strand.
CACATCATTCTTTTGTGGGTAAAGTTCCATTGCTTCTTTGCCAAACCAAAACGTCCAGAAAAACAGATCTTATTTTGTGCTCATTCGTGTGTGTCTGCGTTTTGCTGTGACGTTCAGGGGCAGGGCGTGCTGTCGGACAAGCTGCGGAGTTTCAGCATGCAGGATCTGACTCTCATCAACACGGAGGATGAGCTGGATCTGCACACGTCAGAGGTTCGGGTGAGACGAGACCCCACGGACGAGATGAGCTGTGGGGCCAGCACGCTGCCCCGGGCGAAGAGCGTCACCACACGACAGAGTAAGACCACCCAACGCCTCTCCTAGCTTCAGACTGAGATGAAATTAAATTCAGTATATTTGTATAGCACCAAATCACAACAGAAGTTGTCTCAGGACTCTGTGCAGAAACATTCACATACCCAGTCCCTTGTTTAGCATGGGTGTTAGGTTCTAATCCCCCCCCCCCCCCCCCACACACACACACACACACACACGCGATAAGTGAAAAACCGCGATGTAGGGAAGGTATAATATTTATTTTAGTATTTATATATATTTCTAGGCTTTATAAACCCTTCCCACACTCTTGCAATGTTCTAAACTTTTAAACCTACATCATTTAACAACATGCAGTACTGTATATGTAGCTACTAAATTTTACTTACCAGCGTGTCCCTGCTCGGACGTCCTCATTGGCCAGTTGAAAAAGATACAAAAAGTCCCGTTAATCTTCAGATGGCTCATCGGATCATCGGACGCACGCGTTTGCTGACAGCTCGTCGTCGGCCAGTCGAAACGGATGAATAAAGTCTCGTTAACGGACAATCGCATCTGCTCGGAGGTCCTCGTGGGCGGGCTACCAGCTCTCAAGATTCACCAATGTGTATGGAGGTCTGGTTCTACTTCTGTTCTGGTCTGGTTCGGTGGGTTCAATACGGCTTCTCTGCATCCGCTTGGCACCGAGCAGATCAAAACTTTCCCTCTGTTTTTTTTTCAGCATAAGGAAATGGGGCTTCTGGGCGGGGTCCTGTTGCCTTCTGGGAAATGTGGCCATTATGAGAGGGAATAAAGTGGATGATCACTGAGTGAAAACTACAAAGTAGTGGCGCCTGTCCAAAGTATTTCTATTTTTGTCATTAACTTTTTCACAACTGCGAGTACAGTGTAGTGATATTACTGTACAGTCCACAATCATAAAAAAATAAAAAATCCAATATTTTGGATGTCCACAAACAAGTCTGTGGAAGTCCAAGTAGTGAGAGACTACTGTACGTACAAAAGCCAATTAGTAAGTTATCCATTTAATCAAGGAAGCCAACAGATTTGTGGAATCTTCACTTTGTCACAGTCCATCCTGAGCAAGCACAATGGCAACAATGGAAAGGAAAAACTCCTTTTCAACAGGAAGAAACCTCCAAATAAAACGGACTCGGGACAAGTGGCCATCTGCTTTGACCAGCTGGGAGGTTCTAGTCAAAGTCAAAGTTTCTTTATTTGTCATACATGCCACATGTGGCACGTGTGGTGGAATGAAATTGTGCACACAGGGTCCCAGTTACATCCAACAAAAGTATAAAATGTAAAAAAAAACAACCAAACAAACAAAAAACCAATAAGATCTAAGATATGAACTAAGAAAAATATTAAACTAAAATATGCTATACACTAATAGTACAAAAACAATATGCCGAACAGCAGCATGAACATGTCTGTGTGAGCAGGTGAGTCTGTGTGTAAGAGGACAGGAAGGAGAGACAAATGAACACAGAATGGCAGGTTCAGATGTAGGTGCAGGTGTACCCCCTATTGGAAGAAAGACAAAAACACATGTCAAGGATAGAAATAATAAGTGCAGGCAGTCGCCTATTATTATTCGCCTCGGAAGTGTGTCTACATTTCTATCTCTGTTACTGCGTCCCGAACCACAATATCTACCCCCACAAAAGTTATATCAGAACGACCCGCTCGGCCCCGTGATGTGTGCTATTACTTTTATTGGCATTTCGAGTTACCATGGCAACGCGATTTTGCGAACAAAGATGTAATATGTCACCAATTCCAGGAACTAGTTGGTGACTGGCCTGATAAGCGTATCTTTTTCTACTTTTTAATACGGCCCAAACCGAAACATGGACCCCCACAAAAGTTTTATCACAATGACCGGCCCGGCTCCGGGAAGTGTGCAGTTACTTTTATTGGCATTCGCAGTTACCATGGTGACATATTTTTGCTAACAAAGATGCCAAATTTTCCATAGGAAATGAATAGGAGAAAACTCTTCGCAGAAACTGAGTAACGTATGGAGCCATTTTGGTTCAACGTGCAAGGAAGACGGTACATTATGCAATGCATGGAAGGCACATTATTAATATTGTTGTTGTTGTTGTTGTTGTTGTTGTTGTTGTTGTTGTTGTTGCTGTTGTTGTTGTTAATAACACATCACGGTGCCGAGCCAGTCGTTTTTATATAACTTTTGTGGGGGTAGACTTTGTAGTTCAGGCCGCAGTAACAGAGATAGAAATGTAGGCTCACTTCCGAGGGGAATAATAATAGGTGACTGCCATGCATGACAGTCCCCCCAAAAAACTTGCATGAAGTCAAAGACACGTTCACAGATCTTTGTCTCTGCAGCTTCCAAACTGAGCTGGAGTGAGCCAAGAAATAGAGTTGCAGCCGGCTCTTAAAGCTCCTCCATGAAAAGGCACTTTGTGTTTCAGAGCTCCAGCAGGTGTTTGTCTTCACTCTTCACTTCCTAATGCAACATTTTAGTCCTAAACTTTCAAATTTGTGCCAAAATAGTTTCATCCTCCTCCTCATCTGGCCACATCCTGCAGGGTTGAGAGGAAGTCAGTCTTTGATTAGACTACAGTAGTTCCTTGATTATCGTGGGGATTATGTTCTGGACACCCCCACAATAAGTGAAAAACCGCCAAGGAGAGTCTATTTTTATTTTAGTTTTTACTGGTATATATATTTTAAGACTTTATAAACCCTTCCCACACTCTTACAATATTCTAAACTCTTAAACCTACATTATTTTAACAACGTATGTGTATGTACTGCACAGTACTGTACATTTTTTTTATGAGGACTCACCAGCCTTGGTCCGGTTTTGGTCCAGTTCTGATTGGCTCTCGGCAGCCGTTGAGCACCAGACGCTTTTGGAGAGAACCGGACCTTTGGAGAACCAGCACAGAACCACACAATGGTCCCGATAGAGTCCAAATAATCCAAAAGAATCTGGATGAAAAAGTCTGGGTGAGCTCCAGAGAAGACACTGGACCTCCTCACTCGAGAGGCTCCCTGGGCTGGCAAGCAGCGCTCGGACTGACCGATGAGGCTGGAAGTAGCTTTGGTCCGGTTCTGATCGGCTCTCTGCATCCACTGAGCACTGAAGTCACTATGAATAAGGACCAGACTTTTTCGTTTGGATCAAATCAAAACTTTCCCTTCATTTCAACAGAAAGCAACAGCTAGAAGCACTGTTGGCTTCTGGGTAATGTAGTTCTTTTTTGACTGGCCTTACAGTGTAGGTTTATTGAGAGGAAACTACAAATGGTGGCACCTGTCTGAAATATTTATTTATTTTTAACTTTTTATCTGCACCGTCCCAATCATGTGAGTCGTATTAAAGTTGACAATCGTCGAACAAACACGAAAGTCGAACCGCGAAGTAGCGAGGGACTACTGTACAACTTTTTCTAAATTGATGATTATTTGGTACTTTTTATTAAAAGTAGAAATCTAAACTTATGAGGATTCCAGCCTGACCTCACTAACGGACCTTCCTGTGTTTGCTCCTGCAGCCCGCTCTGTGGCCGCTGCAGCTCTAGTCGACGACGCCTCGTCCCAGCACAGCTCCGACCAGTCGGACACGAGGACTGAACACTCCGACGACGATCTGGGGGACAAAGCACCCAAACGCAGCACCGGCACAAAGGCCGCAAAGAAACCTGCGGCTGTGAAGACGGAGGTGAATATCTGCACCAAAATGTCACGTTTAATTTGTCCAGAACAACACGTCCTCCTCTTCTTTTCATTCTGATAAACCAGCTGCATTTATTCTTTGTCATTTCTCTTTCAGACCCAAACCAAGACTGTAAAGAAGCCCGTTAAGAAAAAGACCACCTCTAATAACGCAGAGACCCCTCCCTGAGTCCCGCTGCACTCCAGCCTCCACACAGACACACGTGTATACACGAAGCACGGATCCTGTCACTGCTGCTGGTTTTAGAGGGAAATGCAGATTCTGTTTGTCGTCTTAGCGTTAAAGTGACCTGCTTCAGGTCTGGAGGTTTGCTTCTTGTTGCATAATTTGTCTCACACTTTACACTTAACCTGAGAGTTAACTGGGATTGGTGCCTGAATTATTTTAAAACTTAGTAATTTGATTAAAAATGTTTTTTTAAAACAGAAAGTAAGCTCCTGGATTCTCAGTCATGCTTCAGGTTCACTCCGTTGCCAATTCAGACATTTTAGATGGAGGCTGTTTGTTTTGTATCATTTCTTCACACAGTTCCCTGAAACTGTCTCGCTTCGAGGCCGAAGGTGCACAGTATTGTCTGGTGGCGTATACAACCATCTTTACCCTGACTAAACTAGTCCTGCATAAAGGGATGGGAACGTTTTTAAAGGGTTTTATCTTAATTGTGTTCTCACTCAACTGTATCTAGGTTGACCAGATTTGTTTTGCTTTAAACTTTTTCATTTTGTCCAGTTTTACTTTGATTCTTACACAAGGAAACGGTGCAAGATATAAAGTCTAAGTTTTAGCTTCCCTTTGGTGAGTATTTCTCCTCTCTGTGAATCTGGCTCTGCTACGCTCAGGTCTCATTCAGAGGATTATTTTAATGTGACTTTAAGTCGTCCAGGGGGGGAAGTGGGCCGTTTAGTGCCGGCCATGTTCTCCTCCATTTAGACGCCACTCCCATTCGTTTGTAACTTATTGCATTTCTGCTTTCTGCGCACCTTTTGGTCATGTGATACTTGTAAGAGATGTGTGTAATAACTAAATGTAAGTTTCCAGTCGTACAGAAGACACCGCAGGGCTGGCTGATTCTTTTAGTTTTGTTTTCTAACGTTAACGATTAATCTGCACTTTCACCTTCATACCCAGACGTATTTATACATCATCTTGTAAGAAACAAACGGAGTGTGAGGAGCTGGTTTCTGGTGGGTCTGATTGGGTTCCTTCATGGTTCTTCTGTACCAGTATGAACCAGCAGGGGTGACGAAGTCCACTTTAACGCTTGGATAAACGACTGAAAACCATTTAAACGCAGTACAAGTATGGTAGTATCCCTGAGTGGACGTGCATTTTAAATTTACTCGCCTTATTAATTGTCAGGGGTTAAACGTAAAGTTTTATTTTCTCTCTTGGCCTTGACAAATCATTAATTCTGGGAGGCTGCATCAAAACAAACTTGGTCTGAAAATAAATCCTAAATGTGTTTCTTTAGAGCATTTGAACGCCTTCATTACAAAAGTAGAGAATCTGTAGCTTCCAAGTCGGTGCTCGTCTATTCACGGCCTGCTGTGTTCTCTAGAACGCCTTTATTCTCTTAGTTTCTCTGAAAAGTTTACAAAATCTGAAGGCATTTCATCGCCTTTAAGAAGCTCTACGTTTTTTTTTAAATTCTGCATCATATTTATTGTTAATTATTTGTTTATAATCAGTATTGCAAAGAAACATGGATGTAAATTTGTATATTGTTTGTGCCACTTCTTTTTAGCTTTGAGTAAAAAGGACAGCAGCGTGTGTCTGCTGGCACCGTGCTCGGTCAAGAAATCGCTTCTAATAAAGGAAAACAAATATTTGTCAGTTTTTTGTTGCTACAAATCACTCTTGTGTCAGAATCTGAAAAATAATTATACACAAAATACATTTTTTATAAATGGGATTTAAGGATATAGATGAGAAGTTATGATTAATAATAAAACATTACAACTGTAACTGCAGTGGCAAAGGAAACCATTCTATACAGTATATAAACTACTACTCCCACCTACACCGAACGGAGGCCAAATTTTTTTATCGTAGATGCACTTCAACTGTGAGTGACAATTAAAAAAAAAAATGACTGATTTAAAAATTTAGCATTTTATTGCATGAGATTACATTGATACAATGGATAAACAGAACTGAACATCTGGTACAGAGACCTTTCTTTGCAGTAACAGGTCGGATGTTTCCTGTAGACCAGGTTTGCAGACAGCAGCAGGGATTTTGGCCCACTTCACACGATCTCCAGATCTTTCAGGTTCGGGGCCTGTCGCTGGACAACCTCGAGTTTCAGTTCCCTCCAAAGATTTTTATTGAGTTCAGACCTGCAGACTGGCTAGGCCTCTCCAGGACCTTGCACCACTTCTTTCAGAGCCTCTCCTCAGTTGCCCTGGCTGTGTTTTGAATCGTCGTCATGCTGGAAGACCCAGACATGACCCATCTGCAATGATCTTACTGAGGGAAGGAGGTTATTGGCCAAAATCTCACGATACATGACCCCATCCATCCTCCCTTCAATACGTTGCAGTCGTCCTGCCCCCTTTGCTGAAAGGCACCCACGAAGTATGATATTTCCACCCCCATGCTTCACAGCTGGGACAGTGTTTTTGAGGTTGTACTCATTTCTTCCTCCAAACACAGCGAGTGGAGTTGATACCAAAAAGCTCTATTTTGGTCTCCTCTGACCACATGACCATCTCCCATTCTTCTGCATCATCCAGATGGTCAGTGGTGAACTTCAAACGGGCCTGGACGTGCTGGTGTGAGCAGGGGGACCTTGTGTGCTCTGCAGGATCTTAAACCATGACAGTGTAGTGTTACTAATGGTTCTCTTTGAAACTATGGTCCCAGCTCTTCAGGTCATTGACCAGCTCCTCCAGTGTAGTTCTGGGCTGAATCCTGACCTTTCTCAGAATCATCCCCACGAGGCAAGATCTTGCATGGAGCCCCAGACCTAGTAAGATGGGCAGTCATCTTGAGTTTCTTCCATTTTCTAATAACTGCTCCATCAGTTGCTGCCTTCTCAACAAGCTGCTTGACTATTGTCCTGTAGCCGTGCCAGCCGTGTGCAGGTTTACAATTTTGTCCCTGGTGTCTTTAGACAGCACTTTGGTCTTGGCCATGGTGGAGAGGTTGGAGTGTGATTGAGTGTGTGGACACTGGACAGGTGTCATACAGGTAACAAGCTCAAACAAGTGCAGTTTTTACTGGTAATGAGTGCAGAATTATTTATTAACCTTTATTTAACCAGGCAAATCTCATTGAGATCACAGATCTCTTTTGCAAGGGAGGCCTAAAGGCAGACTAACATGCAGGTTTTTGGTCTGTGGGGGGAAACCGGAGTACCCGGAGAAAACCCACGCAAGCACGAGAAGAACATGCAAACTCCACACAGAAAGACCCCAGGTCCAACCTGGAATTGAACCCAGGATCTTCTTGCTGTGAGGCAACAGTGCTAACCACTGCATCATGCTGCCCAGAATAGGAGGGCTTCTTAAAGAAAGACTAACAGGTCTGTGAGAGACAGACTTCTTGGTGGTTGATAGGTGATCAAATACTTGTTTCATACAATCAAATGCAAATTATATAAAAAAAATCATACAATTCTGTTAGATTCTGTTTCTCGCAGTTGAAATGTATCTACGATCAAAATTACAGACCTCTCCATTTTTTGTAAGTGGGAAAACTTGCAAGATTGGCAGTGGATCAAACGCTGTATTTTCCCCATTGTATAAATAAGTGGTGATGGATAAAAGATACTTTGTACTTGTATATTTGGAAGTACATTTCTGTCCGATTAAATAAAAACATCTAAGCATTAATCATGAGATACAATGTCATATAACTTCGCTGCCATGTCATAATTATGAGTGTTTTTTAAAGATGCTATAGCAGTATCTCAAAGATCATGACGTATCATCTTTAAAATATCGTGTCTCAAAATTATGACAAATACCATATGTATTAGATTTTATAACTATGAAATGCTAAAGAGGATAATTTGAAGATAGTATCTTGTATTTATGTCTGAATTTGTTTTTTCATTGTGGCAAATATGTGCTTCCATAAAGGAGGAAAGTTTTGTTAAATAGCTGTTTATGTAAAAACTAGCCATATATATATATATATATATATATATATATATATATATATATATATAATCAGTTTAAAACTCCCATGAGCCTTTGCTGCAAAAGTAAGGCTTGTTAGATTGTTTATGCACTGTATTGATTACTTCATTGTGGAAATCAATTAGGCAGATAAATACTGTAAAGTATATTTAATTTCAAAATTTGTTTTGCGCATACAGTAGCTGCAGTACCTGTCATCACCACCTGGTGGGGCCCTCTGATCATCCAAGAACGAGAAGGCAGGTGTTGTTCTGCAGAAATAAGAGATTTATAGACAAGTTTGAGCTGAACGAGGCGACCGCCTGGTGCAAAACATTTGACTTTATTGAATGCTTGTTATAACAGGAAATAAATAATCTGAGCTTTGCTGTTCTGGTCTGATCACTAAAATGAATTTGAGTCCAAATTAATTCAACAAAATATACATTTTTAATGCCTTTACCTTAACCAGAACAAATGATGTCTTAAGCCAAACATGGCCTCTCAGTGGGTTATTTCTCCAGGGATGTGTGAGCTGGCCACTCTTCTTTTTACACTTTACCTCTTGAGAATTACAGTTTTTGACAGCTTATGCAACATGTCAGCTAAACCAGGGAGACACTTCCGTGTGTGAATGTGCACACGTGTGTTGCAGAACATGTGCTCTCTGTGTGTTTGTGCTGAAGGTGATGTTAGAGGTGGTCCAGAGCGGGGTCACGGTGTCACGACCTACCTGTCTCATTGTGTGAGGTGGTCCTTGCTGTTTACACACACACCTGTATTCATGCACAGATGTGCTGGACCATTCGTGTGCAGATACTCACATCCCGGTGAAGTGTTGCCCTCAGAAAACAAGCGTGAGGTGATTAACGGGGGGTGCAGTTGTTTGCCAGTAGTGTTAGCAAAATATCTCAAGAACCAGAGGCCACTTAATGAAACTCAAAGCAAATGCTGGAGGTACAACTACAACTAATTAACTTTTGGGGTCAACCCAATTCTTCCAGGCAAACACAAAAATGGTCATGACTCTGTGACTTTTGCAGATATTAAGTTCAAACTTGATGTGGTAGTAGCTGAGAATTATCCCCAACACATACTCTAAGCACAAACCGATCCAGCAAAATATGTTTCTAAAAAAAAAGTACTTTTGCCTGTCAGTGTCAACCTCGTCTGTCTGTTAGCAAAATATCGTATGAACCACTGAATGGATTTTAGTGAAACTTTCTTCTACAAACGATTAACTTTTGGAGTCAACCCCGTTCAAGATGGCCACCACAGCTGACTGACATCAGCCAACCCCAAAACGGACTTTATAGGGTAATGTTATGCACTGATCTCAGATATGGTGTGGTAGTAGCTGAGAGTCATCGCCCACACACATAAGTTGTAAGGCATGAAAGCTGGCGGGTGATGTTCATTCCTTCAGGTAATGTGAGGCCTTAAAAGTTCACTTTTGTCTCGTAAACAGAGACGAGCGCTTCAATTCTCTCTGTTTTCAAGGCTTAGGCGTGCGCTTGATGAACAGTTTGTTGCTTTTTTCAGCTGTTCCTCAACAGAGCGAGTTGTAGAAGTGTGTTCCTGACAATGCGGTCGACACACACACACACACACACACACACACACACACACACACACACACACACACACACA
>NC_056501.1:23511534-23518028 GCF_014905685.2 Nematolebias whitei
ACACACACACACACACACACACACACACACACACACACACACACACAAACACACACAGTATCACTGCCTTTCAAGCTAAACACCGTTCCTACCTGCTTCTACCTTCGCAGAGCTCGTGTTTGCTTTCTCTGTTTCCTCTTCCAGCTCTCATTATCTCCTCTCATCTATCTTATCTATTTCCATCTTCGTTTCTTGTGCAGCAAAGTGATTGCAGGTCTCCATAGCAACACGTTTGCGTGTGTCTGTGTGGAGAGATTGTGTGTGTGTGTATGTGTGTGTGTGAGAGTAGCCTCTTGTCCGAGACACAATGTGGTAATTACTGGAGCTTACCTTGGTGCTAATTAAGCGTCGCCGTGGTAATTGGAAGGGTCAAGTGAGCAGGACGATTGGCTCACCTTCCTGCATCATCTACCACCCCTCTGCTCAACCATCCCGCTCTTCTTTTTTCCTCTTTCTCGCCCAACTTTGCTTCTTTTCCTCTCTTTTGCTACTTGCTGTCTTCATTCCTTCCTCCCAGCCTCTTCACTCCCATTTTAATGCCAGGACCATTGTTCTCCTCTTACTGGGAACTTTTTGATGTTTTTTTTGTTTAAATAGAAGCATTACTGAAAGATTTTGGCTCCTGAAAGTGCTCCACCTGACTGGGCAGACTGTCAGCTGGCTGCCAACCAGAGGTGGAGATTCTGACCTTCAAACATCCTCCAGGAAACCCCAGCATCTGATTGACCAAACTGGAAATGTTCACAGACACAGAGGAGGTTCTGAAGGCAGGGAGGAACCACTATATGAGCATTCGTAAAGGATAAATTGGAACTTTGAAAGTTGGGCTCTGTTTAACGATTCTAAACAATATCTTACCTGTTGCAGATAGCTCGTTGAACAACCTCAACGTGCAGAGATTAATTTTAACCAGGTTGATGAGCTGATGGCGAGTCAGAGAGGAGCCATAAACAAAAAAATGTTGACATCTTAAAACAGCTCGAGTCTGAAAAGTTTCCTAAATGAGAAATCTTTACACTATCAGTTTTACAATTAAACATTTATGTTGTCAGCTGCATTTTGAAGAGTATTATGCGTTAAAATTATTTAAGTGCTTTAGGCTGCACTTGAAGTGCTACAGCTAGCTACTGCTGCTACTGCCACTATTTCAACAATGGTGTACCACAAGGCTCATTCTTAGGACACACCCTCTTTATAATCTACATGAGTAATGTAGGTCAGATCATCCCTGATGACACAGTTGTTTACTGTCGAGCTAAAACAGTTGAGGTTTTCCAACTCTTACAGTCTGCATTCGACATCATCCAGTTAGGGGGAGTGGTGGCGCAGAGACTAGAGAGGGTGGGGCTGTGATCGGAAAGTCGCAGGTTCAACTTCCGGTACCGTCAACATCAAAATGTGGGTGGAAAAGGTGAAACACCCACACCTGCCTCAACCTTCATTTGCCCTACTCTGGGCCCCTGAGCAAGGTCCTCAACCCCCACTATCTGCTCCTAAACAGGTCGCTCTTGAATATGAGTTCTCGTGACTCAATGAGACTACCTGTATAAATAAAGGGTAAATAAATAAAAAAATTCTGCAAAAATTCAGAATAAATGCTGAGTTCGGAGTGACTTTTTAAAAATTCGCTGAAGAAGCCAAAACTGAGTTGTTGAAGCTAAAAAACAGAACACTGGCTAAAAGCTAAAAGTAGCACAGGACACATGTGTCAATGAGAATGGTTCTGAAGCAGTTAGAGATCTTAGTGTGATTATAATGTGCAAATATGTACCGGTAGTTAAATATTTGTATAAAAGTTACAATAACCAAAAGTCACGGCACCTTTCTCCTGAATGAGCTGAACATTTTGACACATGAACGGCTAAAAGAGCACAAAGCTTAAAACAAAACAACAACATCAACAGGGAAACAATGAGTGAATGATGAATCAACATTCATACTTTAATGATGGGATGTAAAGCTGGCGGTGATGCAATGTTTTTAAAAGAGAGTTTGCAGAAACCGCTGTAAGATTTTGTAGATTAAAGTTGATTCAGTTTGACAGTAATCTGCTCCAGTCTTGGTTCTGATCTGACAAGATTTTAGCTCATGATTACGCTCCGAACTGAGGTCGTTCAAAAAGCTGTCTGGAACAGGTAAGACATTAATTGTTCACAAGCTTTCCAGAACCCCACTCTAAACATCTGAACTATCCTCTTTTTAAAAAGGGCTCAATTTGTCAAATAAAGCAGAATAAATAGTTTTAAAGTTCTGTTGAAATGTTTTCATGTAAACCTGTGACTGTTTTCATCAAATCAAGTCTCTCCTGCCTTCCTCACAACTTGTTTTCTTCCTCTGCTTTAGTTTGGCATCACAGATTGTTTTTTAACTCACAAACTCAGAAATACACGTGACTTAGTGTTTACAGTTTATTGTTTCTTCTCTTTCATTTATGTTTTTCTCCATTTTCCCGATGTTTCATGTTTATTGCCTCTCCATGCAAGGCAACAGGCAGATAATAATGTTTTCACCTGAGCCCTGTATATTTGTGTGCATGTTTGTCTATTTGTTAGCAAAATATCTTACAAACCAGTGGACAGAAGTAAAGGAAATTAACGAGATAGTCATTCAAAGGACATCTTCAACTTAATACTTTGGAGTCAATTCAGTTCAAAATGGCCACCACCTAACCTGAAAAAACAAAAATGGCTCCAGTTCAGTCAGTTTTACAGAAACTGAGGTAGAATTTGATGCGGTAGTAGCTGAGAGTCGTCCCCAACACATACACCGAGCAGAGTACAAGACCTTTGCTTAAAACTTCAGCATTAACTATTTCAGTCAACCCAGTTTGTTTGTTAGCAAAATATTTCCTAAATCACAGGTCAGATTCTAATGAAACTTTAAGAAATGTATATCGGTGGATAAACTTTTGGAATCAATCCAATTCAAAATGGCAGCCGCTGCTAATTAACCGTAGCCAACAACAAAATATCTATAATTGATTCAATTTCACAGGTAATGAGATAAAAGTTGCCGTGGTGGTAGCTGAGGGTCATTCTCAACAAGTAATGTTAGATCTTGAGCATCGTTATTTTCAAAGTTGGATCAAAATGTCAACAATGGTGTACCACATGGCTCAGTCTTAGGACCCACCCTCTTAGGTAATGTAGGTTAGAGCATCCCTGATGCATCATTACATTTCTATGCTGACAACACAGTTGTTTATTGTTGAGATAGAATAGTTGCTAAGGTTTTCCAGCTCTTACAGTCTGCGTTCGACATCAGATTTGTTCCGTCTCCAACTGGTGCTAAATGCTGATAAAACCAAAGGGATGTTTTTTTTCAAACAGGAAGTCAGTTCCAGCAGTCCTTCCTTGTATCTTAATTACAAATTCCCTAACTCCCTATTGAGTTTGTCAACTCTTGCAAATACTTGGGTATCTTGGTCAATTCACATCTCTCTTTTAAGCCTCATGTTGAAAACTTGATAAAGAAACTGAAATTAAAATTGGGTTTCTTTATCAGAAATAGATCCTGTCTAATTTAACACTAGGAAACACCTAACTGCAACTTTCCTTCCCTCCATTGACTACGGTGACATTATTTACATGAACCCTCCTACAGATGTTGATGATGTCTATCACGGTGCACTAAGATTCATAACTGGCTGTAACTACCGTACCCACCATAGCACCTTGTATTTACTGGTTAACTGGTCATCATTAACTTCACACAGACTCTCTCACTGGTACATTTTCATCTTTAAATCACTTCTTGTTCTGCTGCCTTCATACATCTCCTCCTACATGTTGAGTCATCAGTGCAGCTACAACGTGCGCTCTCAGGACATCATTACCTGCAGTGTTCCCTCAGTGAGAACTGAACTAGGCAAAAGGGCCTTCTCCTACTCTGCTCCTGTTTCCTGGAATATCTTACAAAAAGATTTGAAGCTCTTGAATTTGACCTCTCTAAGGGATTTTAAACAGTTGTCAAGTTCAATGCCAAAATCACTGCAGACATGTTCCTGTTTTTAGTATTTTACGCCGTTTCATAATGTTGCTTGTTTTTATTTCATGAAACGCAGCGAGTGATATGCGTTCCTTCAACAAATGCTCTACTACCATATCGCTGTGGTTCTGCGCTCACGAAGATATTTTTCTAAAAGGTAGAGTCGTACCTCCCCATGTCTGTCCTTCAACCCTCCAGCAAAGAACTAAAGGTTGCCAAAGTGTCTGCCACTCGCTACTTATCACCCACTTCTCCCCACCTCGATTTCATCCCCTCTGTGGGGTTTCAAATTCCCCTCATCTTTCTTGTGTTCTGGACTCATGAAAAGAAATCCATCTGCCCTTTAGGGGGAAGAGTAAAAAATAGTCCTGCTGCTCAAATCAGACAGAAAAATGGATCGGGGTCTTTAGGAATGAAGAAGGGTGAAAAGTGGAAAGTAAAGCGTTCAGAGGAGCACCAAGGTGGAGATACATGAAAACACTCAGCGAGACGGAAGCGGTTATGAATAGATGGGTTGAAAGGAGGAAAGCAAAATGAGAGAGGAGTTTTATTATTTTTTATTTTTATGAAAGTGTGATAGAGAAATGAGTGTTAAATCCAGACAGTTTGAAGGGAAGAAACGCAGGAGGAAGAAGATGGGCCGATGATCCCAACATGAGGACATCCCCTGCTGCCTCTCCTCTCCCCATTTGGAGAGGCTCCTATCAGCAGGGGGTGGGGAGAACTGGGATGAGGTGGGGGATCTATTTATACCCACCACCTTCATTATTTATTAATGAGCCGGTGTTTAGTCAGACCTGGGGTGCTGTTTAATGTATGATGAACGTCGCTCTCCGGGGACCTTTCTCCTGCTCCGTGCCCCGCACTTTACATAACCGACACAGACTGAGGGGGCAGGGAGGAGTTGGACACATTGGCCAAGGGTGAGGCGGGGTGTGTAATTGAATGTGTGTGCAGACGAGAGGATTTCCTCTCTCTCGGTGCTGAGTGGGGCGCACATGAGGAGGTTGAACAAGGGGCCACATGGAGGTTCCTGCATCTGTCTGAGCCGCCAAGAGAACCATCAGAACAGCAGAGAACCACAGTTCTGCTTTTTATTCCTTATAAACATATTTAAGGGAAAAACAAACAAAATGTCAGAGCATGGAACATCATTTTGCAGATTCCAGCTATAAATTTTGAAGGATACAGATGCAGCTACTGCCCAAAACTTGCATCTACTTCAATCCTCTAAGCCCGACCCTGGTCCCTGAGGAACACCATATCGCATGTTTTAATTGATCCTCTGCTCCAACACACCTGATTTGAATGAAAGGGTGATTAACAGGCTTCTGCCCAACTTAAGGAAGTAATTAAATCAATTAATCAGGTGTGTTGGAGCAGAGAAACAACTAAAACATGCAGGATGGTGTTCCTCAGGGACCAGGATTGGGAACCACTGCTCTAAGCAAATAAAAAACAGGCCTACTATGTTTGACGCATAAAGTGTGTAAGATGTTTAAAAAGAACTAAAATAAAATAATAATTATAATGCTGTAATTATAACACTGGTGCATTATGGTCACCAAGGTAACCACGCCCCCATGTCTCTCACTCCATGCAGCCACTCTTAATAGTGGCAGAGAAAAGCACAGACTAGAAAGAAAACCCCAAACAAATAGTCACTGTTAGAAAACAAAAAGTCATATCTTAAAAACTCTTAAACTATGAGCTGCACGGTCACAGAAATGAACTTTTATGCTTCTACATTATTATAGGGGTTATAAAAAGTTAAAAAGACTCTTAACTTTCAGTTATAAGGAAAATATTTTGAGCTAAATTGCAACCATTTTTTTTCAAAGACCGGGTGTGCACACTTTGCACTCTGAGGGGATTTGAGGGAAAACTTGAACTCCTCCAGCTGTGAGAGACACACTAAGAGAAAGAAGACAAAAATGCCTTTAATATGATGTACAGTTTTTTAATGTGCTAAAAATGTTGTGGAAGTACGAAGAGCTTATTTAGCAAAAGTTTGAAAAGTTTGGACAGCTCAAAAGTTAAGAGTGTGATATGGTCAGCTTTATTTGGGGAAAAAAAGTAAATAAATCATACATCTTAAACTAAGTTTGTGTAAAATTTGTAAAATATATGAATATACCATTTTAGATATGTAAAACCTAACTTTTTGTGACCTCTTTAAACTTTAATTGATGCTTCCTCTGTGAAGTATGCCTGACCTGTGGATCTCCAAAGGAGAAGAAGCGGGTGTCCAAAGACAACTGAGTTACTTATTTTTGGCACAATCTCTGCTGTGTATTGGAAGATTTCTCAAATTAACTTTTCAAATTTTTTCCATCAGAATGCCTCTATTGTCATTGCACAGAAGCACAATAAAATTTCATTTCAGTACAGCCATCCAGAGAAACAAAAAAACCAACCAAATATAAGACATGGGTAGACGGGTGCCTGAAGCTGCAGCCTCATGGGAGACACTGCCCTTTTCATAAGATAAGGAAAAGAGAAACACG
>NC_056501.1:23518428-23521751 GCF_014905685.2 Nematolebias whitei
ATTTAACCCATCCACCATCAGGTGGAGCAGTGGGCAGCTATTGAAAGCACCCAGGGAGCAACTGGGGATGAGGTGTCCTGCTCAGAGACACCACATGTGGCTCTTTGGTCCCTCTGCAGCAGCTCCTTCAGGCTTTGACCAAAACTAAACTAAACCTGAATTTAATTTAAATTATTACCATTGAAAATGGTTAGTTTTAGCAGATTTCCTGTCATTTTCAAATATGTTAAGAAAAGTACAAATACGAGAGCAGCACGGTGGCGCAACTGGTAGAGCTGCTGCCTCTCAGCGAGCAGGTCCCTGGTTCAAATCCCGGTCCAGGGGCCTTTCTGGGTGGAGTTTGCATGTTCTCTCCGTGCATGCGTGGGTTTTCGCAGGATACTCCGGTTTCCTCCCACAGACCAAAAACATGCATGTTAGACTGATTGGTAACTCTAAATTGTCCCTAGGTGTGAGTGAGAGAGTGAATGGTTGTTTGTCTTTATGTGTCCCTGTGATGGACTGGAGACCTGTCCAGGGTGTACCCCGCCCCTCGCACAATGATTGCTGGACATGGACACAAAATGGAAGAAGCGGGTAAAATATAATGGATGGATGGAAAGTACAAATACACGACGTAAAACATGTGGACTGCATCATGCTAGTAGTTTGTTAGCCACTGTATTAAGTCGACTTCATGTCTCTCAGCATCTTTTTCTCAAAACCACCAGAATGTTTTGGAATATCTTTAAGACAAGTTGCTGAGAAGGAATATTTGATGACTCAGAATAAAACACAGAAAACAATGTCAAAGTAAACAAAAGCATTTTTGTTCTTTATAAATGTAACTGGATATCCATCAAACTGGCATAATTTTATGCTGTCTTTAACTTTATTCTTTAAGTAGGAAATTTAAATCTTCAATAATTAAGAGAACTCACATCGGCCTGCAATGTTCAATGCTTAAATTTGTATAAAATTGTTAAAAATTCCTTTTTTTTTTCTTTACATCAATGGTTCTCAAACTGGGGTCCTCAGACCCCCAGGGGTCCATGAGCTGATGCTTGGGGGTCCGCAAAAAAAAAAAAAAAAAATCACAAGCATGTAGATGTTTAACAACCTGTTAAAATACACCAAAATGCAGAAAATCATATCTACTTTATCTAAAAATTTCTGGGGGAGAACTCGCCCCTCTGCCTGGCCGGGCCGTCCACTCTGTGTTCCAGCGTTGTTCAGTTTACAAGTTAATCCCTGTTACTTGGTCTGACTACTGCTGTTATGATTCTGTTCAGTTTTACAGTATGTAAAGAGTTTTCTGTAATAAGTTCAAAAAGTGTCAATACATTTATTATGTTCATTGTGTGAATAGGTAAAGTTTTAAAGTAGTTTTGAATACTGTTAATTTTCTCCAAACTGTAATTTTTGGAAGTTGAAATTAAAAAAATTGTTAAGTGTTTCTTGAGTGAAAAATACCCCATGTTTAAAAGTATAAAAATTGTATTAACCCTATTAAAGAACAGGTTTTAAGTATTTATGTTACACAAATATTTCCATTGCATTAAAGAGACAAACTGAAGAAAAAGATTTAATGAACATGAGGGTCACGAGGGGGTCCCTGAAACTATTTCTCACCTGTAAGGGGTCCTGAACCCCTGCTTTACATGAATCTGGTCTTTTCTTTTGTATTAAAATGTAAAAATATCAATAAATGTTAATAATAGTTAGACATTTTTCATTTTATATCACCCCCACACTGGCTGGAAAAGCCATCTCCAACAAACTCGTAGTGGCCCATGAGCCACCAGTTGACCAGTTGCCGGATTTGTGGCTCCGGACATTATAATTAGTAAGCAAAGTGGCAGAAATGGCTCTTTTTATCACAAAGGTTGCAGACCCCTGCCCTAAAATCAAGAGAGTGAGTTCACACATTAAACCATTTAATAAATAAAAAAAAATATATTTTTATAAATAACCCATGCTGTAGTTTCTTGGCGTTTTGTTTACCGAGCACCGTTCCTGAGAGACACCCGCTAGTTTCCAGGTGCAGCTTTGTGTCATTGACATATCTTCACTATCTAAGTCCAATATTTACCGTGCTGCACCCTTCCATCTCCAAAGGGAAATATCTCTCTTAAGCGCCTTAACTCCTCGCATTGTTTACCATCTCACTGGAAGCCACGTCTTTCTGGTGCCCGTGTTCATTCAGACCTGCGTCTGGTTTGCTCACTTTCATGGACACCAACAGATCTGACAGATTTACAGAAACTTCAGCTCAACGTTGAATCCACTCCCCTCCTCTTAATGTATCCAGATCCACAGAAATGGAGCTTTGACCCACAGGAACCAGGAGCTGGTGGTGATAAAAAGCTGAAGGAGACGTGCAGCTCAGTCTACTGCTCGTCTGCTTTGTTCAGGCGTCCTTCATGAATAACAGCTGAAAGTCTAGCTCAGCGTTCATGTTTGTGTGGATCTAACAGGAAAATTAAATGCCGCCACAGTAACACCGTCCTGATTAAAGTGCACATTATTATGAATGTTAATAATGTGAAGTTATTATGTATTTATGCTACAATCACAGTAAATCTCTTGTCTCCATCTGGAGTGATCTGCCACCTCATCGTCCTGAGCTCTACTTCTGCATTTTCACTGTTTTTTAATGACACGCCACAACAAAAGGCGGGTGACGATTTAACTGCCGATGTGTGTTTATTTGTCTGTCTGTTAGCAAAATATCTCATGAACCACAGGATGAATTTTAATAACACTCTCAGAAAATGATTTAAGAATGTACATCGACAACTGATGAACTTTTGAAGTCAACGCCATTCCAGGCAGCTGCTGCTGCTGCGACCACAGAACTGGACATATATTACAGATATTGATGCAGTAGCAGCTGACAGTCATCCCCAGTGCACAGTTGAGGTTTGACCAAAACTGTTTCACATTCTCTGTTTGGCATCGTCAGATACTTACGGTGCAGTTTAAAACTCAGTGGGTAATGTGCATTCCTTTGAGGTGTTGTTGCTGTATTGTGCACACGTGCATGTGTGTGTGTGTGTGTGGGGGGGGGGGCGCTGTACAGTAAGAATCTGGTGGGTTCATGTTTGTATGGAAGAATCGAGCATTTCACCGTTCTTGGGCATGAGGAAAGCCCTTTACTACCCTCACCCTGACCTGGAGGACACCCCCCCCCCCCACCCACACACACACAGAGTAACTGGAACAGTCTCTTAAAAAATGAACAAACTTTATAAATATTACATCAATGATATGACTGTAATGGGTTTCCCCTCCTTGCATCCATCCATCCATCCATCCATCCATCCATCCATCCATCCATCCAT
>NC_056501.1:23521761-23543020 GCF_014905685.2 Nematolebias whitei
ATCCATCCATCCATCCATCCATCCATCCATCCATCCATCCATCCATCATCTTTTACCTGCTTCTTCCTTTTCAGGTCACGGCGGTCACTGTGTGAGAGGCGGGGGACACCTGGACAGGTCTCCAGTCCATCACAGGGACACATGGAGACAAACGAGACAAACAACCATTCACTCTCTCACTCACACCTAGAGACAATTTAGAGTTTCCAGTCAGTCTAACATGCAGGATTTTGCAAAGTGGGAGGAAATTGGAGTACCTGGAGAAAACCCACGCATGCACAGAGAGAACATGCAAACTCCACCCAGAAAGGCCCCGGGCCGAGATTCAATCCGACGACCTTCTCGCTGAGAGGCAGCAGCTCTACCAACTGCTCCACCGTGCCACCTCCCAGCAACACAAACAAGAGAAACTACAAGGAACGTACTTTGTTCCATGTATTGACAGACTTATATACTGCCCAGGTTTCAGTATGTTTCTGTGTTTACAGCATGCGTCTATGTGTTTATTTGTTGCTCTTCACTGAAAGTCTTTACTTGGAGCTGTGTGGTCAACTTGTTTTACCGGCTACATCACAGGTCACACAGCTGTTGCAGCTTTAGGGAAGCCCTTTGTGCACCCATGTGTGTGTACTTTTGTAATTGGGCTGCTGTTTCTGGGGAAAGTCTAAATACTTGAGGGGTGACCTGCACCCACTCACTGTTAATGGATACCTATCTGTTGCCCCTCCTCTCCATGTCTCTGCAGTGTGTTTGTCTGTGGGCACTGTGTTTTTGGGAAGGTTATGCTCATCCTTTGCAAAGACACACCTCGGGAATTTAAAAAAAAAAGATCTCTCTCTTCTTTTCTCTGTGCCACTTTTCAAAATCTGTATCAGGTTTTTCTTCTTTCTGTTCGACTAGCCGAGCACACTGTTACCTCACTGTGCAGCTGAGTGTGTGTGTTCAGGCAAATTAGTGTATCTACAGAGGAATCCCCAAAACACTTGTACTCATTAAAAAAAAACTATTTTACTTTACAGTACCTATTTGCCATCTCGTGTATAAATAGTTTTAGATTTGTGCGGCAGGTGCTTCGGCACTCTGATGGATGTTGTGCACAAAATTTCAATCCTAAAACACGGTGCTTTCACATACAAAGTACTTTTACTTTCTATTTTGGGACCATGTCGCATTATGTCATAACTTTTAATTGATTAGTAACATTTACAATTCAATTCAGTTTATTTACTTGATTAACAACTGATAAATATGGTTCTGTAAGACCATCTGATCGATGTTCTGTAGCTGAATGTTCACAAATTTCATCCCTTTTTCTTCTGTACAGGGGATGTGAGCGCTGAACTGGTTGTTCAATTTGTTTGTGGTTGTAGTAGAAGACGGAACGTGTGCAGAGCAGCTGTGGGTCAAGATTGCAGTTTTATGCATGCTGCAGAAACCATTTTAATGTCATCTTTTTTCAGGATAACGCCAAAATAAATTTCATGACGTCTACTTTCTGTATTATTGCAGAAGGCAGCGTGGCAGGAGGGGGTCATACAAATTATTTCCCCCAAATTCACACATGCAAGTAAAGCACATATAACTGCTATGGATTTCAGGTAGTAATTAGTTTTGCAATTGAAAATGTAGTTTTATTTCATTTGATGTGGAAACACTAGAGCAGAGTCACTGACTTTTAGGTGCTGGAATCAGAATGTAAACAGCAATGACGTGTTATTTATGTATCAACAAAAATTGCTTCAAAATTACAAAACGACTATTTCTTTTTGTTGTTTTTAAAGCAGAATGAAGCATATTAATGTTCAACATTTTTCAGTCAGGTCATCTGGACAGTTTCTTTTTTTGTGCTGAATCGTTTCGCCTTCGATCCGGAAGGCTTCATCAGTCAAGGAAACACACAACAAAACTGATTCTTCCTCCAACATCTTACTCCAAAGTGGAACAAACCAGTTCTGCTTGTGATAAGATGGTCTCTTTGGTACGCCCCCTCCTCCATTGCTGGTCCTCTTCCTTGTTGTCAGTCTTGTCAAACTTGTTGAAAACAACAAATTTGTAATTTGTCATATTAATGTTGCTTGGCTTCATTTTACACCTAGGCCTTCAGTGTTGTTCTGCCTGAACTTATCCACCTCTTAACACCATCATCATGACGACACAGCTACAGAAACCATCAACAATTCACACAAACAGGAAGCTGCATCACAGACAGCTCATGTAGTGAGAACTCAAAAAAAGTCTAGATTATTTCTACACAAAATCAATTTTCCTTTCTTTCCTCAGTTGTTCAGTTACTCCGTCAGACAGGTTATCTGTGCGTTTCAGTTCCAACAATACGTCCTTTTCTACCGCCATGGACGCTAAAGCTGGAAATTGAGTCGGCTCTGTCGTGTTTCTGGCACAAGTCTTAATTCACTTTAGGGCTGAGACCGTCCGCTCGACAAAAGCAGCCACTGTGGGTTGAAAAACAGCTATAAAATTTACATACATGTAGATCAGCTTGTGCTGGCTGCTACAGATGCAGTTTCCTGGGTCTGACCAGTACGCTCCGTGACTGTCCAGTTAAACGACGTGAAAGTGCTGATGTTGTTGAATGCCTGCTAGAAGGCCCTGATGTCGCCAGCTCAAAATCTGATTGGTCAAAGCAACCATTTTATTATTATTTCTTTTAAGTTACAGGTGTATGTACTGTTGATTCTGAGGCCTTGAGGCAGATTTATTTGGAAATATGATTAGATGAAAGCTCTTCATAAACATAATCTACTGAAGGCTGCACATCCAGGAGAAAAGCTATGAAATGAAGAGTACAGACAATTTGGAATAACTTGATAGATATTTATTAAAAAAAAAACATAAAAACATGAGTTAGTCTAAGGGCCACTGCATCGTACTGATGGCCCATCACTGAACATCATGATAATGGAAACCCTTCACAAATGCTTCTTTCAGCTTACCAAACTCTTCATTTCACAAAACTTTTTCTGGTTCAGGAGACTCTTGTCAATAAATAACTTTATTTTTTTTTGTCATGACCTAAAATAGCTGGCATCCATCCTGATGTGCAATAAAACTGATAACATGCAAGGTGTCATTTTATAGCAGTCCCTCGCTTCTTCACGGGTCGTTTATCGCGGACTCGCTCTATCGCGGTTTTTCAAAATAAGAGCGGACACGACACACAATTGGCTGATTGACGGATGAGCCGCACGATCAGCATGGAATATTTTATTGAAAATAAAAATTACTTTAAATTATTTAGCACCTGCTGCACATTTGTGCAAAAAGCTTCCTCCAGCACCTTACTGCAGGATAAACTTCCTGCTGCAGCTGATCAGCTGTTCTTCGCGCATGATCAGCTGTTTGCCGTGTAGGGCGGAGAAATGGGCGTGGCCAAGAGCGCTTATAGGTGGCAAAGAGCAGAAGAGACAGGGAGCTGAAATCATGACATGCTGTGCTCTTTTAGAGTTTAGAAACATTGTTTAGAATACTGCAAGTGTAGGAAGGGTTTAAAATAACCTATCTACATCCATCCATCCATCCATCCATCCATTTATAATAAAACAAACTACTATTTACTCCTTTTACTACTATTCCTACTTAATGGTTTTTCACTTTTTGCGGGTCTTCAGGGTACGGATCCCCCGTGATAAACGAGAGACTACTGTTCTTGCAAAGCAACAAAATAAATAAATAGATTAAAAAGTGTTGGAAGCCCACTCATAAACTCCTAAACCAAAGGAAACCCCATAAAGGAGCAATCCACCTACATGCCATAAAACAGCATCCGCCTGCATGTTTTCTACTTTCTTATCTCTCACTAACCAGTGGTCTGGTGTGTGCGTAGACACGCCGGGTGTGATGTGTGTATGTGGGTGAGGAAATAAGCATAGTCTGAAAGTAGAGTGTGGTGGGAGGAAAGGTTCTGGATTTTGCTGGATGTGGAGTAGGAGGCAGGCAGAAACAGGGCTCCCCTGGTTACTGTTGCTCTGTGGGTGGCAGGAGGCAGCCAGGCTCTCCTCTCCGCTCGTGTCACCGTGCTGAGGGGGCGATGGACGGGACTACCTCTCTGTCACTGCGCTCCACGCCCCTTTCCTGTGTCATTTGCCCACCCTTCTTTTAGACTTGCACAATCTTTTCTCTTATCTTCAGCCGCCTGTCTCTTCACCTCAGGGCCTTTCGGTTCAGTCCTTTCACAGGCTTTCCTCAGTTTATCTCCCACGCTGCTCACTCGGGCTCTCTGGGTTGGAGAGGAGTTTTCTAACTCTGCATTTGTCTGAGAAAATGTTTTTTTTCTTGCACCATCATTACATTCATTCTGTCCACTGAAAGAGGAAAGGGTAGGAGCCCTAACAGACACCCAGCTGTCTGCTTCTTCACTAGGAACATATATTAAAAAAAAAACACACGTGTCAACCTTTTTTTTTATGTGAGAAGACATTTCTCATTCCATGGAATATTATATAAAACTTTCTATGACATTGTATTGTAAAATAAAATCAGTTATGTAAATAAATGCAATTTTGTTTTTGTAAATAGCATTAGAGGAGTGGTTTTCAAACTTTAGAGGAAGAAACATTGTCAGGCCTCTCATCGACTTTGCAAGATTAAAATAGAGGAGTGGCACAGTGGAGCAGGGATTAGAGCTGCCGCCTCTCAGCAAGAGGATTGCCTTTCAGTTTGCAGGCGTGCGTTTTCTCAGAGTACTGTGGTTTCTTCCCAAACACAAAAAACATGCGTTGTCTCGTCCCTGTGATGGACCAGGATCAGGGTCCAGCTCCTCACGACTCAAAAAGGAGAAAATGGATAAACAAATAGGAGCTGCACTTTGGTAGAAGAATAAAAACAGGATGCTCCATTGGTCTCTTATTGTTTAAAAAAAATCGATCGAATAGTTCAGTCTGTATAAAGACAACAAATATATAGGAATTCAATATTATCACAGCAATAAGGGCTGCAAGGTTGTTTACTGCTACAGTTTAGTTTTCAAATGAACAAAACTGTTCAGTGTTTTGCAGAAATGTTACGTCCCTTTATTAGTGAGGTCAGATTTTTTTCTATAACAGCATTACATGTTTTAATGTTTTATTTTTCACTGATGCCGTTTCTAAAAGCGATTTTTCTGCTTTGTGTTTCACAGCAAATGGGAAATAGTATGTGGGTAAATCTGGCACAGTGCAGCTCTCCCTTTTAAAGAAGAATAAAGTGCATCATTTCTACTAAATAAACCAAACTAAATGGAAACTGATTCATTGTCTTGTTTGAAGCCTGAAGTACTGTATTTTTTGGACTATAAGGTGCATTAAGTGAAACAAAACAGTCAGATAAGTCAAACTTTATTCAAGCCATTCACAATAACTCTGAACATTGTTCAGTTGTAACACATAAAATACAAAACAATAAACATTGTTGAGCGCCGTGTACCCATTGGTTCGAGGTCAATAAGCACAACAAGAATTAATACATAAGGTGCACCTGATTATAAGACTCACTGTCAATTTGAGAAAAAAATAAAGGATTTTAAGCGAGCCTTATAGTCTGAAAAATATGGTATATTATTTATTTATTTATTTATTTATTTATTTATTTATTTATTCTGCCATGTGGTCAGTTTTTGCTTTTTTATTTTTCTATGGCTCTTGTTGCCCTGTGATGGACTTGCGACCTGTCCAGGGTGTACCCCGCCCCTCGCACAGTGATGGCTGGACATGGGCACCGGCGACCCCCGTGACCTGAAATGGAAGAAGCGGGTGAAATATAATGGATGGATGGATGGCTCCTGTTCCACACAAACAGTCAGACTTTGTAAATACTTTGACAGTAGTATTTGTTATGAATGCTGCCCAGTAAAGTTTATCCAGTGAATTATTATTTTTCACATCTCTATAAGGTAGCACAGAAAAAACAATATATTTGGCTCTCAAAGATAATAATCTCAAGTAACAGCAAAAACTATCCTGAACATTGTCTAATAATAAAGACCGGTACGAAACAATTTGTAAATCTGATTTATTGAACTAAATATATGTTTATAAAGATGTACACAGCAGTGTAAGTACAGCTAGCTTGTTAGCTTGCTATCCAGAGAGATTTATAGCTTGTTATGCTACTTGGTTAGCTCTGGTAGACTAAAACAGAACAGAAATGAATGATGATAAAAAAAATAAAAATAAAAAATAAAGACATTGAATTTAACCAGAATAACGTTTAATACTAAAATGGACCAGTGCCTGCATTGAAGTTTTTTTGTTTAAAACAAAGAAGTAGGCTAAAATGGTCATAAAGTGTTTGTGATTATGCCAGGCCTGCATGTGCCACAAAAATACAGCAAAAACAGGAAACAAGGTGAGTCAACAGAAGTTTAGTTTCTCATTTTTCTATCTGGCAACACTGGTTAAAAGCAAACCTTTACTAAATAGGCAGCTTCAGGACATTGGGAATATGAGGTGAACTTCAAACTTGACATCATGGGTTTCATTTTAAGATCAGCAGAGTCAATATTTTTACATTTTGAGCCACAGAGACAATGTTTTAAACAAAACCGGTTCTTTTTTTCCCTTGGTTCTTTGCACAGCTGCTTCTGATTCCTGAGATTTTATTAAAACATTTTTTATGGTTCTTGACTGGAAACGGGTGGAATGTCCCCTCCAGATTGGGGACAAATCTTTGCTGCAGTAGGAGGACTTGAAGTATTCTTATTCACGGGTGATGGTAGGATAGAGTGGGAGATGGATTGACAGTCGGGGCCTCGTCCTCAGAAATGAGGGTGTTGCTTTGATCAGTAGTGGTGAGGAAAGAGCTCAGTCGAACCCTCACCTATGGTCATGAGATTTGGTTCATGACCAAAAGAAGTACAGTAGAGCCCAGACACAAGCCGCTGACAAACAGCCTCCTGGCAGGGGGGATGGGCTCAGCAGATAGGGTGAGGAGCTCCATCATCCAGGGGGCGCTCGGAGTAGAGCCGCTGCTCCTTCACTTCAAAAGTAATCAGTTGAGATGCATCTGACATCTGATGCCTCCTGGGCGCTTCCCTTTAGAGATTTTCCGTGCACGTCCCACTGGTAGGAGGCACCGGGGAAGACCCATAATCCCCAAGAGAGATTACGTATCATTTTTGGCCTGGGAATGCCTCGGGGCCCCTCAGGATGAGCTGGAGAGTATCATTGCAGAGAGGGATGTCTGGATTTCTCTTCTGGATCTGTTGCCTCCATGACCCAACAACAGATACGTTGTTGAAGATGGAGATGCCCATTTCTTTTGAATTTTTTTTTATTAGTAGCTCATGATTTTTTATAATAAAATTAAGCTTTCACTAATTTTTTTGCCAACTTGAGCAACTTAAACAGACAGCTCTTTGCTGACAATAAAACACCAGCAGTGTCCAGCTGCTGTCATGTGTCTGGACCGGACCAACTTCTTGCAAGAGGTCAGTGAGGCTGCTGGAAACAAATCAGCACAGTCAGCATGCATCACTGCATGTTCAGGTGTAGAGTTTACATGGTCATTCATTTACAGATCAAAACTCTCAAGAGAAAATGGTAAAGTCATTAAACTAAAGTTACAATATTGAAGTTATTAAATAAAACCTGATGCGTGTTGGACTAATATCTGAGGGCCGGTTTATTCATCCAACCCTCGCCCAACGTTCCTTCAGGTGAAACCTGTGAACCTTCAGTAGTGTTCCACTTTTTAGTCTTTTGCTTCGCTGAATGGAATGATTTTTCTAGTTTCTCTGTGAGGACAAGGGCAGATGTTTTAGAAGCTAAAGAAAAGATTATAAGCGCTCTGGTGGTTGCTAAAACAGCAACATTAAAGGTCAGCAACCAACTTGGATTAAGCATGTCAGAAAAGTGCTGATGCTGTTTCCATTTCTGTCTGTTAGCAAAATATCTGATCAACTACTGGAGGGATTTCAACGAACCCTTCAGAAACTACTGGAAGTATACTGGTATGTGGAGATTTGTACTGCTTCATAGATGTCCACGATGCGACTGCATCTGTGAACCATCCATGTACCAGAGCAGTCCTGCGATTAAAGCCCGGTGCATCACTTTATTTATTTTTTGTAGCATTTAATAAACCTCATCTGTTTAATAATTAAAGTCGGCAGCAGGTTTGTAAAGTTAAAATGTAGTTAGAGTTCCAAAAAATCCCCAAAAGTTCACGTTAGCCTCTTTTCAGGACCAGACCTCCCTTGAAAAATAAATTTGTGATCTCAGTGGGCTTTCAAGTTCAAGTTGTGTTTATTTGTCATATGCAGGTTAACACAATGTTAACAGTACAATGAAATATTCAGGATGAGAAGAACAGGATTGACTCACTAAAAAACAAAGAACAAACAATAATATATTAAAGTATGGAATAAGGGTACAAAAATAAAGTACCAGAAAGTTAAAAGATTAAAATATAATATTTACAAGGTCCAAAAAAAAAAAAAAGTAAACAACAACTTGGTAGAATATAACAGTGCAGGTAGAATGAATTTGTATGAATAAGTATTGCACATATAATTTGCCTAATTAAATGAATGTAAAAAAAATAAATGTCTTACAGCATTCATCCTCTGGCTGCTCCTCCTGCTTTTCCATCGAATCATTTTGTCTTTAGTGACACCTACAGTTCAGGAGAAGAACTGCAGCAGCTTCGGTGGCAATGGCAACAAACGTTTGGAAAATGTGCTCAAAGCTGTGATCCAGCCAAAAATATAAATTCAGTTTTATTCTTTATGATGTATAAAAGCACGCTGGCACAGTTGGTAGAGCTGCCGTCTCTCAGCAAGCAGGTCGACAAATCAAATCCCGGCCCGAGACCTTTCTGGGTGGAGTTTTTCTCCGTGCATGAGTGGGTTTTCTCTGGGTACTCTGGTTTCCTCCCACAGACCAAAAACATGCATGTTAGACTGAATGGTAACTAAATTGTTTCTAGATGTGAGTGAGAGAGTGAATGTTTGTCTCGTTTGTCTCCATGTGTCCTTGTGATGGACTGGAGACCTGTCCAGGGTGTCCCCTCCTCTTGCACAGTGATGGCTGGACATGGGCACCATTGACCCCCGCGACCCGAAAAGGAAGAAGCGGGTAAAGATGATGGATGGATGATGTAGATAAGGTATTACTGTTGTATTGACAGAGTATAACTTGTCTAGAGGACATGATTTAATTTTTTTTTGTTTTTATCAAACACATCTAGTGCAGGATGACCCAATTTGACTCATCATGCCTCATTTTTATTATTGTGACTAAGGTTTTATGAAAGTGCTGTGCAGTTTTAAAACAAGACCTGTTTGTGAGCGGTCATTTTTAATCAGGCAGTAAACGAAGGCAGCAACTGACAGGACGGTCCTTTGTTCACTTATTTTATTTTGCATTGATGCTCATTGAGATGAATTGAACTGGTATTGAATTGTATCGATTATTGCTGCTCGAGTCTTTATTGAACCGGACTGGCACCGGGTGATAAGCATTCCTTCAAGCTTCACATGACGTTCCCGGTTTCTGAAAGTCATGGAGGGATTAATAAGAGCTCTGGATCAGATTATGAAATAAGGTCATAATTATATTAATATGTGAATAATTACTCCGTGTTGCAAATGATTCCCAAAGGAAAAGCACATCTCAGACATGATCACCAAGGAAATACTCCATGTTTTAAACATGCTTCACGTAGTATTTTAACATATTTCTTATAACTTACTTATTATATTGTGTGAAACTCTGGTGCTTTTTCCATAAGGGTGCATGTTTTAATCCCCTGTTGCTCTAAGATGAAATAAAATCAGAAAGCATTACATTTATTTAGAAAAATCATTAATTATGGTTGATTAAAAAGCCATGTTAGAGTTTCCAAATGTTTCCATGTTTTGTTCTATGAGAGGAAACCGGAGTACCCGGAAGAAAAAAAAACCCAAGGGGAATAAGGTAACTCCGTATTGACACAACCCGATCGGGTCAAACCCAGGGCCTGCTGTTAGCCGACAGTGATAATCCTCTCAAAGGTCACAGGGAATCACATCAGACTGGATCAAGAATGTTCTGGTGTTGGTGTTAAGTCAAACGGATCTCTCAGACACTTTAAAATCCAGAGAAATTCTCCAATGGACCAGTTCAGATCTTTGTTAGAAGATTTTAGTAATTCTTGAAAGGCCTGCTGACAGCTTCACAAAATGCAGAGAAGAACCTTTTCACTCTGCTGGGTTTCTTCAAGATTTTCTCTACAAATATGTCGACTAGGATCATATCAGTGTTTGAGCTCTTCGTACACTGCTGCAATAAGAAATTATCATAATATTTTTTCTTGAAGCCCAGCCTTTTACGAAAGCTTCTGGAAATCTTCTTACTGAGTTCATCCAGGTTTTTGTGAGAGAGAACAAAGATATGACTCTGAAGTTTCTTCCAGACTTCATTAAAGAGGTGCTCCTTAATGCTTTCTAAGGTCACAGGATGACAGAACGTGTTACTCTTTTCAGGAGCCCTTGCAACAAACTTTACCAAGCAGATGGATCAACATTTTGCAGAGGTCCTCTTCTTCATTTTTCTCCTCTGGGAGGAGTTGGACACTTGAGGGACAGGAGACTCCACGAAGGCAAACTTCTGTGGTTCCTCAGGCTTTCCAAGCTGTCTACAGACACGAGAAGAGAAAGATCAAGGAAAACCAAAATTAAAACTAGAGACCTTCTTGCTGTGAGGTGACAGCGTCAACCATTAAACTCCCGTGCAGCATCTCTGACAGAAATATTCAGATCGTACCACTCAGCACTTCTACTAACTTTCATTTTGTTCTAAAACATCAGCTCTTTTCTTCTGATCATGTCTCGGCGTCACTCGTTTCTTGTTCTCGGTTATTTTTGTGTTTCTACCTTTATTGCCGGGTCTGTTTGTGTGGTCAGCTGTTCTCAGAGCTACATAGCTGATGTCAGATTGGACAGTCTCAAAGCAATAAGGCAGTAATCTATTAAAGGCCCAGAGGTTTTTAAGTCCACACATTCTCTTGTCTCTCCTTGTTGTCTTTTATCTCCCTCCTCCTTTCTCTCCTTCAGCAAGACGGATCATATTACCTCTAAATGGATCTTTTGGTGTGACAAAGCTCTCTTAAGTCTCAAACATGTCCCCATCCATACATGCATGCTCGCTTCCTTACAAGCAGCTCATGTACACAGACACATGCACCTCAGGATGTTGCTCTGCACCTGTCTTTATGAAGCTGAGAATTATCCCACCATAGGTAATCATAACTCGCCACATACCTGGGACTCATACAAATACATCTCAGCCCCCTTGCTCTAATAATGTGTATACAGTGATCTAATATTGAGGCTACATGCTAGGGCTTGATAGTCCTGAAACTAGTGGGAATATTCAGCGACCCGACGCTGTTTTTAATCTCTGGACTGTGTCACATTTTTGTGGTATGGACGTATGCAACACGGGACAAACTCGTACTATATTTCCCTCATCTTTCTCTGTATTTACACCGAGGGTTCGCCTCAGAGCACAGAAGCATTAAAACCATGTCTTAAGGCAGCGTGCACAGAAATAGAAGCACATCATGTTGGATAGAGAGGAAAAAAAGTGCTCAAGGTGAGTATGAAGGCAGGGTTGGCAGACAGATTGGAGAGCAAGCTGCCCCCAAGCTAATACTTATATAACAATATGTCTGGGATAGATGGCACACAAAGGATCCATAGTGTTGTTGGTCAACAGTAGAGTCATTTAATCCAGGCCTGCAGGAGCCTGATGTGCTGATCTGCATATGCATCCCACAGTATTTTCCACTGCATCAAAGTTTAGAAGAAACTTCTGCTGATAGCAGTTCTCTGAAAGTTTTTAGTCAGCTACCAGCGCAAACAGGCCCGAGTTACTGTTCAGACTTTCTCTGGCTTTCTCCAAGCAGTCTCTATAGCAACAACTGCAGGCAGTTGCTGTGGTAATCAGTTGCTCCTGCCCGTGGCATCATTATGTGTTTGAAGTCATCCCAGAGGTGCTCCGCTGAAAGGGTTAACTCCACATCTTCCCCGATAGGCATGTTCAACGGCACACTTATTTGTCTCTTTGATGTTTCCCAGGGAAAAAAAAGGTTATCTGGCGTCTGAGTCCATCTGGTGGTGTTTGGACTGAACGAGTGGCGGACCGCACGCCTGACATTGATGCTAAAGCCAAAGGAATAGGTCAATGTGTCTGCTGGTTTGTAGATGCGCCGCACAAATGAGATGCCTAACACTCAGAGCAGCGCAACGCCTGCGGGGGGGGCAGTGTCAAAAGCCATTAGCCGAACAGATGCAACGGGTGCTGACACCAGTCAGAATGGCAGATGTCCACACGAGTAGGCAGGGTGGCACATGGGGGCACAGGCCAGGGCTGGCTTGTAAAGACTGTCCCCTCTAGACATGGCAGGAAGCAGATAGAGGCGTTTCCATCATAGCTGCATCCATCTCAGCTTTACAACTTATAAACTCAAATCCACATTAAAAGCTGACAAATTTTATTACGAGCTGATAATTACAGTAGTCTGATGGATTTTATCCTTGAGCGAGAGAGCGCATTTCTGCTAAGTGGAGTCATCTCCTTCTTACACCCTTTTAGACCAAAATTAGTATGACATTAAGGTTTCTTAGACTAAATCTTCTTTAAAAGAGGATTTATCCATTTACAATTGCCTCCTAATGTTTTTTATTTCTTGTGTCAAGTACAAAATCGCAAATACTTTTACAATCCTCTTTTACTGAAGCCTCTTTAAACTGTTTGGAGACTGATAATGTTATTTTTTTTAACGAATGACTGATTTTAAACCTTAATGAAGAGTTTTGTTTCTGTTAAATTAATTTGACATCTTTTCTCCATGATAGAAGTTATAAACTTAGACATCATACCTGTAAAGTGGCAACAAATTAGCAGGTGGCAGCCTGATCTTCTGTTTTTTTAATTTATTTAATAAATTAGCTTTTGGAGTAAATTCAATTTAAGATGTGTTGTCCCTCAGAGAACTACAGTGAACCCAGTTATTACATTGTCTCTCCTTTGGGACAAGCATGCACTCTTATATCTCTTTGTCTTGGTTAATTTCTTAACTTCCATATAAGATTTTGCATTTAATAAATGAGTAAAAAAAAAAAAAAGAGGAAAACTATGACCAGTGGTGTGGCTCCCTGCACAAACTGCTCGTCTGTTTGGGCCAACTTATCGACTATTAAAACCCTTCTAAAAACTCAAAGGACAAATTCATCAACAGTTTCTGGTGAGACTTTTGGAGACTCTGAAAGCATGTATCGTTCTTTCTCTTCTCAGCGAGCAGCGGGGGCTGCCGTGGGCCCCTCCCTCGTCTCAAAGCCCTCACAGGAGGCTCAGTCCTCGGGCGTGAGTCCATCCCAGCAGCAGACTGAGCAGGAGATGTTCACCTCTTCATGGCGTGCAGGCACCAAGCTGCTGCTGGCTGGTTCATCGTGTAAACATGTACGTTTTATTACTTTCAATAAATCACTGCACTAAAATAATTCAGTCATTTTTTAATCACTTTTTGTGGTCCCCAGCCTAAATAAAGGAGGGCTGACGCTAAAAATACAAGAATCAACAGGAAAAATAAGTTTTTTTGAAGTTGTAAATAGACTTAGGGTGTAGCTTACTCACATTTGGTCTCTTCAGCAATGTTATTCCCTTTTCCTGCATCATACATGCACATGATTGATTATGCAAATTTGGTGGTGACATTATTTAGCAATGTCTAACATTCAGGATAGCCTAATACAGGGGTCTGCAAGCTGCGGCTCTGGGGCCACATGTGGCTCTTTGGTCCCTCTGCAGCGGCTCTTTCAGACTTTCACCAAAACTAAAATAAAACTGAATTTTATTTAAATTATTAACAACAATAAAAATGGCTAGTTTCAGCAGATTTCCTGTCATTTTCAAATATGTGAAGGATAGTACAAATACACAACATAAAACCTGTGGACTGCGTCATGCTAGTAGTTTGTTAGCCACTTTATTAAGTTGACTTCCTGTCTCTCAGCGTCATTCTCTCAAAACCACCAGAAAGTTTTGGAATATCTTTAAGACAAGTTACTGAGAAGGAATATTTGATGACTCAAAGAATAAAACACAAAAAACAAAGTCCAAGTACACAAAAGTATTTATTTTTCTTTATAAATGTAACTGGATATCCATCAAACTGGCCTAACTTTATACTGTCTTTAACTTTATTCTTTAAGTAGGACATTTAAATCGTCAACAATTAAGAGAACTCCCATCGGTCTGCAGAGTTGTGTTTAAAATTTTATAAAATTGTTAAAAATTACATATTTTTTTCTTTCTTTCCATGAATCTAGTATTTTCTTTTGTATTAAAATGTAAAAATAAAGCAAATGTTAATAATTAGACATTTGTAATTTTATAATATCACCCCCAGTGGCTGGAAAAGCCATCTCTAACACAGTTGTAGTGGCCCATGAGCCACCAGTTGACAGTACACAGTTGTAGCAGGTTTTGTGGCTCCGGACATCATAATTAGTAAGCAAAGTGACAAAAATGGCTCTTTTTATCCCAAAGGTTGCAGACCCCTGGACAAATAGAATAGCCTGTTGCTCATTCAACGACTTTATACCCAGGTGGTAATAATACTGCAGAGATGTTTGAGGCAGAATTTATTGCCACATACCTTTGAGTGCCAATCTGATTGTTTCGACCGGCGTAACGGTGACTTCTTGTTCTTTTGTGTGAAGGAGATTTAAGTAACCATAGTGTTGCGTTCAAGTGAGAACAGGATGATCTCGGTGAAGTTATTGCTGCTGTTAGGTAATGTGAAAAGATGGAAAATAAAGATCCTCATGAGAACAGACGCACCGAGGCATGTGAGTGAGTGACAGCATATATAAAGGTGCACCTACGGTTCTGTCAAGGCCGATGGTACAAGCAAATTGTCCTGACCAAATAAGTCGGGCATTATTGAACCAACCCATCATGTAATTGTCAGTCTGAGCTGCAGACCACTGCTGCCACGTGAGTCAAGCCTTTCACTTTCTGAACAGAGTTTTTCCACACGCATATTTTCAGAGCTTTTCGTTTGTTCCAGTATCCAGATGTTACATTTTTACTCTGACGTGTGTGTGTGTTCATGATCAGTAAGCTCTATGGGGTAAGATGCTTAAAGGTTTTTAAATGTTGGAAATAATTTTTAAATTTACATCAGAGAAACAGATTGTTGAGAGATGAGCTGCGCTGGTATCCAGTCATGATATCTGACATTAAAACCTGTAAATTCACTTCTTTAGATTTTTACACTGAATGTTTCACCAATTCAAGCATATTTGAAACGAGTTGTATTGATCTGTCCATGCGACATCTGGATCATTTGTAGGAGGAAAAGGAACTTTTCTTTAAAATAGAATTTATTGTTGTATTTTCTTCAAGCATCATTTATTTTCTGAAGCCGTTTTAATTATTGTATTTTTCACTTGTTGCCTGCTTGCCAATCATTTAAAAATAATTGTTTCTGATTTTTATTATCATTATTGTGTGACAGCAGCTTCTGGAGCAGCACTGAACACAGAGCTCTTCAACTGAGAATGAAGTGTCTTCAGTTGTCAAGACACATTTTTATCAGTTACATCAAATTATCCAAGTTAAACCTTAAAGACTCAAAACTCTTGTCCATGCCTTCATTGCCACTAGATTGAACAACTGCAGTTATCTATATTTTGGCCTTGAACAGTTGTCTATCCATCACCTGCAGGTTGTCCAGAACGCTGCTGCAAGTCTTTGAACCGGTACCAGAAGAAACGACCACATCATCCCAGATTTACACTGTCTGGCTGTTCATTTTCATGTTGATTAAAAAAAAACCCAACAACTCCCTTTTAAGGTTTTAAATGGTATGGTACCCAAATATATCTATGAAATATCCCAAATATCTAACTGAACTTGAATTTTAAAAACCAAACTGGACACTGAGATCCTTTAGCCAGATGCTCTACATGTAGCCGAGAGATAAATTAAAGCACGGAGGGGATCTAGTTTCTGTCTTCAGACTCTGGATCAACCTGCCTCTTGATACTGCAGGATCTATACACTCTTAAATCTCACCTGGAAGCACACTTCTTTACACTGCCTGTTAATTCAAGTTCACTTTGAGTTTCTTCAGATATTTATGTTACAAAGTTCTTTGTTTTTTTTTTTTGGTCTGTTTAATTGTTTTTGTGAGTGATTTTACTGAATTTGCCTGCTGATGCCGTGTTTTAACTAACTTGTGAAGTACTCTGGTCAACACTGTTGTTTTGAACTGACATTAAGGTTTTGAAATAATGCAGGACATCACACATAACATCATTTATAACGTTTGACCAAAACTGCTCAACCTCCATTCCTTCTCATTGTGAGATGATCTCAATTTAACATTCAATTCAATTCAGTTTATTTATAAAGCATCAATTCACAGCAAACTTATTTCAAGGCACTGAACAGAGACATTCACATACATAGAAAAGCCAATTAGTAAAGTTCTCTATCTAAGGATGGAAGCATTCTGCCCTTAAAGATGGCTGATATCTCCATCTCCATCTTCTACAGCTTATTTGTAGTCTTTTCATGGAGACAACAGGTCCAGGAGAGAAATCCATGCATCCCTCTCTCTAGAGACACTCTCCAGCTTCTCCCATGGGACCCCGAGGCATTTGTGGGCCAGAGAAGATTCACAATCCCTCCAGCAGTTCTGGATCTTCCCCGGACCCTCTTACCAGTGGGATGTGCCTGGAAAAACCTCCAAAGGGAGGTGAACAGGAGGTACCCTAATCCTGAACCACCTCGCCTGACTCATTTAAATGTGAAGGAGCAGTGGCTCGACTCCGAGCTCCCCCCAGATGACAGAGCTCCATATCCCACGTCTAAGACTGAGCCTGCCCACCTTAAGAAGAAAGCTAATTTTGATCATTTTTACCTGAGATCTCGTTCTTTTGGTCATGATCCAAACCTCATAGGTGAGAGCAGACCAGTCGACTCGTCTTTCTTCACCAAGACCGTCTGAATCAATGTCATGTCCTTGATACTGAGGACGAGGCTCCAGTCGGTCAATTAATCTCTCATTCCGTTCTACCAACACTCGTGAACAAGGCACCCAGATACTGAAACTCCTCCACCCGAGGCAAACAGCTCTCTGACCCAGAGGGGACGTCCCACTCATTTCCTGTCAAGAAACATGGGTTGGGTGACAAATACTCCTTCAAGAATTGCAATGCTTTGAATATTAATTGCTGAACTTGTTTCTTTTCATATGCTCAGATAATGTTGTTTGCAGGACTTCCAGTATGGGAGATGTTTTTGTGTTTCATTAAGCACTAAAGTCAAAGCGTCAACGCAAGTCTTTGGCTGTTTGTGGCCAAAAAGAGCGCGTTTCAGCATCACTTTTATAAGCTCTGATCTCATGTGCTGGCAGA
Source organism: Nematolebias whitei (assembly GCF_014905685.2). Lineage (NCBI taxonomy): Eukaryota > Metazoa > Chordata > Actinopteri > Cyprinodontiformes > Rivulidae > Nematolebias > Nematolebias whitei. The sequence continues at coordinate 23,539,166 of NC_056501.1, forward strand.
CTGTTCTCTCCTTTCCACCCTGTTTTTGCCTGAGATTACCTCGATTGCTCTGGAAAGACATCAGAGAGAAAACAGAAAACGGGGACAAAAAAAAAAGGCGAAGAATTACTGTCGCGTGACTGAAAGTGCAGCTTTATTGTCGCTAGCGGGCAATTGCCATTTTATGGAGAAGAAGTTAGTTTGGCCAAACAAATTGTTGCATTTTGCTTTTTTTTGCTTTAAAAGTCTGCAGAAGGACTGGCCTGACAGCCATAGTTGTCCAAGTGGCAGCTAAATCGTGCAGTTCATGAATAAAGTATCTATTTAAGATCAAACGTAGTACAAGCTCAGCTGACAGTCTCCTCAGAGGATGAAGCTGAAACAGATAAATCGCTGTAAGGCTGCATCTCAACAGATGACAACATGTCCCCGCTCCGTATTGTTTTGCTTTAATTATAAATCCAAAAGTGAACCATGCGCCTTTGTTGTTCTGCCGTGCTCCTGCGTTTACAGGCACGCAGCACATCATCCGGAGAGATTGGCTCATAAAACATGCCTAATCTGCTAATACCGAATGAAGAAAGCCCATCATCTCGCCAAAGACTTAAGACAAGCCTTCCTCTCCCCACACACACCACCACCACTCTCTTGCCTTTGTTTCCATCCCTGATGGAAATAGCAACACATGGGCCACTGTGTTTGTCTTGAAGATGGCACACGGCTAATCCTGTGTGAAGCTGGAGGGATCTCTTCAGCGACTCTTGTCAGCAATGATTTGTCAACAACAATCTTTTCATTTCCCCTGTAAGCTGACACCATCGCGTCTTTGCGATAATGTGATAGAGGCAAAGCTGGATTGAATCTGAGCGGGCTGCGTTCAACAAAAACGCCGCGCTGCTGCTCTTGCCACCATAAAAGCGTGGAGTCTTTGTTGGTTTGTGCACTGTGGCTTTAAGAATAAAAGCTCAACAGTTTAACAAACAAGAAAATTGTTGACTTAACTGTGTTTTTTTTTTTGAGGACACAGACGAGAAAAAACAACAGTGCATTTAATCATGCAGCTGTTTGAAATAAGGGGACAAGTACCGAAGGTAATTAAAGATTGCAGTCATGGCCGCCTGGCTGCTGAATATGGAGCTGTGTGCAAAAAAAAAGAAGAAGCAAACAACAATTAAAAATCTTCAGTAGGAACACCCAGCTTAAAGCGAGCAATCATGTCTGAGATGTTGGGCCTAAATGAGGATGTTGTTTTTCTCCTTTCTGTTCTGTCAATCTCCGCCAGGAAAGCGATTTCCTTCTGAAGAGTGGCGGCCAGGGCTAAAAGCATGTTTTAATAAGCGCGCTGACACATCCATCTTTGTTTCTGAGAGATAAGTCACAGCAAAGCATCCGGGGCCCGCTGGAAGAATGCCCACTGCTGCGTATCATTTGAATGTGCTTATAGGCACAAGAAGAAGAAGAAGTAGACAAACATACACTAACATTTGAGCACGCATGCATACATAGAAGAGCTGTCACCCCAACTTAAATCCTATTTATCACCAAACCAATAGTTTCTCTCAGAGCCGAAGGTGGTTGGCATGTTCACTTTATGCATCCTGGGAGATTAGTGGATTCAACCCTGCTCTGTTCCTACTGTGTCTCCTTTTAAGTCTTCTCTCTTATATCCCCCCCCACCTTCCTCCTCTTCTTCTTCTTCACATCATTGCGCCCGCATTAAATGTGCTTTTATTTGTTTATTTATTTATTTGCTGTTTTTCATCTCTGGGAGAATAAGGGGGAGCGAAGTCTCAGATACCTGCGACTTATAAGCTGGCTGCGGCTGGCAGCTGCGCGCGTGATTGAGGAGCGTGACAGAAATGTCCTCATTAGGCCTCCGTGAACGCAGTGAGGAGGGAGCTGCTGCACAGGGGGAGGAGAGGAGGAGAGGAAAAGGAGAGGGAAGGAGAAGGGAGAAGAAGAAAGAGTGTTGGGGGTGGGGGAGGAGGCAAGGAGAAAGGAGTGAAAAAGTTTGCGAGCTTTTGACACTTGGCGCCTTTTATCTGTGTGGCGTCTCAGGGTTTTAAAGTTGTGTGTGCTCTAAAAGATCTGCGTGCACAGTTCACACACACACACACACACACACACATACATACACAAGCCACAAAGTGCACAGGAGTAGCTCTATGTCGTTATTATACACTATTAATTAAAGAGAAATAATGGAAGCCAGATGAACTCCTGTTCAGCCTAATTATCATGTCTTTGATAGCAAAGTGTGCAGAAAAGGAGTCGGAGCCATGTGGAGGTGCACTCTGGGACTCTTGGGGAGCGGAGGATTCTGATCCTGCATCCCAATACGGTACTCCATAACCCTTCCTTGAAATCAAAAGCTCAATTTCTTCATTACAGGGTAAAATCAGCGAGAAACGGAATACAAGAAGGAGTTGGACTGCAGGGAGGATAATGGGATGGAGGAGCACGGTAACAGCAGGGGGTGAAGGGGTAGAGGGAACTGTTGCTCAAGGGAGAAACGAAAGAAAGAAAAAACTAACAAACAAACAACAATCATCTGTTTTATCTCATTGCCTTTGCTCCAGTTCTCGTCCTCCGCCGGCGTCTAGTGATCTCTGAACTCAGTGCTTCCACGCCAACTCCCCTGTCGCCTTGTTTACATGAAGCTGCCGCCGCTGTGCGCGCAGCACGTTGATCACTAACATCATTATGTGCCTGTGATGCCACACGTCGAGTCACAACTCAACTTCCATCGTCTTTCTGCTGGTCTAATGATGAGACGAACTTTATAGCCTCATCTTTTTTTTGTTTGTTTCTAATAGTCATTACTGCACTGAGAAAACACACCTGTTGTTGGCACGGAGGGGTGCACGGCGTTCCGACGTCTGCATGAGAGGTGCTGACTGAACAATGGCGGATGCAACAGGAGAAACAACAGGGCCGTCGGTGGCGGCTTTCAGTAGAGTTATTCGGCGATCAATAAAATGTGAATAAGTCAAACAGGGGAGAGCTGGAGAGATGGAGATGTCGGGCGAAACAGAGGAAGAGTCAAAGCGTTAGGGGAAAGGGAAGGAGAAAGTGGTGGCACAGCTGAGGTTGACACTAATGAGGAGCCTTTGTGATGGGTCCTGACAGAGGAGAAGAAAGCAGAATCCCCCGACACCGATGCTCCGCAACACTCCTCTGCTTAATTGGGAGAGCCAGAGCCCACGACGAGGGTGTCTGCGTGTCAAAAACAGTGTGTCTGTTTTAGGAGGAACAAGTGAATGTAAGACAAAGTAGACTCTTATGTGCTCACTTAATTAAGCCACCGTGTTCGTAATCGAGCTAATGTAAGTATTTGCAGTTCACTTCGTGTTCGTGGTGCGTTTTCACACGTTTCCTGTCCAGAATTTCACACCTTTTTTTTTAGTTGATGCTGGCAAGACCTGCAGCTTAGAGCATTAAATGCACACTGATGGCTTTGAGGTTCGCACATGCAATATCTGCCGTCTTCTCACGTTCTTTAAAAGTGTCAGGAAACCAACGTCGTAAGCCCATCTTTCGCCTCGCATTACCCACAAGCGTACACGCTTGCCGCGCTCACGTAGTCTCCGGCGGCAGCGCTCAACGCGCTCGTGTGGACGCTGGTCGCTTTAAACGCGAGCTTGCGCGCGGACGCGGGTAAGGGACGCCTGGCTGGCGTATACCCCACGTCGTAGTTTCCATCTTTGACTCTGAATCAATCGTTTTTAATTTATCAGAGGGGATTTGTGTCATAAAGGCTGATGCCAACTCCAATGGGGGGAGAGAGGGGGGGCGACGTGGAAGGCCGGCGTCTACATCAAGAAAGCCGCCGCATCATTACAGCCACGCCAACAGCGCAGGATCAGACTAGTCAGA
>NC_056501.1:23543120-23555090 GCF_014905685.2 Nematolebias whitei
TCTACTTGTGGGGTGTGTGTGGAAGGTGGAGGGGGGGGGGTGGGGGGGGGGGGGGGGGCGGCGGGGGGGGGGAGGGGTCGGGGGGGGGGGGGCACAACTGTGGAGAAAAAGCCAGAGCAAATCCTTGCTCTGATGCGATTATACACACAGCCAAATCAGAGCTGACTTGAATAGACACAGAACACAAAATCATATTAAGGGGAATTCGATGTGCATGGCATTACATTGCTCTCAATTTCCACCCCACCCCCCTTGTTTGTCTCTTAGATGCTCTCACTCTATTTCTTTCTGCCCCTTTTCTATCATCGCACTTTCCTCCTGATCTGTCAATGCTAGTGACCTGAAAAATTCCTTGCCAGCCAGTGAGCGGTGAGTTGATCTTCTGTTTTCTGCTACCTGCAGTGATCCTGCCGTGCACATTCATCCTGGGGATAAACTCTCTTAGCATCTCGTGACACAGGCTTAACAGTGGCAGAGTGAAACCACATAGCATATAATTTCCTATACAAAATCCAGCAACATAAGAAAGCCAGTTTTTTTTAAAGAAGGTTGAATTGTGGCCGCAGCAAAAGCTCTCTCACTGTGATGTTTCATTAATATGACAAAATAGCTATGCTGCATGCAGGTTAAAAAAAAGAAAGAAAAAGAAACAACAGCTTTTCGATCAGCGAGAGGTGAGTCAGGGAGAGGGAAGTAGAGGAGGGGAGGGTGGGCAGAATCCAGTATGGAGCGAGCTAGCCAGGGAGAAGAAGCTTCAAGAGATAGATAGAGAAGGGCTGTTATGTCAGAGGCAGTCGAGCTGCTCTCATCTTGCCATTATCTCAAGCACCCTCACATTACCATAATAATGGCTTTTAACCAAATGTAGCACTCTCCAAAGCAACACGGGCAGAAGCTGTTTTAACCAAATGCAAAACTCTTATTGGCAGGCTGGATCGGAGGGGGGACTCAACATCTCCGTAGACTGGCGAGTGCTGCGTGGAAAGAGTGTGTGGGTTTGAGTGGGAGTTTCAAACTGGATATATAGTATTGATTACATGTATAATGTAAAAAAAAAAAAAAGCTCTTCTAGGGTTTTATGCATCAATATATAATAAAAATGGTCTTTATCAGATTCTAAATCTACTCAAATCTTACCTCAAGTGTTTAAAACCACAGAACAGATAATAACACCATGTCATTTTTTTTGCACAAAGTTTAAGTCAAATTGGGAAAGTTGTGTATGAAAAACTGAGTACAGCCCATGACCAGGCAGCTTGTAGAATCAAGAAATATTATTTTCTGTATGACTTAGTTTCTAAGAGTACTGTAGAAGGATATTGGCCCACTCTTCTTTTCAGTGCTGTTTTAGTACGTTGGGGTTTGCATGTAGACATACAGTATATTTTGATACAGTACGATGGCTCAGTGGTTAGCACTGTTGCTTCAAAACAAGGAGGTCCTGGGTTCAATCCCCAGTCTGACCTGGAGTTTTTTCTGTATGAAGTTTGCATGTTCTTCTCGTGCTTGCGTGGGTTTTCTCTGGGTACTCTGGTTTCCTCCCACAGAATAAAAACATGCATGTTAGGCTGCCTTCAGGCCCAGACCTCCCTTGCAATAGAGATCTGTGATCTCTATGGGATTTGCCTGGTTAGATAAAGGTTAATAAATAATAAATAAATAAAATGATACATATGTTGATGTGTTCCTACCTTTTCTCATTGTTAGGAACTGAAACCAGCATGCTCTATGCAAGCTGCCATGTTGTAGTTTTGGATCCAGTGCCCTGAATCCTTACACAATCACGGTGCTACATGTTGCTTATTTTCCAACATGAAATAATTAATTAGAGCTAAATCTACCAGAAAAATGGACATTTGTACATAAAGTACATTTTGAGTTCTCTACATTCGCCTTAGAATCTAGCTGTTTTTTGTTACTTTTTTTTTTTAGCCATCCTATTTGTTAAAAAAAAAATCTGTATGACTTTTTATAACGATTTATTGTTGTCGCTGTTGTGCATTGTTGTCATCATTTTTTGTTGAAATCAGGTCTCTCTTGTAAATAAGTCCGAGGCTCAATGGGATTTACCTGTCTAAATAAAGGTTGAATGAAAAAAAAAAGTAGTAAGGTAGAGAGAGTGGGCCTGTGATCAGAGGGTCACCGGTCAACCTCTGGTTCAACTCACGGACTAACATCAAAATGTGGGTGACAAAGGTGAAACACTCACACCTGCCTCTACCCTCATTTGCCTCACTCTGGGCCCATGAGCAGTCTAGTTTTAGCAATCAAACAGGTCTACAGTGGACTTCTTAATTTCAAGGAGCCCAGCTCCTGTGGCTGCAAAACAAGCCCAAACCATCACTCCTCCTCCACCACACTTGACAGCAAATATGTAGAGTTTGTACAGACATGCTTTTTGTTAACACACAACTGTATGTTACAGACCAGCAAAAGCTCCTGTGTTTATACATGTGTTCAAACTGCTGATGAGTTAATGGATGCATTTGATCAGCAGTACCTGCTACTTAATCTCTGAAATCCTACAGAATCATCAAAGGTGGACTTAGTGTGTTTTTTTCACACAGCATTTCCATTTTTACATAGTTTATATTAGATAAATATTGACACGGTGACTTTTTTTTGTGTGTGTGTACACTTTAGGTTCATTTAGAATGATATAGAACTAAAATATGAAATAGGAATAGTAACACAAAAGAAATAAAAAAAATACGGCTTCAACATTAATATTTCTGTGAGCGTATGTTTGAGGAATGATTCCCCGCACGCACATCTTACCATGTGTTTGTCTAATCGTCCTAGACGTGCTGCATGCGTTGTGTGTGTGACAGTGTGTGTGAGATCATGTGAGTCAGAGTTGAGCTCCAGGTCTGGCCAGGTACACTGCATGTGTTTCCCCGGTCCAGATGGCCTCTCGGCAGGCCTGGGCAGGGGCGCAGGGTTTCCTCCTGCCCTCCCACCCAGCCGCTGCAGAAGGTCGACTCGACCGCGCCGCCTGCCTGCTCTGCAATGTTACCTTCCAGATCATCAACCCTCAAAAGCCAGACCAAAAATTATATCAATAAGATGTACGCAATGACCAAACAACTATTTTTTTCTTCCTCTCTCGTTTTTTAGTGTACTTGCTCCATCGCTTCTTCTTCCTTTCACTCCTGTTTTTCTGCGTCTGTTTTTGGGGACAAAAGGAGCAAGAATGTATCTGTGTGTGCGTGTGAGGTGTGTGTGTGGTGCCAGGGTAGGTGTTGAGACCCACAGATGGTCCGGGTGGTTCCCGCTCAGTGAGACCTGGGTCAGGGCCCGCTCTCAGATTAGTCGGCTGCACTTGTGAAGCACCCCCCACAGGTAGCCGAGCAGATCCAACACAGAGGTTTTGTTGTCACCTTTAAGTGCATCGGAGCTGTAAAATATTTATTTCATTGTACACACTATTTTATCTGGACAGGAAAATGACTGCGCTCCTTGTTAGATTAAAGTTATTTTCATATTTCTTGTTAAGATGACTATAATTACTCCCCATCTCCCATTGGAAGGGGTCAGTCTAGTCCTGCAGAGTTTAGAAGCAACGCAGTCCCTAACAAGACTTTTCTCCTTTGGCCAAAACGAAATACAATGGTAAACCAAAACCGAGGCAACAATGATGATGATCAAAGCAACAACAAAGTAAATCTGGGGATAAACATAACCACGAAGCATCCCGTTTAATTTATGCAGAAACTGAACAAAGAGTTTTACAAGTGTTGCTTCAACCTGGTGGCTATCGAGATTCAGAGTGTCTTATGGGTGAGAACATTAGCATAAAGTAGCTTGAATCCCATTTGATGTCATGGCTGAGTGTTCAAGTTATACTGGTCTGAAATGGTAAGGCAAATTAATTTAATTGATTTTGGAATATTTTCAAACAAGGCATTAAATCTGAACATTTTGTCCACCCTGGTTCATTCGGACACAGTTTCTGCTGTAAAGTCATGTTGCATTTTTCCTCAGTCACAGTACAGTTCAATCCCTCTCTTTTAAAATTTCTAAAAACAAACTATTTAACCCTCCAAATTGAAAACAGGAGCAAACTGCTCTTTTCCACTCTGGGAGTGTGCTGTTTTTTGGAATTCAGTTTGTTTTGGTAGCTCCTCAGACTGAAGAAGTCCTTTGGATGAAGGACAAAACGTCAGCAACAAAAGAAACCATCAAGATGACCTGACTGATGGATTTATACCTGCATTAATGAGCATAAACTTTGGTGCAACTGGTTTACCTTGGCCCTGTTTTCCTCCACCAAACATGACAGGAAGTACTTGCTCAGCAGATAAAGTTGGTTGTTTCTTAGATCCATGTTGGATTTGTTGATCAAAATGATGATATTGAAACTATAAGTTTGTCTTTTTGAGTATTTTACAGTTTCATTATATGAAACCTTTAAAGTCTTAATTATTTTTTTGCATCTTCTTGGGCTGTATGTCAAAAAAAAAAAAAAAAAAAGTGGTGTTAAATTACACCACACTGTGGAAGCATCCATCCATCCATCCATCCATCCATCCATCCATCCATCCATCCATCCATCCATCCATCCTCGGGTTTCTTGAGGTTAAAAGATCCAGAAGGGAAACTCGGATGTCCCTCTTCCTAGTGACACTCCCCAATATCTTCCTGGGGGCTCCCAAGGAGTTTCCAGACCAGAAAGGATCATTCCCCCACAAAGTTCTGGGTCTGCTCCATGGTCTCCTCCTAGGGAGAAGTACCCAGGGAGGCAAATTTGATTCGTCTTAATCAAATGCCAAAACTGCATCAGATGATTATTTCTTATGTGGAGGAATAGTGGCTTCATGTTGGAGAAAATCTCTCTCACTTATACCATTTGCCCACAGGAACCACACTCGGCAGCAGGAGAAGAACCAGTATTTATACTTGCAAGGTCAATTTTTCAGAAGATGTTACATAAATACACATATATAATATACCATACATACGTATACGTATGCGAACCAGTCACAGAAAAAAACACGAGCTGCATTTATCCGCTCGCTTTTATACTCTTATCAGTTCAGCAGGGTTTTTTGTAATAAAGTGGGTATTCTTGAAGCCAGCTGTAGTTTCACATGGCTCCCTTAATTTTCACAGCATGGGCGTCTCTCAAGTTCAGGATAAGAGAGTGCTTCGGGAGAAAATTTGGTTGTTTGTTCTCAGGGGAAGTGTGTTAAACATCCATAACCCATCCATTATCTTTTACCCGCTTCTTCCATTTTGGGTCACGGGGGTCGCCGGTGCCCATGTCCAGCAATCACTGTACGAGGGGCGGGGTGCATCCTGGACAGGTCGCAAGTCCATCACAGAGACACATAGAGACAAACGAGACAAACAACCATTCACTCTCTCATGCTCACCTAGGGACCATTTAGAGTTACCAATCAGCCCAACATGCATGTTTTTGGTCTGTGGGAGGAAACCGGAGTACCCGTTTGATCTGTTTTTAGTGGTGATCATATCTTATGGCTATTGGTTATAACTGCAAGCTAGTTGGCCCAGTAAGTTGAAAGCTTTGCTATTCAGCTCAGCTCTTCAACACAAGATTGGAGACCTACTTGTAATTATTGTGGAGTAGGCCTCAATTCCTCAGTTTATCTCCCGCTTCGGCCTATCATTGCTTGCGAACATGACTCTGTTACTTGAACTCCTCTGATTGCGGCAGAGACTCACCCTCAAACTAAAAGGAGCATTGGCCTCAAGTTAGGAGGAGCTGACTCTCATCCCAGCCGCATCACACTCAGCTGTGAATGTCTCTGAAGGCCATGGCTTGAAGACACCAACAAAACCACATCGTCCACAAAAAGCAAAGATGCAACCCTAAGCTCATGAGCACCACCGATAGAAGCAGCCCTGGTAAAGTCTAACCTGCGTCAAAATGAGAACAACCTCGAGCCTGTGGACACATCTTCGAGGAGCATGTGTCGTTTTGCAAGTATCAACAGTAAAATTACCATACACTTGTAAAATGAAGCCAACAAAGTTGAGCGAAGAACGAACAATGAGGCAACGACGATGCAATCGTCCCACAGACAAATCATTTCAGCGTCTCTCTGATGGTGGAAACAGCCGAGGAGTAAAAGCTGTCACTCGCTGCGTTTCCAGCATCAGTAAACTACCTGTTCCTTTTTACCGCTCACTCACTACATGTTGGAGCTGACCCCGTCAGTAAAACGAGATACATAAGTGGCCGTGACAAGACGTACGGTGAGGGGGGGTTAATGTGTGTCACAGTGTGTGCAGCAGGATCCCGCTGCTTTAACCCACAGAGTGCCATCACAGATTCTGTCAGCTCTAAACACACACATATGCACACATACACACACGTGCATGTGAATATCTGCAGGTTTGTGCACTGTCATGCACACAGACCCATCTACACACGCTCCAAACCAGCCTAATGAATTAATTACAATCACAGCCAGTGTGTTTGTGTGCACGGGCTGTTAATAGGAAGTGACAAGTGCTGCGGCGATGTACTCATCACTCCAGGCTTCCTGTCTCCCCCTCCCCCCTCCTGCCCCGCCACCTCTCAGCCTCCTCCTCTCTCAGATGAGCTTGACATGTCTATCTTTGTAGTGTGGTCACCTGTCATTCTTTGAGCTGCCTGTTAGCTCATCACTTGAACTGACACATCAACCCACATGCAAATCTATCACATTCAGAGAAGGAACGTACAGAAGACTCGCTGCTCTCAAAAAGGGACAAAAATGTTTATTTTAATAATTTGGAGGCCTGTTTTTTGTGTTCATTATGTGGCCATCGTGTTTTAAAGGAATGAATCTTCCTGTTGAATGTTTCCAGTGTACAGCCCAACAACACCCCTCCAGCGAATCTGTGACTTCTCACCTTATTCATTATGTAATGAGAGAAACAGCTCCCCCCCCCCCACCCACTCTCCTCTTCCCACCTCCCTCTCTCCAGCCCGTTCTCCCCTCAGCCTTCACCTTCTGCTCACCACCTGTATGGGAACAGATTCTCTCCCCTCTCCGCATGACACTTCAATCTGTTCTCCAGCAGCTCAAGTGTTGGCATTTTCATCTTACTTTTACGTCTTATTCCCCCCCACTTGTCTCCTGCACATGGCTGTCTGAGACTGACAAGCCTGGACACCACCAGGGGTCAAACTGGAAAGGTTAAAGGTCTGACATTTGAACGGGGAGCCAGAAGGGTTGATCCTCACATACACATGACGTTGTTCACGCAAACACTCGTGTGCTCTTTAGCTTGTTATTTTTTCTGTGTGTGTGAGTGGAGACATTTGTGCACGAGTGTTTGTGACCTTAAATAAATGGTTCACACTTCTTGTGCTTTTCCAGATTTGACACAGGGTTTCAAGCTTTACTCTGTGGTCGATTTTCATATTCAACACCATCGTAGAGCATTTGATGAGTAAACACAGATTGATAACCCAAATTCAAACAATGACGATTCATGTAGACACAGGAAAGAAGAAGAAGAGGTGAAAGGAGAAATATTCTTGCTCTTGACACACTAAGGCAGGATGTGGAGAGGTGACCACAAAGGGCCGAGGGTGATTTCTTCTCATTACTAAAGACCCAACTGATGACAATTCCATAAATCCTGTCAGAGCTCTCACTGCATCTCCCTCAATCCCCTTATTTTTCTGTCTTTTTATAGATGAAAGTCTTCCATTTTTTTTTCCTGTCAATGGCCTGCAGTCATCTGAATTAAACATTGATTTTATCGGAAGTTTTAGTCACTCTGTCCGTGACGACTGTGCGCCTCCTCAAAAACCACGTGCGAATGTCTCATCGCAGAGGAACACACAGCCAAGGGAAGGAGGATGAAGGGAGATGAGAGCCCGAGCCGAGAGAGTTTAGAACCAAGGAGACGGCCGATTGGGAAACCGATTTCAAGAGGATGACAGTAAAAGGAGTCAAAGGAGATAGACAGGGACAGGGGAGAGACAAGGAGAACACAGGGGGGATGAGAAGAAAGAACAAGGAATTCAGAAAGCAGCAATTAAGAGTGGAAGGAGGGAGAGGAAGAAAGACTCAGCGGTGGATGAGACAGGGCTCACACAGAATAGCAAAGGGGAGAGAAGTTTTTTTTTTTTGAAGTGCTGCGATCAAAACTCTCTTTTGTTCCCGTCATTGTCCAACACCTGCCACAACTCATCTCCGTGGAAGTCCCTCCTTTTCCTCCTCTCGCTCCCATCTTCCCTCACTCTAAAGAGTCATCAGCTGGGCGTCCACCACACAGGCCCATGCTCCTCCTCTTCATCACAAAGAGATTTACATCTTTGTTCAGGCCGTGACCGTTATCTGCTTTCAATCAGTGAAACTTTATTCGTACAGCACTTTTTGAACAATTAGGAATGCCACGAACAAAAAAGTAAATGGCAAATCAAGGTCAAGGTGTCTTTATTGTCATTCACATCACATGTGGTACATGAGACGGAACAAAACTATGTACACAGGGTCCCAGTTACATCCAACAAAAATACAAATTGTAAAGAAAAACAGTAATAAGATTTAAGATACGAATTACTTAATCTGCTCAACTGTTTTGTATTTGTAATTGTTTTTTCTGTCTTAACGTGTTTTTTTTTTGTCTTTCAGGTACACCTGCACCTCCATCTGGACCTGCCATTCTGTGTTCGTCTGTCTCTCCTTCCTGTTCCTCTCAAACCAGCCGGTCAAAGCAGATGACCGCTTGTCCTGAGCCTGGTTCTGCTGGAGGTTTCTTCCTGTTAAAAGGGAGTTTTTCCTTTCCACTGTTGCCACTGTGCTTGCTCAGGATGGGAGACTGCAATGAAGCCAAGATTCAACTTGTCTGCTGGATTCCTTAGATAGAGAACTTTACTAATTGGCTTTTCTATGCATGTGAATGTTCCTGTAAAGTGCCCTGAGATAACTTTGTTGTGCATTGGCACTATATAAATAAACTGAATTGAATTGAATTAAACTTTTAGTTGTTTGTCAAAAGCTGAAAAGTTTGGAAACAGCTCTCAGCTTTGAACAATGAGAGAAACTTGAGTAATGCTTTTCACGTGATAAAATGTATTTTTGTAACATTTTATGTGACGTATGAAACCCAGCAGTAAAAGATGATAAACTTTACGTGAAGCTTTCATCTATGCTCAAACTTTAAAGTGGCTGTGAAATATTCATAATAAACACAAATGCTTTTTTGAAAATAGACTACTTATAGAGCACCTTTCTATCTGATCAAGATACTCAAAGGTCTTTACACTACAATCTGTGTCCTCATTTACCCATTCATACAACACTCTACTAGATCTCTACAAATCTAATTGAACAAATCATTCTAAAGAGACTAATCAGAGCTTTATCACATTCATTCACTGATGGGACACACATCAGAGGCTATGAGGGGTTCAGTGTCTTGCCCAGGGACACTTCGGCATGTGACTGCTGGTGGAATCGAACCCCCAACTCTTGCATTGGAGGACGACTGATCTAACCACTAAAGAAAACATTTTCAAAAGAAAACATTAATAACATCTTGTAGAAAATAAATTCACACGTTGAGATAAACAATTCAGATTTTCACAGGCTCAGCAACAGGAAGTGATGACGAAGGGGAACACCTGCACGTGGACAGAGCGTTGCTACAGTGGCTAACAACACGGACAGCAGAGAAGAATCTGAAGTTTCTTTGAAGTATTTTGAGTCAGTAGTTAGGTTTACATAGACATAGGTAGTAATCAGATCAAACGGCCGTTCAGAATAAAAAATGCGTCATGTAAACGCTCCAGTCGGGTAATTTTTGGTTTATTCAGTGCGATCTGAAATAATTTGTGATTAGAACAAAACGGGTGGTTTACGCCGATTCATAACCCGAATGGTGCGCATGTAAACGCTTGATTTGTTCATTTTTTTTCCTGATCGTGAAAAACGTACCTGACTGCGCATGTGCGATCTGTGTCATTTCCACCTGGCTAATGCTAATAATATTAGCATGTCGGGGAAGCAAAACTGGTCAGTGAGCGACGCATTTCTACTAGAAACTTTGAAAGAGCTCAGAATGATCTGTATTACCTGTAGCTCAGTCAGGGAGTGCAGTAACGTCTCCACCGGCATTAAAACCTGTCGCAGGTCCATTTTGGGTGCTCAGGTTTGTTTACGTTCATCCCGGAAGTAAACAGGAAGTAGAACTTCTTCTTCTGTGTTTTGTTTTTTAAGGAGAGTTTACCACTCTGTGCATGTCAGTACTTCTGTTCAGAACAAACCTGTTGCATGTAAACGCTTGTCATGAACAGATTGTGCCCATGTAAACGATACATTTGAATTATTTAATCTGAAAACATTTCAATCCAGTCAATACTTTGCACATGTAAACATAGCTAATGTCTGGCAGAGACGAAGAAGAGTCAAGAGTTTATTTAAAATTTCTTACAAAATTCCCCTTTCTCTTTACTACCCGTTTCACTTTGGCTGCCAAGAAAAAAGAAATGGCAGGTATGTGACAAAGTAGATTAAATCGTGCATGGTGCCAAATTTCTTGAATATCAAGATGCTTTCTTCCACTTTTTGTATTTGTAGTAAATGCATGTCACAGACACGTTAAGGTTCTCTCTTTAAAGATGCAGTGATTTAAGTAACAGTAAAGGCCACAACTTCCCTGTTCTTCCCATAATTTTATGTTTCCTCTCTTGGTGGTTTGTTGTTTGACACCCTGAGGAGGCGAGGAGATGAAAGAGAGTCGGTCTCAGGGGAGGACTGGAGCTGAACAGAAAGGCCCCTCGCTCTCTCAGTACCCCACAGTGTTATGTCATCTCTGGGATGAAGTATCTCCAGGGTAGGAAAGGATTGAGGTTCATTGGTTCACACTTACCCCCCTTCCTTGCAAGTGCAATGTACATACACACCTTAACAGAGGCGGTCCCAAGTGACTCTTGAAGACAAAATGCACCGTCTCTTTGGAGTTTAAAGGGTGTGGCAGGCTCGAGGGAAAGTGAATAAAATGGGGTAACAGTAAAAGTGCGACAAAGAAGCGAGGGAAAAAAGAAAAGGCTAGTTTTATGAAGAATATTTGAATATCCCGTTTCATCCCGTTCTCTTTGCAGTTCTTTCGCAGCGGAGTTCCTTCACACCCCAGGGTGGTACAGCCTGAGCTCCCAGAATGCACTTCTGCACTAGGAATACCTTCCCATGCGGGTCAGTCCCTCCCTAGTTATCTTTATTTCTTTCTGTCTCTCCCCCGGTGTCTCCCTTCCGTCTCTCCGGCTCTCTTTTTGCTGCAGTAAGTATGAATAATTAAACCTGCGTTTCCTCTCCTCTCATGTTGGGCCTCGGTCTGCCACCCTTCCTCCCGCCCTCTCCGCAGTGTCTCTCTCTAGGGCTGAAGCGTTATAACAGAAGTGAGTCATTTAGGAGAAGGAAAAGGCTGCAGATCAAGGAGACTTGACTCCAGTTTGAAACTTGGCACATTACATAAGCCGTCACTGTGTGTTATTGACTGATAGAGAAGAGAAACTGAAACTGAAAAAGAGGGCGAGGGTAAAGGTGAGGCTGTGATGATGGTCTGTGGAGGGAGAAAGATGGAGAGAATTAGGAGTGCATTATGCAGAGTGATGCTGCAATAGAAGTGAGAAATTGCATTCTGCCTAAATTAGCGTAAACGTCTGTTTTTAAAGGCCAAAATGCTGGAAACTATTTATAAAAAGGGTTATTAAACCTTGACGTTTTTGTTGTTGCACGTTGTTATGATTGGAATGATAACATTTTCTTCTCAAGAAGCACGATTCTTCAATGTACAACTTCGTATGTTTTTTGTTACAATGCCATTGCTGGGACAGTCATGACAGGATTAAAGGTGGGACGGGACGGACGGACGGACGGACGCATTCCTTCATTCATTCATTCATTCATTCATTCATTCATTCATTCCTTCATTCCTTCATTCCTTCATTCCTTCATTCCTTCCTTCCTTCCTTCCTTCCTTCCTTCCTTCCTTCCTTCCTTC
>NC_056501.1:23555100-23555323 GCF_014905685.2 Nematolebias whitei
TCCTTCCTTCCTTCCTTCCTTCCTTCCTTCCTTCCTTCCTTCCTTCCATCCATCCATCCATCCATCCATCCATCCATCCATCCATCCATCCATCCGCTTCTTTCTTTTTGGGTTGTGGGGGTCACTGGTGTCCATACCCAGCCATCACTGCGAGAGGTGGGAGACACCCTGGACAGGTCTCCAGTCCATCACAGGGACACATGGACAAGTCTCCAGTCCATCA
>NC_056501.1:23555333-23559721 GCF_014905685.2 Nematolebias whitei
CATCACAGGGACACATGGACAACTCTCCAGTCCATCACAGGGACACAGAGACAAACGTGACAAACAAACCATTCACTCTCTCTCTCTCACCTAGAGATAATTTAGAGTTACCAATCATCCTAACATGCATGTTTTTGGACTGTGGGAGGAAACCCAAGCATGCACAGAGAGAACATGCAAACTCCTTCTAGTAAGGCCCCCAGCTGGGATTTGATCCAGCGACCTGCTCGCTGAGAGATGGCAGCTCTAACAACTGCTGCACCGTGCCACCTTAAATACATTCCTTCAGCTCTATAAACAACTTGGACAATCTACTCTCCTTCCAAGTTGTTCCCATATTGAATTTCAAACGCCTAATATTAAATTTGTTGTTTGGCTCTGAGCAAACGTACTTTATCAACCCACAAATCAAATCAGAACACAACATGGGTCAGTCATAGCATACTTTTTTCACCAGTTAGTACCCATTAACCCTTCACTAATCCGTGCGCTCAGTCTGTCTCTTCCTCTATTCTATCTTTCCCTCTTCTGACAAGCCCTTCATGACAACTTCTTCCTCCTTTCCATCTCCATTCCCTCAGGTGCTGCATTACCATAATGGCTTCATGTTATGGTGATGTACTAGGCTGCAGTATGGAAATACAACGTGGCGCACATTATCAGAGCTGAATGCATTAGATATCATTTGTGTGAGTGTACGACTGTGCGGTCATTACATGTTAAACTGTTCTCTGGGAAACAGTCGGAGATGACAGAAACAGAGGGAGGAAAAGTGACGGGAAACTATTACATTTTCCATTTACAACAGAGTTTAGGTATTTTGACTGCTTGTGCACAAAAAGGAAGAAGATGAACAAGTATAATGAAATAGAAATGGACACTTTTTATTTTTTTTTATTTCTTAGTCACTGCTGTAAAACTGCACAGCGTCAGCAGCTGCTCTGACTGTTTATCTGTGATGGTAATCAGATAAATCAGTCTATTAAAGTTTATTAGATGCTGGCAGCAGTAATATAAATCACATTTTTAGCAGTGTTTACACTTTGGTCAATACAATTGTACTCAATTTCTGGCCCACCTGTCTTTGCTATTGCCACAAAAGACGGGAAATCACATCATTACCTGTGCACATGTATGTTCAGCTGCAGAATAGCTCATGAATCACTGAGAGGATGAGGCTCTGGAAACACAAAAACTCTATGAAAAAAACAGTGTTAGTGTAAAACCATCTTATCACCAGCAAACTGGTTGGCCCACTATGTGGTGTGCTGCTTGTGGAACTCAGTTTGTTTGTGGCTCCTCAAACTGATGAAGTCCTTTGGATGGAGGACGAAATGTCTCAACAACAAAAGAAACCGTCCAGATGACCTGACTGAACTTTGTTGGATTTTCTACCTGTATTATTGAGCATGAACTTTGATAACCAGTGTTAGGATTCTGCATTTTCTTTTACACTTTTTATTTTCAGAATGAGCCGGTGAGGGCATCTTCCCTGATGGGCTGTGTTGTCTGAAAGTTTTCAGTCAGCTGTTTGATCTGGGTATTTAAGGCTGAGCAGAGACACTGTTCCTTGTTGGTTCATTAGTCACCTTACGATGAATGTTCCAGTCTCTACTTCTAGCAATATCTTCTTGTGTGCTTCAGGCCATATCCTCTAAAACAGGAGTATTCAATTAAAACTCGCTGAGGTCCAGTTACTAAAATTTCCTCCTCGTAAAAGGTCCAAACGAAAGTCCAACGTTTGACTTTTATGGTCTTGCCTACCTGTATTCACATTTTCACTGTTAACAAACTGCACTTTATAGTAAACAACTAACTCTTTTACCATATTTAAAAGTAGTCCCAGACAAATAAATATAAGGCCTTTATTTCAGATTAAAACAGAAAGCTCAGAATAAAATACATCTTAAATGTGCAAGCAGAGCCTATAAGCCTTTTTTTTCTTAAACTGAAGAGGTCCAAGCCTAAAGAATTGAAGACTTACACCTAAAGAAAAAAGTTAACATCTTTAGAAAATAGAAAAAATATTAAAAAGTGGCTCTTTTAGTTAAAAAAAGGTTGAAACAGAGCAAGTAAATATTTTTCTTTTTTTTTTTTAGAGGCACCAACCTTTAAAAATTTATGTTTCTGAGTAAAACACATCAGCATCTTCAGAAAACAATAAATAAAAATGTCTCTTTTAGGAAAAAAATGAAAACAGAGCTTTTAACACCATCTTTTCTTTGTTTGAAATTATTTTTTTATTTTACTTTTCTTAATGAGAGAAATGGACATGGGATTGTCCTGCCAGTAAATTAAATCTTGGTTGGAATGGAGTCAGAGCCGTTCTCATGTAAGAAGCTGAGCATCATTAGTAACATCTGTAGACTCATCAATGACTCTGAACAGCTGCATCCAGCTGTGCCAGAACATCATCTGCTAATATTCTGATTTTCGGCTTGATGCTGAAGCTGACATCAGGATTTGTTTGAATTTTTCCACACATCTTGTCTTTTTGTTTTCCATCAAATTTCTCACTTCCTTCAAGACTGTCCCGTCACTATTTTTTTTAAAATGTTGCCCCAAAATCCACGATACCTTGAGTGAACTTTCAGCAGCTGTAAAAGTATTTGTGATGAGGAGGGTGGATCTGTCATACTGGGCTTGCAGTTCGGTTAATTTACTGCTCTCTGCTCGGACTTCAGCAGATAAAGTTGCTCAAAAGAGATTTGAAAAGCGCTTCACGTTGCCACTTTTAATTAATGCGACTGTTTCGGAGCATATGAGGCAAACAGGTTTTGAACTGCCTGCTGAAAGAATGAACATTCATTTCTCTGTCCGTTCATCTTTAAAACAGCAGTTTTCAGCATCAACTTTTATTATTTTGGAGCACGACATGCTGTCTCTTCCTCTCTGTTCCTTCTCAGCTCTTCTCTGGTAAGATCATCTGCACCGGCCGTGCATGGAAAACAAGAGATTTGATTGGCTCATTACCGTAACACCTGAAGGAGTGTGAACCTCCAAAACACACCTCCCATGTCTCTGCTTGGCTCTACACCTAAGCTGTCTATCACTGGAAAAATGCTCCATAAAAATGATCTATTTTCATGAATTTATCAGATTGGGCACGGGTCCGGACAAACCATCACTCGGTCTGGAACCAGACTGAGGTCCGCCTGTTAGTGACCTCTGCTCTAAAAGATAAGTCAGAAGACCGTCAGATAACTGGCTCCCAGGTTTGTAGTTCCACTGGAGGTTTAGGCCACTGCAGTGCACCTTAGACTTCTATACCCCATGAGGATGCATCCAACAGTCCATGTTTTAAAACTCAAACCAGTCTCGAGAAGTTCTTTGTGTCCTCTGGCCCACTCCTACCTCCTGCCCGCCTGCCTAATTAACGATCATCCAGAGTTCACAGTACGTCAGATTTTCAGTGCTCGCCATAAGGGGGCTTTCCGGTGGACTGGAAGTGGTACGGTCCAGATGAGTGTCCATTCATTCTGCACTTCTTCTCATTTTCGACTTCTAAATGAAGAGAACTGTTAGAATTTTCTGTTCTTTTTTTAAAGGATGAGCAGGTAAGAGCGTCTTTCCTGCTGACTGGGGTTGTCTTCTCTGAAAGTTTGTGCTCAGCTGGTTTCCATGAGTGCTGATGAATATCTGGGTATTTAAAGCTGAGCTGAGACACTATTCCTCGTTGATCTATTAATTGCTTCTCTGTGACTGTTCCAGCCTCTGTTTCTTGCATTATCTTCTCATGTGTCCGACTCCACATGTAAAACCTCCAGGCGACTTCTCCATCTATAACCCTAGCCCACATACGACTGCCTGGTTAGCTTGGCACTCACTCTCGCTGTTCTTTTATGGGAGGAGATTTTTTTTTTAAAGGGTAGACACAGAAATGCTACTCGAAGGAGCAGATCATATGTTCGTAAGTGGCTGTTGTGTTTAAAATGAGTGTTTATGTAATTATTTTCAGTTTACGTATCCAATATAAGTTTTATTCTTTCAAGGCAGTCATATTTGTTCATAACTTTATTATTAGTAAGCCCGAGAGTTGCCAGATCCAACAGTTACCAGAACGCACTCTGTCAAAATAAGAGAGATCCCAGATCCTGTTCCGGCAGGACTCGGCTCAAATTAAGCACTGGAGTCATCCTCAAAACATACTCTGAGCACTAATAGCTCATTCTAAGTTTTATTTAAAACTTTTGCGATAACCATTAGAGTAAATCCTATCTGTTAGCAAAATATATTACAACTCCCAGAAACTATTTACTAAATGTGCATTTACAGCTCATTATCAACCCAACTGAAGAAGACTCAGCTAATCAAACATCCATCCGTCCGTCCGATCGTTTGTCCATCCATCCATCCATCCATCCATCCATCCATCCATCCATCCATCC
>NC_056501.1:23559731-23567651 GCF_014905685.2 Nematolebias whitei
CATCCATCCATCCATCCATCCATCCATCCATCCATCCATCCATCCATTCTTTTTACCCGCTTCTTCCTTTTTGGGTTACGGGGGTCACTGGTGCCCATATCCAGCATTCACTGTGCGAGAGGCGGGGCACACCCACACAGGACGGGTCGTGAGTCCATCACAGAGCCTAATCAAACATATCAAACACAAAAAACATTATAACTCCCTCAATTCTACAGATATTTAGCCAAAGTTAAGTGTGGTAGTGGCTGAAAGACTTTCACAACACATAATATGAGTGCTGACAGATTACAGGAAATCTTTGTTTATAACTTTGGCTCACAAGCTAGTGGGTGATATTTGTTCCTTCAAGGAGCGTTACTTTAATATTTAAGTGCTTTTTTAAAAATGCGTTATCGTCTTTGTCTTCTCAGCTTCTTTTAACCAAACAGTTTTTGACTCACACTCCACTGATGGCTCTTTATGTTAGCTTTTTTTTAGGTCAGTCTGGAAATACCTCAAAGCTGCTATGCTCCATGTTTTATGTGAATGAAAACATGTTCTTAATGTTTGAAAAATGCAGTAAAGTGAACAAAATGTCATTTGTTTTAGTAGAATCCATTAGGGACACCTGGAAGGTGAACTATATTCATACAAGGTAAAGTGAGGTGACTGGAAAACTGCTGGAGGAATCAGTAGCGCCCTGGATGGATCATCAGAGATTGGCCTCTAGCAGTGACGTTACAGACAAGCGTCCTCTTTGCCACCAGTTCATTGTGACTTGTGAAACATCATATCTCACAAAGAGAACACTGCTGGCTTTCTCGGCTCTCTCCATCAGACACAGAAACGTTGCTGTGGACATATATTTGTCTGATATTACAAAGTCATAAATCCAGGCAAGTGCATGACTGAGATTTGTGGCTTGGCTACAGATGCTCCTCTGAAAAATAAATGAATGGAGAGAGTTCCACTTCTCTGAGGTGAAATTGTAGGAAAATAAGGAAAGAACACGTGTCGCATCAGTGCCAATGAGACGGAGACTTGTAGATTCATGGACAAATTTTACAAACAGATGGGCAGATCCAGCATTGGTTGTTTGTTTCCTTAATTTCTGTGAACCTTAAACCATATTTGGTTCTGCACTGGCAACATTGCATAATCTCCTTAACATACTGTCCAAGCAAGAGGGCAAACTGCATTATGTCCATCTGGTAAAAAGTATGAACTAGAAAGTTTCAGGAGAAATTTTGATGGAGATTGCCACATTCCGGCCATTTAAATTTTTTGATTTGACAGTACTATGTGTTGGGGTTCACTCTCAGCTACCACCATACTATATTTCAGCTCTATGTGGCAAAATAAATAAATAAATAAATAAATAAATAAATAAATAAATAAATAAATAAATAAATAAATAAAATCAATGACTTATAGTGTTTTTTTTCTCATA
The DNA here is from genome assembly GCF_014905685.2 of Nematolebias whitei. Lineage (NCBI taxonomy): Eukaryota > Metazoa > Chordata > Actinopteri > Cyprinodontiformes > Rivulidae > Nematolebias > Nematolebias whitei. The sequence continues at coordinate 23,561,164 of NC_056501.1, forward strand.
AGCTATGATGTCCATCTTGGATTTTTGATTTGGATCCAGTATGTGATTGGGAACGTTCTCAGCTTTAACTACACCAAATTCCAGCTCTGTATGTGTGAAAATAACTGAGTTAAAGCTATTTCAATTTAGCTTTGGCAACCATCTTCATTTTTTTAATTTGAAGTCAGTATTTATGGGGCATTGCTCTCAGTTACCATCCATCCATCCATCCACTATCTTTTACCCACTTATTCCATTTTGGGTCATTGGGGTCACCGGTGCCCATGTCCAGCAATCACTGTGCGAGGGGCGGGGTACACCCTGGACGGGTCGCAAGTCCATCACAGGGCCGCTCTCAGTTACCATCACACTAAATTTTTAGCTTAATATCTCTAAACAATGGCTGATTTATAGTTTGTTTCAATTAGGAAAATGGTGTCCTTGTTTGCTAATTACATCTCCATGGTAACTCAAAACGCCAATAAAAGTAATAGCACACATCACAGTGCCAAGCCGATCGTTCCGATATAAAATTTGTTGGGGTACACGTTGCAGTTTGGGCTGCATTAAAGTTGAAGGAAGAGCAAGACCATTTCCAGGTGGATAATAATAGGTGGCTGCTGTAGGCAGAATAAGGCAGTCCACCCACCACTGCTCATGTAAGATGCTGCTCAGAAATACAAGCATTCTTGTGTGGACCAAGTTAAACTGCATGAAGATGGAGTAGATGGAAACGGTTAGGAAAGAATGAAAATCAGACTTTGTTGTTTTGAACCAGTTTGACATGACTGTCGACGAGGAAGAGGGCCGGCACAGGAGGAGGAGGTGTGCCAAGGAGACCATCTTAGCACCATCATAACTGGTTTGTTCCACTTTGGAGTAAGCTGTTTGAGGGAAGAATCAGTTTTATGTTGTGTGTTTCCTTGATGGACAAAGCCTTCTGGATGGAAGGTGAAACATTTCAGCACAAAAAAAAAACTGTCCAGATGAGCTGACTGAAAAATGTTGGGTACCTGGATTATTGAGCATGGACTTTGTTGAAATGAAAATCAGTCTTTTTATTTATTGCAAATCAGGCAGAGATGCAGCTCCATCCCTGTGGTGTGCTTTAACGAACCCTGCAAGTGAAACTACCTGTGTGACCATGAGGATGTGTTGGTAATATGCAGGGTGGGAGAGAGGGAAATACAGGCTGGTGAATAATGAAAGCAGAGAATCATTAGGAGTTGGTGAGAAATGGCAAAGAGGATTCAAGTCAGTACTTCCAGATACACGACTGAAAGTGGCTATATTACACTAACTTGTGTACGTGTCATTTTTATTTAGAGGCAGTTCAGCTGTTCTGCATCCACCTGCACAAAAACTACAGACTGCAACTCTGTTACACAATTTTTTAATATGTGGATCAGAAATAGCTGAATATATCCAAAACACTTTTTTCTAGCTTCCATGACATAATTTTGAGTTAATTTACAAAGCATGAAAGTCCCGATTTTTAATTGAGCAACCTAATTTTCATGTGTTCCCAGTTGGAGTTTTTGGGAGAGCGACTGGTGGACGGTCGAGACGATCGACAGGAACTCTCAACACGTAAAATCTGACATGTAATCTGTGTCATGAGCTATAAAGAGCCATCATGTGATTATTAAATGAGGAAACGGTATCAATGAGCATAAACATATCCTAACATGGGAGTATTTTTGTTTTGAGCATGCTATCCTGCTTATTCTCATGAGTTGCACTGGATGTCAAATATGAACCATATGGACATGATGTGTTTGCTACAAACATCAAAATATGACAAAACTCCTGCTGAAGTTATTATCTTTATATATTTATATTTTAATTACTGAATCGGAACCAAGTGAATTTCATAATTTTCCTTTGTCACAAACACTTTCAGACAAAAAAGCTTTGAGGTCAATGAAGGATTTTGGCGGCCTGATCAATGATTAAGTGACGGTGAGGAGGGGTTCAGGAAGAAAGCAATAAACCAGAGATGAAATTTAATTATTGATATTAAGAGACCATAAGTCCCTCTGCAGGTAGAGGTGCTGTTGTGTTTTTTTTTGTTGTTGTTTATTTTTTGTGTTTAAAGACAAACCCTCATCGAGAAAAGAAAAGACAGTGGTCCATTTCTGTACCCAGGTTATGTGAAAGAGCCGTCCTGCTCCACAAGCTGGCCCTGGATCCACAACTTAAATAATGTGATGCATTTGCTCGGCCCTGGCACACAGATCTTTTGTTTTTATATCACATACAAAAAACAATTTTGTTATTAACGCACTCCACTTTTTTCTCCACATTCTTTACACTTAATGTACAGTTAAAACATTAAAATTTAGTTGTTTTTTTTTTAAACGATATTTTACCCTTTGCGTCTCTCACTGTAAAACAAGCTTCCACTGTGTCTGAGCTCAGAAATTTATCTTCTAAACTGGAAATGATTAATCTTTTCAGCGGGTCATCAACATAAAACACTGCAGACACATAAAAAAAAAATAATAATGAGAGTTTTCTGCCACTTAAGGTTTGTAAATCTTTGACGACAACCTCTAGTTTTCCTACAGTGACCGTTTGTCCAAGACTTACATTTTAGTCTGCATTCCTGTCTGCTTTTCTTAAGTTTGCTGTTGAAAAACCCAGAGGTGTGGTTGTCACAGTGACTCGTCTCTGATGAGCCACTGGCAGCAGGTTTACATTTGTTTTGGTCTGGTTCTCTTAAAATTTCCTATAGAGATTTACAACAGAAAAGGCATTATGCCTTTCTAGATTCTTACCTACAGTATATAAATCACAAATTATTATTTAGCTTTATACAGAAAAGTTGAGTTACTATGTTGGAATTTCAGACAATAGCCGGATTGGAAACCCTCAGAAAAATTACATTTTTTGCTGTCCAGCCTGTCATTTATGTTACGCACCTTGTTTTCTTATTTTACATTCACTGAAGAGAATTCTGGTCAATTGTTTTAAACAGGCTTTAACTAGAAATTGCATTTCCTGCAAAAATGCAGTGTGAATGCTTACTGCTGAAGAACTTGATGAAAACAGCTGAAATTAGTAAAAAAAAAAAAGGCAGAATTTTAACTGAAAAGTAAGAACAAACCTAAATTAGCAGGAGAAAGCATAAAGAACACATATTAGCTGAAAAAGGTTTAAATAAGCAGAAATGAGCACAGAAATTAGGAACGTAGCTAAAAACAAACCAAGCTGAAATTAGCAAAAAACATTGCTGAAAAGTAGCTGAAAAGGCATAAAGAAGCTTAAACTACCAGAAAGAAGAGAGCTGAAATGAGCTAAAAAATGTGGAATTAGCTGAGAAGGCTAAAAATAGCATAAACAGCTAAATAATACCTGAAATAACTGAAACTAGCAGAAAAACGCTGAGAGGAGCACAACAAGCTGAAATTAGCATGAAGAAGTTAATTAGGCTGAAAGTAGCAGAAAATCCCACAAAAAATTGAATTTATCTGAAAACAGCTGAATTAAACAAAAAAAAAAGCTACGAATATAACTGAAAACGTAGAACGTTTAAATTAGCAGGAGAAAACAGAAAGAACATGTTTGCCCAATTGGGCTGAAAGAAGCAGAAATGAGCACACAAAAGTGGAAATTAACTGACGCCCATCCCCCCCCCCCCCCAACACACACAGAAATTAGCAATAAAAAATAGCTGAAAAGTAGCTACAAAAGCAGAGAGAAGCTTAGATTACTAGAATGAAGTGGAAAGAGCACATTTTTGCTGAATTCACCTGAAAAAGTTGAAATGAGTGCAGAAATGTGGAATTAGTTGAAAAAACTAAAAGTAGCATAAAACAGCTAAATAGTAGCTGAAATAGCAGAAAAAATTGAAACTTGAAAATTTACAGAAAGAAGTTAGAAGAAGCACAAAAATGTTGTAATTAGCAGAAATAATCTGAAAGGAGCATGAAACAACTGAAAAAAACAACTGAAATTAGCTGAAAGTAGCTGAAAAAAAAAGTTTACATTCTCACCAATACCAAAAGTTACAGCAGGATTATCCTGAAAGAGCTGAACATTTTGAGATAGGATTTGTTGAAATAGCACAAAAATTGTGGCGCGAGAAAGATGCTGAAAATGTTTAAAAAACATTCACGCGATAACATAACTACACGCAATAAACTAGTGTGTAGTTTGGGGTTGTGGTAGCTAGGTGGTTAGTGCTGTAGTCTCATAATCCTAAAGCTGCAAGTTCAAGCCCAGGTTGCATCAGGAAGGATGACCAAAATCCTTTTTGTGTGTTCACTTAGTGTGGTGACTCCTGCAGAAGGGAGCAGTCAAAAGAAAAACAACAATAGTGAGTGTGTAGTTTGTGTAGTTTGCCTTTGTGCTCCAACAGTTGATGAGTCACTGCTTTGCTGTGGGGACACATTCTGCGTTCCTCATAAATATAACAAACCCTAAAGTGCAGAAAAATGTTCTTCTTTTGAAACTGGACAAAAATGAAGGAGTAAAACGACGCATGTGCATCTACGTTACAGCTTTTATGTAATCTCTATGAGAGTCAAGGTTTGTTGTGCACATCAGAAGGCTGAAGCTCAGAATGCACAGATTTGATTGGCACAAATACAAAGGGATGCGTCTGTGCAGAAAAGTTTTTAAGAGAAGGCTCAAAGTTCACAAGAATCAAAATGGAGATGTGTGCTTTTAAATAAAGGCAAAGAGGTGAGGAGGGGGAAGAGGGGAGGGGGGGTCTATCCGTGGGCATCGCCTGAAGGCATCACGCTCAAGAGTGCCAGAGAGAGATGGAGACACAGAAGCATCTGTCACCTATCAGTCTTTCCTCTTCTGATTTTATTTGTTTGAGATTTATTTTTTAAATTCTCCTGTTTACTTTTTTTTTTCCTCCTTCAACCTTTCTGTTTTTCAAAACTGAGCTTACCTCTGAGTGAAAAGATGTTTTTGCAGCCGAAACTCCAGAGGAGGGACGCAAGTCCCCCAAAAGATTCACATACCCCCTTTTTACTCCAGGCTGCCGGCGTGCTGTCACATTCCATTAACTGTACAACAACAGTATAATTTATGCTCGATTCGCCCGGTGAACGGTGTATTTATTAACAAATTCTCTTTCTTTTTGGTGCATTTTTTACGTGTACATGTGCGTTTTATTAGGATTTTGTTGCATTCCAAAAGAAAGGACGATGTCAGGTTTTGCAACTTTAAATCTTGTTGATTTGCACAAAAACAAAAAATAATCTGACTCAGAAACCCGGGCACGATGGCCGAACGTGAGAAGAAGTGATGCATTCATTTATAGTCTCTGCCCACTCAGTCCTTTCTCCAGCAGGGGCTCTGAAAAGATCAACAGTCAGTCAGTCAGTGGCAGGGCCTTCGCAGACAGACAAACGCTTTCTAGCAGTCATTTTTAGAAGCTCGCTGAATGATGTTTCCTTCAGCGTGGGAGGGAAACAGAGCTTCACGAGGAAACCCATGAAAATTACTCAAAAGCTGGAATTCAAATCGGTAAAGCAGCTTATCCACCTCGTAACGTCACAAATGAGCTTTTTTTAAATAAGTCAGGTAATATCAGCCAGGGTTTATAATCAGAACCAATACAGACTGATTTATTGGCGTTTAATTTAAACATTACCTGCAGAATGACACACCTTCATAAACTGCAGCCACCTTGTCTCGTGGAACTATGTCGGTTCAGCTCTGCAGAAATAACCTGGCTTGTGTTGGGGTGGCAGACTTTGTCCTCATCCACACTACTCCGAATAGTTTGCAAAACAGATTTTCTGTTGTGTTTGTGTTGGTGAAATTATCTCGTTCTCCAACGTTTAGAGAAAAGAGCCACAACTTGCGGCAGACGAAGATTTTTTTTTTTTAACGTGCGATTTTTATTTTCCTTTGTTACATATTACAAAACAAAAAAGAACATATGTAAAAAAAGAAGAAAAATGGCAAAAAATAACAAACAAAAAAAATACAAACAGAACAAAGTGTCAGGTGACAACGTATCTTATTATAATCTTAAGGTGATTAGTTCCTGTAAAGCAGGGGTGCCCAAAGTTGGCCCACCAAGCTGTCCTCATTACTATAGAAACATTTCCTTTGAAGAATCATTGTGTTTACACTCAAGTCATTCCAAGTTTAATGTTAGATGGAAAGTTGGCCCATTGACTAGTGTAATGACACTACACAGCTGGAGTGAGTAATTTATGCATTATTTTTTAAATTTTAATAATTTATATTTTATTTTGGCAGACTTCATACTGTCTCTCAGCAGTTTCTTGCTGCTGAATAACATTTCCTTTGACAAAGCTGAAGAAATCATCATTAGGATTTTGTAAGGAAACAGTTCTCAAACCTTAGATTCACCAAAATATTGAATAAATGTTGAATAAATATGGAATAAATAACAGTCTCAAATGGGCCAGTAAAATCTATATATTTTTTGCACAAGTCCTGCCACCTGTCAATCAATCCAGTAGGCACGTCAGCGACCGACCAGTCAGCGACCGACCAGTCAGCGACCGACCAGT
>NC_056501.1:23567661-23572005 GCF_014905685.2 Nematolebias whitei
CCGACCAGTCAGCGACCGACCAGTCAGCGACCGACCAGTCAGCGACCTCGATTTGTCCTGAAGTGAACGTCGCTTACCTGCAGAGCTGCAGCTTTGCAGTCAGAGATTTCAATAATAACAGAGTTTACATGTTTTGTTTCATGTTAATCTACTGTAATAAATATTTGTAAAATACACCAAAATACAGGAAATGGCATCTACTTTATTCAAAATTCTCTGGGGGAGGACCCCCAGACCCCTCCCCCCACCTTCACCACCACCACCACCAATGCAGCCTGTTCTCTTTATACAGAATGGAAGGATAAATAACCATATAATAAATGGACTGTACTTAAATAATTATTTGCCTGTCATGTATTATATTATTGCATTTGGCCCGCAGCCCTCTGACATATTTTAAATCGGGCCCTTTCAGGGAAAAAGTTTGAGCACCCCTGCTGTTTCTGAACAATGTCCATTTTTCCCCACAGTTCTTCAATTTTCGATTGTTGTATTCTTAGAATGTATGTAAATCTCTCCATGTTATGAATTTCTTCCACGTCCATCCAATTGTTTAAGGTGGTGGTGGTGGTGGTCCATCTTACCCCATTTCTGTGTGATCACTTTCTTGGTCACTGCCAATAATATTTTAACCAAACAGAGGTTTTTACCTGGAATGTTATTTTCTGATAAATAACCCAAATATATGACTGCACATGTTTTGGGCAGCTCATATCTTAGAATTTTCTTTCAGTCATTTGCAAACATCATCGCAATAACATTTCAGCTTCATACATTGCCAAAAGAAGTGAATGATCTACATTTTGCTCTCCACATAATCTCCAACATGGCTGCTACACCGATAATGATCCTCCCTTTATCTTAGTTGTAATAAAAAATCTTATTATATTTTTCCAGCAGAAAATTTTCCACATTCTGGAGTTAGTTGTACTCTGTGGAGTTTCACAAATATCATACCACATGTCATCAGGTATTTCCTCTTCCAGTTCTTTTTCTTTAAGTATAGCGTTGTAGTTTTCCCAATAGTCATCACTGCTTGATATAACTTTGATACAAGTCTGCCCGTTTTGTTCTTATATAAATTTCCTGATATTTCTGTAATTTTGTTTATTTTCCCCTGGTAGGTCAGATTTTGTTTCCTTTTGAAAGTAGTCTCGAGCTTGTAAATAGAGATGAAGATTTTTAACCAGCATTTTACTTGCAAGGGCATATTTCAGGACAGGTTACATACATAAATGTGTAGATGAACAGATGCTGAGATATATTCATCAATTAAAACGGATTCTTCATTTTTCTGGACTGAATATAAACGTGCGTTGAATTTAATGAAATGTAACGTGAGACGTTATTTATCTTTGACCCATCAAAATGAATGTGGCCATTTATTTACAGAATCAAAGTTTAACATCAACATTTACATTAATTTGGCAAAATATGAAAATAACAACATAATTAATCAGCAAGCTGTACAATTAGAAAACCATACGGCGATGGTTGAAACTTTACACAGACATTTCTAAAATATCTGGAATGATTTCTACTTGATAGAAGAATTTAAAGATGGAAAGATGGAGTTTAAAGGAAGTAAAAGATGGATGAGGGAGAATGTTTATGTCGGCACTCAGAAACAGCACTCTCCATTCGAACCCAGCTTTTCCTCGGTACGCTCGGTAGTAAACTTGACTCGTTACCTCTCTGAAGATGAATCAGCGGTTACGGAGTTCCAGTTAACGCTACCTGTCCAGCGTCTCCATAGGATGGCTGTGACTCGTCCGAAGTAGTGACGAGATTCCGTCCGACACAAGCTCACCTCAGCAAGTGGACTTCACATGAGTGGAGTCCTTCAGAAGTTCCACTCAGAGGTGGAAGATGTTATAATCCAAACTCGGAAGAGCCTTATCATGGCTGGACTTCTGTTCTCCCAAACGACTGGAGCTGCAAACTCTCCAGCCCGACTCCAACGGCAACTCACAGAACAACGACTTCACAGAACTGCGAACATCTCAGAGCTGCGATCATCACAGAACTGGGAGAACTAGGAAGTACCGACATTTTTAAAGGCTCTATTTCCGGTATATTTGGGAGTCCCTGATTTGTCAATGTCGACCAGACAGGGGTGTGTTTTGTGACGTAAGAGGTTACTAGAAGTCAGAAAACAGCAAGAATTGTTATGGAACAGATTAAAATGTTCTCAGAGACAGAGAGAGAAATGTTTTGGCGAGTTTGGAGAAAAAGGTGCCAACTTCTCTATTGATGTCTGCGAGGATGTAAAACAACGACCATTCGTTCCAACACATGTCTGCTTCGACTCCTGACCTTGGAAAACGTACACTGCTCATTCAAAGACAGAAATCAGAAAATGCATAATTACTCTGTAACAGGCCTTAACATGAATTCTACTTTGCATAAGCAACTAAAAATCATTGTTACTGTTTTACAGTTAATAAAATTGATTAGTTCACTGTAACATCTAAAATGTTTGAACTAAAACACTTTGATTATCAAACATTTGTAAAACAGGAATGATAATAGAAAAGAGAGTGTTCTTTCACTTGAATTTTCAAGAAAGAAAGTCTCAGGATGGGTGAACCTGTATTTCTGGATTCAAATCAATGAAATGACAGTTTCTGTCCCACAAGGTTCTTAAGGTCAAGGGTTTTGACCTTAGGCTTAGCTTTGACATCAGGTCAAGTTCACTACAGTCCCCCCTTTGGAAATCATCACCTGTCCATGGGGATGAATTCCAATCATGAACTTATGCCTTCAAATGTCTTTGAGCTTGATGTAATCCAGCAAGGAAAACAAAAGTCAAAAGTAATCCAGCAAGGAAAACAAAAGTCAAAAGTAATCCAGCAAGGAAAACAAAGTCAAAGGTAATTCCACAATGTTCTTGGTAATTCCATTGTGTTGATTATAATTCCACAATGTTCTCGGTAATTCCATTGTAGCAATGCTTTAACCCCTTGGAAACAGAGTCTGTAATCCATTGGAAAAGTCATATAATCCACAACGGTAAATCCACAACGATTGGAAGTGTTGATTGATCAGCATTGATCAGGGTTCCCTTGGATTGAACTGAAGATGCGGCCACTGGATGAAGAGTGGAGACCAACGTCAGGATTGCAGGTCTCCTCCAGCGAAGGTCGTCGCTGGGTGGATGTCCAGTCTGTGCCGTTCTGGTTCAAATGTGACATGCAATTATGTGGTTTAAGGTGGGCTTATGAAGGGGATTTTACATAAGGCCTTAAACTATATGCACCTGGTGTGTAAGCTATTATGATTGGGAACAGCTACAACTACCAGTTAAGGGGTGGAACATGCTGAAAAGGGTAACTACAGGGGTTTATACCTATAGAAAAGGGTTCCAAACTATTTTTCCATTTCTAACTTGGTTTAAGTTAGCTTTACATGGCAAAATATAGTTTGGTTCAATTGTCTGTTGTCTTTTAGACGAACGACTTGAGATTGGGTGTTTGGTTTCCCCATAAATGTTTTGGAAGTCTATGGCAAGACTCATCAAAAAGAATTAGCTATCCCCCCGAATAGAATTGTTCGAGTAGGTTCGGCTTAAGCGTTGTGAGACCAATGTAGATTATGGTACTTGAGGTAGCCATAATATACATTGACTCCGCAAAGATTGCAATTTAGCGAATGAACTGCATGTTGGCATGGTTAAAGGCCTCTTAGTCTCTAACTTAACTACATAACAAAATTCATTCTTGCCTGGGGTGTTCAAAAACAATACCAAAACCAATTAAACGATGTCTCAACATCGACAAAAACAGTGACTAAGCAACCAGTTAACAACGTTTCAACATTGACAAAAGTAGTGACTAAGCAACTAAAAACATCGTTTCACTGCTTCACCTCACCCTGGTTGTCAGATTCAGTCACGCTGTCCCGTTTTATCAAGGGTCGGTCCTGTGAGTTTAAAATATGGTTAAGTTTATTATCCATTAGTTATCTTCTGCTTGGATGACCCTTATTCCGACGAGGTCAGATTTTGGGAGATCTTTGTCTCCTGAGGAGTTATTGCACGCCTTGTGTGGTTTAACCTGGTTACGATGTACCCATTTAACAGTTGGCTCTTTTTGGCCTTTACTGATTTTTATCTGATAGACAACTGGAGACAGTTTGTCTGTTATCAGATGGGGTCCAGTCCATCTAGGCATCAGTTTACGGGCGAGAGTTCCAGTCCCGGACTCTCTTCTCCCAGTTGTGGGGGCAAACGTGTAGTACCAGACCCTGTCTCCCACTTGGAGTTCCTCGTGAGAGGCCTTTTGGTCGTAGTACGCTTTGCGTCCTTCAGCTGATTTTTCCAGGTTTTTCTGTGCGAAAGCAAAA
>NC_056501.1:23577005-23597743 GCF_014905685.2 Nematolebias whitei
CATCCATCCATCCATCCATCCATCCATCCATCCATCCATCATCTTCTTCTTCCTAGGGAGGTGCTTCGGGCAAATCAAAATAAAACGACAAGTACATTGTACTAACTGGTGTACTTTGGTTTCTAAGCACAATATACCCACTACTAAAATGTAGACTACACCACTGGCACAAACATGTGGTTCATGGGCATCAAAAAGACATCCTTCAGTTTAAGATATGTGTTTTGGGACATGGTTCGGCTGTTTTGGGAAACAACTGATCTCCTTGTTCTAAGGGCAGAGGGGAAAATGTTCTCAGCTATTAAAGCACAATAAAAGAATTCATAAAAGCTTTGACCAAAAATTCACCGACAGTTTGCATCTCCAGTCCACACAAAAACTGAGATTTTGGCAAGAAAAACAGATTATTTTAGAAACTCTTTCCAAAGTGAAGATTTTAGAAAATTCAGCTTGTTTGTTGTGAACAGGAGTTATTGAGTTTTTCAGAGACAAGCATCATACCCTTGAACTCATCACATTGAATGATACAATGATGCTTTTACTTGTTTTTATGTCTGGCAGGACTGAATCAATTAAAGCATCTGAGCCTTTGTTGTTTTTAATTAAACCAGTTTTGTCTTGTAGAAACAGTGATGAAGCAACAATCAGGTTACAAAGGCTTCAGTATGGATTCAATAATTTGTGTTTATTAATAAATGTGAGCTATAACGTAAAGGCTGGTCTGCACTCATTTGGTTTTAAAAGAAGTATAGTTGTGAATACATGAGACAGTATTGCAGACATAGTTTTGATTTATGTAGTGAATCTGTTGATTTGTGATTATGGATTTGTTCTGAAGTGTTTGACATTTTAAGGTAAAATTCCTTCTGGTCTAGATGAATTTTTGTTTTGTTGTTATCTAGGGTTATCTTCAGTTCATCCTGTGTGAAAAGAAAAGTCATGTTTTTTTTTATATTGTTTGACGAGCCAAACCTTCTATTGGAAAGTATTTTAATTAATTTGGATTTTACCTAATACACTTTGCTATAGAAAGTTTGAAATATTACATTATTTCTTGAAAGGTAAACAGTTTGCTCTGAAGAACTATAATAAAATGAAAAAATATGAACTATTTACTTTTTCCTTTTCTAAATTGTAATTATTATTATTACTTTTTAACCAGATATTAATTTATCTTGTTACCTTTTTTTTTTTTTTTTTTGCAAAGGTTCACATTTGAGTTTTTAAGTAAGAATTTCCAGTATTTTATAATTTTCAAGTTGTGTTTGGAGATCATTTAAAGGATAAACCAAGATTCTTCCCTCTGTTGAGCAAAACAATGGAGGAAAATCTTGTTGCTTTATATGGTGTTATATTCCAATAATAATAATAATAAAAAACTAAACCATACCATAACCAGTATTTATAAATCACTTTAAAACACAGCATAAAGGCCGACTAAAGAGCTGTCCAATACAGCAACAAGCACAGGACAATGACTGAAACACATAAATCTGCAGAAGTAAAACAAGAAAAAAATTAAATTTATAGATAAATTAAAGCACAAATTGTCAAAATCAACATCTCACTCTGGTTCCAAGGCCAGAGAGTAAATATTTGATGTTGACACAAAAACATATTTTAGAAATAGAACCTGAACCTTTGGAGCACTGATCCTCATGACTTACAATGTCCAAGAATGTCCAAGAATCTGTCCACAGGACCTGACTCAACCTTCTTAGATTCATCTACTTGGATTATTGCGCATGCACCAGGACAATGCAGCATGTTAAAAACTTTTTGTCATCACACCAGAGGTGAAACTGCTTAAAGAAAATAGAGGGGCTCGGTGTAAGAAAGACCTCCTTCAGAAGTTGAGGAAGAACAACGTGGAAGGCGGAGTCAGGTAACTTAGTGGAAATCAGCTGCTCAAAGTGCTCATACACAGCTAAACATGGAAAACAAGAAGGATGGCTCCTGAGCTGATGAGAAACAAATGTTTACAACATTTTCCAAAAACAAGAAGTCTTTTGGATGAAACGTTTCAACAAAAAGGATCCGCCCAAAGGACCTGACTCAGCCTTTTTCGAAGAAGCCAAGAAGCTTCTCACGAAGTTCACAGGAAGAATCAGAGGAGCTGGCTTTGAGCTCAGTATACTGTAATTTTCACCATATAAGTCACAGCTTTTTGCAAAAATTAGCATGCCTGTGACTTATACAGCGAATCGACATATTTGTGTTTTTCTCCATATTTATAACCAATTTTTGGCTGAGATCTGACGATTTCGTTCATTCTGACATGAAAATATTGAACACTACCATTTTCAGCTGCTAGAGGGCGCTTGAGCAGTATGGCAAGACAAGTGTCTCATTAATAGGTAAAAGTGGCTATTAATGAGAAACTTGACTTGCCATACAGGCCACCTTCGTCTCGCTCCAGAACTCCAGGAGCAAACATCAAATCAGCTGCATTTCGCTGCAAAGCCCAGGCGAAATGCAGCTGATTTGACCAATGAAGTGCATTTATTAAGGAAAAGTTCAAATGAGACACACCTTGGCTATAATTTCAAGCAAACAAATAATTGTTTTTAAGGTTTAATCTTGTTAAACTCTTGTTAAAGTCGTCCCGTGCACGCTCCCGTTGGGAGCCAATCAATTTTTGGGCACAACACCGGCCCACATTTCCAGGTTGTCAGCGGTGACGTGTAACAAACGCAACGCGTCAACGGTGACGCATAATTCATGCGACTTATGCGGCGAAGCAACATATTTATGTTTTTTTTCCACTTTAATAGACATATTTGTACTGATGCGACGTTTACGGCGGAAAGTACAGTACTTAAAATAAACACAGTTATAGTTGTTTTTGTGTTTACCGAATACATTTAGCTGTAGTGGCCATCTTGACTCAGGTTTGCTTGAAAAGCTCATCCGTTGTAAATGTGCATCCACTGATTACTTTCTGAAAGTTTCATATAAATTTGTCCAGTAGTTCCAAGTAGGTATCTCTGCAGACAAATTCGGAAGGCATATCTGGGGGGACCACATCTGATCGGAATATAGGAAAACGGGCATGTCTGGCGGGTCACATCTGATTGGACGATAGAAAAATGGGCGTGTCTGGCCGGCCACATCTGATTGGACGATAGAAAAAAAGGCTGAACAATAAAAAGCCGTTTGTGTTAACCACAGACACATTATGTCTATGGTGTTAACCGGTTCGACATTAGCGGCGTCTCCATAACTTTTCTTTCCGCCTCTCTTAACACAGAACTTCCAGTTACATTTCAAAATAAGAGCAACACAACTGGGTAGTGGGAGGGCTAAATGTTTTTTTTTTTTTTTAATACCTAGCCATAACATTAAAAAACAAAATCCATTTTGGTTGTTGAAAAATGTTATAATTATTATAATTATAATACATAATCTTTAAATTAACTTACATTTTTTTTTATTTTAAGCTTTTTTTTTAATGATTAATTATTATGTCAAAAATATGACAGCACTTTTGTCACTTCACATCAGTTTTTTTTTTCTAAAATAATTCTGTCACTTGCTTATATTTATCTAATAAACTCAAATGTAATCACAAAGATCATTTTACATTTTGTTTTCTGGCTGCTGGTTTCTGCCTTTTGGGACTGAAGAGGACAGATGGAGGAATCCCTTTCCTCATTGCCCACTCCTGCTACAGTTTCCGTCCCTCGGGGGGTCTCACATCTCCCTCAACACAGAGGTATTTTCAAATTAAATACTTTCTAATGAACTGGAAAACCTGCCCCCGCTGCTGCCGGTGTGTGCCTGTTTGTGTATTTGCGCCGGAGAGCAGAATGAGAAAATGAAAAGAAAAACTGTGCGAGTGATTAAAAAGACAGAGGTATTTGGATTGCAGTCTGGTGATTGCACAGCCGGTGTGTGGCATCACGAAGAGACTGTTCCTTAATTGTATATCTCAGCAGTTCTAATTGCTTTAATTCCCTGTAATTAATCAGTAATTGCAGTGAGGATCCATGCACAGCTTTGCTCTGAACGCAAAAGAACTTTTCAATATGGAGTACATAAATATAGATGAGAGAGAAAAGGAACCAACGAACATGGTGTGGAAACAGAGAGAGAACAAAAAGACAGGAAAAGAATGGATGAAGAGAATACTTTATTTAAAAGTCCTGGAAATTATGAAGTAAATGGTCGTGTGTGATTTCTCATTAATGTATTCTGCATGACAGTGAGAGATTATGGTGAAAGTGGAGCAGCCCCCAGAGAGACTTACAGCAGAGTCACAAATAATTTCCCACAACTCGGAGGGAAACGCATGTTTCACTGCAAAAAAATAAAAAATAAAACTACACTGTCAACATTTCCAACCAGCAGATTGATAAGATTAAAAACGGGATTGTTCAGATTATTCGAGGCGGGGTTCAGGATGTTACTTGCCATCATGTTTGTCAAGAATTGACACTTTCATGTGATCTGTTAGCTTTCTGAGCCATGTGTTGGAGATTACGCTCAGCTACTACCATGCCGAGTTTTAGCTCAATATCTGTAAAACTGAGTTGGAGTCACTTTTTGTGCCTTCACAGTTTGATTAGCTGTGGCAGCCATCATCTTGGGTTGACTCCAAATTAAATCTGTATATTATCCAATGATTAGTTTTCATGGCAGCAGGAAACAGTGAACATGCTACCTGCTGTAGATATTGCCGATATTTGAATGTCCTCAATATGGAAAAATGGAATTTAATTTTGGTTATCCTGATTCATTCTCAATAATCCAGGTAGGAAAAAAGCAATGCCGAACCACCACCTTCCAACATCTGCAGAGAGGAGAGAACAAAACCATCATCATCCTCCCAGCTGTCAACAACAAACTGGTTGATCCACTATGAGAAGGTGCTATTTATAAGACTGAGTTTAGTGCAGCCCCTCACACTGATGACACATTTTGGATAAAAGATGAAATGTTTCAACAGTTTTTAATTGTATTTGTTATTGTTATTTATTAATCCGTCCAGAGGACCTGATTTAACTTTGTTAGATTACCTTTGGTTCAATTTTAACTTGTATTTTATAGAATCACACGACTCTGAAGCAGATCTGAGCTATAACGTTCAAAAGTTTGTAACACTGGTGCACAGAGAAGCTGCAGCAGCTGTTTCAGGGAGTCCCCTGTCCCATCAGAGCGCCAGAGAACAGAATCCCTCCTACTCATCGTGTTGCTGCAAGGTAATCCCTCTCTCCGTCTTCCTCCCCATGTCCTCGCCTCACCCTGTCCCCCTCATTAATTCACAATTAAGACAACAGCCCACCCACCTACACACCTCCTTATTGCAAATATTGCACATAAATGCCTTTTCTGGTCAGACTTTTATAATTTACCGAGGTTTGAGCTGAGGGTGGCAGACTCACTGAACTGTGTGAACGCGTGTGCGTGCGCATGTGCGTGCATGTTGAATAATGATTCATACTCTGTTCCTTTCCTCATCCCTGGATGAAAGCAAACCTTTGTCATTCTCGATCGTTTTCTAAACGAGAGTCGGTGGCTGGTTTTTGGTGACCTGCTGTGCTCCTCCCTCTCCTCTGTCTTCTGTCTGCCTCCCCCCTTTCACCCCCCCCACCATCAACACCCACCTCATAAACGGCTCTGGTTCCCTTGTAACAAGCTGTATTTCTCATAGATCTCCATCAATTTGTGTCACACTAGGGATTCCCTGAACAAAGATGCCTTTCCTACATCACCCACAACTTCTATGCATTATTAAGGCTGGAAAAACAGCCTGCAAAGTGTCTGCTACAGCTTTGGTTACATAGCTAAAAGATACAAAGCAGCAAGGAACTAGGCAATAAAGCAGAAATAAGGCATAGTGGGGCTGATGAAAAGGAGCAAACATTTTAAATGTCTATGTGTTCATGCATTCCTCTGTATGTTAGTGATGCAGAAGCAGAAACGTTGCTCTGACGCTCCCTTGGCTGTGTTTATTCATTAAAAAGATTTCTCATGATGCACCTCACCCATGAGCAGTTCACATCACTGTGTGTGTGGGTGTGCGCGCGTGTGTGTGGTGAAGCTTGCATTGATCTTTAAATGGCAATACTATTAAAACGCAGCTTGTCAAAAGGCTTCACATTTAATAAAAGGCATTTAAGCATAATCATATACAGTTCTCAATGGCCCTCAGATGACCTTCTCTCTGCAGTTCACAAACACCCCAGCAGCTGATAGCTTAATTTACTGTATGTCAAAAAAATAACAATGAAATAAACAAAAGTGCAAATTGTGTGACTAAAAAACAAAAACAACAACAACAAAAAAATCACATTTGCGCAACGTCTTGTTGTAAAAACTGAAACTTTAATGCTGTTGTCTTTACAAAAAATGTGAATTATTAGCGGGAATAGTTCTCTTTGACACTTTGACAAAATGGACAATCAGTACAGCCGGGGCCTTAATTAAAAGAAAGTCAACATAGAAACACTCCACTGACAAAAACCTGAAGAATATGCTAACTCAGAGAATGCGTCACAGGGTATTTAGCTGCTAATGAGTTTCATTTACCTGCAGCGATAAAAGGTCAGAGACCTCAGCGTGGTTCCATGTGCCATAAAATACCCAAAAGGATTAATATTCAAACACTGTGGCAATACAGGATTAATAACAAACCCACAAAGAGCAAAATACTAAATTAGATTATATGAAAAACATGACACAGGAAGAATTTAGTGTGTGAAATAGGAGTGTGGCAGACAGCATCCTAATCCACCTGCTGTACATCGTGAGCTGAGCAAATCGTGGCTGCCTGAAATATTTTCTTCATTCATCCAACATAACAAAATGCACAGCCCATGCATTGAAAACTGAGTGCATTCACCATCTCAGAAGATTAATTTAAAACAAAAGCTTATTGTACATTTACCAAGTATACAAAAATAGCCAAAGGAATAAATGTTTGAGGAGGAATTTTGGTGTATATGGTACCAAAAAAAACATCAGGTTTGAGCTTTCAACATGGCTGATCTTTACACATTACCAACTTGCACTTGCTGTTTCTATATAAAGCTCCCAGTGAAGTAATTCTGGTAAATAATAACAATAATAATAATAATAATAATAATAATAATAATAATAATAATGTGTTGTCATCATTGCATGTTCCCATACAATGGCGAAATTGGCTCTCTGCATTTGACCCATCCATCCACAGGCTGATCAGTGGACAGCTATTGAGGGCACCCAGGGAGCAATTGGGGATAGGGTGTCCTGCTCAGAGACACCACGAGATGTGCAATGATTGAGGATCTACCCTGGGGCTTTCGGGTCCCGAGTCGACTGCCCTGCCTCTACCCCACCTTGGCCCCCCAAAATCTGTGACGTTAAAGGCCTTCGTCACACTGAAAGATGACCACGCTGTGCTCTCTCTAACTTGCATGTCCTGTAGAACGTGGCTGGAATCGAATTCACAGCAAATCTGAAACACCTCCTACACTGTGAAGATTCAGAATGACTCAAAAAGCTTCGTCACTGCAAATGAATACACGAGGAACAAAAAAAACATTGAGGACCTGTTATCAAACCCTTCTGACTTTGCTTTGTTTTTTTTATACTGGATAAATACGTCTTACCTGATTTCCACTCATTTGAGATGCTCCCCTGTACAATATTAACCTGTTTTGGCACAACTCACTCAGATGCACCAATACTCTTTGGAACATGGGGTCTCCAGCTTTTTCTTATGAGTACATATTGAGAGAACGCTAAAATATTGAAGAACCATCACAGACTTTAACAATACTAGTACAAGCTTTTCTTCATATCTGACATAAACTAGCAAACTGACCAATCTATTGGCAAACCTACTGGAACTGAAAAACCAAACCTGCCTAATTATCCTAACAAAGCCTGTTAACAAACTTAACATGACTAGGTGACCCACAACAAGGCCTGGTCATCCTCAGATGGACCTTTGGTGAAAGTGTTCAGTGGTAATGGCCGAAAAGCTCATTGAACCTGAAATCCACAGCAGAGGATGTGTTCCCAATTCTAAGAGCAAACATAAAGACGCTTCAAGCACTAAATGTTCTGAATAGTTTGAAAAATCTCCACATTTTAACACTAGAATGAACAAAAAAGACATAAATCTGTGCTTTGCCTTTGAGATTCTGCTCCAAAGTTTCCATTACTGGACTGGTTCATGGCACTGAGATACAAAGACACATCTCTCTCTGGTTTAGGGATGTGGTTCAAGACATGATGGTTTCATGAATTTATTGATGAGAACAGCATAAAATATATATTATGGTCACTTTCTGCCCCACAACCATTGATTGACATTAAATATGTCCAAACGTTTTGCTGTTGCAAAACGTTTGGACATATTTACGTATTGCATTTGTTGCTAGCAGATCCTTCTGAGGCTTCACTGGAATTGCCTAAGTTGCCACAAGAAGATTTTTAACTGGTTTATTGAGCATGAACTTTTATGTTGGCATGACTGTCTTAGAGGAGTTGACGGGGAGAGGACGGGCCCCAGAGGCCATCTTAGCACCAGCAAACTGTTTTTTTTTTTTCCAATATGGGAGTGTGCTGTTTGAAGGAATCAGTTTGTTTGGTGGCTCCACAGTTGAAGAAGTCCTTTGGATGAAGGACGAAACGTCTCAGCAACAAAATAAACCATCCAGATGACCAGACTGAACATTGTTGGATTCATCACCTGGATTATTGAGCATGAACTTTGATGTTGCCACAAAAACACTGATTAATTATTGTTGCTACAGTTTCCACACACGTTTCAGCACAAAAAAAAAAAGAAACTGTCCAGATGACCTGACTGAAAAATGTTGGACTGTATACCTGGATTATTGAGCATGGACTTTGTTACAGTTTCCACAGTTTTTTTTAAATTTTTTAATATTCTCCACAGCATTTTGTTTTGAACAGTTTCCATTTGGAACCAAGAGTAAAGTTTGCTTAGACATTTTTTTTTTTTAGCTCTTTCTGATTTTCCTTTACATCACTTTTTAACTTATAATGGTTAGTTAGCTTCTAGGGGCTGAGACGGTGTAGAGGTAGGGCAGTTGACTTGGGACCAGAAAGTTGCAGGTTCAACTCTCTGAGAATTAATTAATGAACTAATTTCATCATCGTATGGGAACATATAATGATGACAACATATAGAGCTTTATTATTGCAATTTACCTTGTAATAGTTGGTTTCTTCCCACAGACCAAAAACATGCATGTTAGACTGATTGGTAATTTTAAATTGTCCCTAGGTGCGAGTGAGAGAGTGAATGGTTGTTTGTCTCATTTGTCTCTACGTGTCCCTGTGATGGACCAGCAACCTGTCCAGGGTGTACCCCGCCTCTCACACAGTGATAGCTGGATATGGGCACCAGTGACCCCTGCGACCCAAAATGGAAAAAGCGGGTAAAGATAATGGATGGATGGATGGATGGATGAACTTCCACCAGTGGTACTGGATTCACAGGACCATGGCACCAAAAATAAATAAACCCATCCCGCTAGCAGAACACTAAAGCCACAGGTATCATGACTGCATTAGCTTGTTTCTGTGATCTCATCATGATCACAGTTGTAGCCTGGGTATGATGCAAGAGTTGCCAGTCAAGCCATGCCAAGTCAAGTCAAGCCATGACGGTGCACCCAGACCCCACACCATGGTTTGTCACATTGCTGCCACTACGCTCACTCACACCCCACCCAGAACCACAATTTGCTTCCACCATGAAAACAAACCACTGAAAATGACTTTGCTATGGAAGTTTTGTTCCAAACGATATTGGGACATATATTCTAGCACATGTAGTCAGAATGCCACTGTGTTCCTCATATACCTCAGATAACCTCACAAACATGATCTCTGATGATTCAAGCCATAGTAGAGTTGTCATCCAGGGTGAAGGTAAAAAAGACGGCTGCTTTGGTACCATCATCATCAAATGTTCCACTTTTTTCAACCTTACACATTGACTCATATAAAGGAGAATTATTTTTCAGAAGTTTTACCTCTTTTTTTCTTCACTAATGTGGATTTTTTCTTTAATTGTTTTGCAGTTTTAGGACATAGCACTTGCTATTTCTAAAGGAGGTGGAAAGCCCACAACTCATCTATTTTACAATCTAGAGAAGTTTTTGATGGGTTAATATTGAGATTATACACCTTGGTGTTGTACCCATCCACGCTCTGTCCCTGAAGCTTGCACACGTGCAAACACACCTCTTTCTGGATTCACACCTCGCTGTTACTTTCTCTACAGACATAGTAATAAGTTCAAACATGCTTGGTGAAACCCAACCTTTGTTTTATTCGATGGCAGCACAAAATTAGGTTCTATTAATATCAGCAGCCCAATTGGGCTGGCTGGCTGACTCCCAGCGGAGGCAGAGCTGAAAAGGTTAGGTGCGGCAATTATGCAGGTGGAGTTGTAGAGAAGATGGGGGTGAGAGGGAGATGCTTCTGCCTTGATCACTGGCTTCGAACAAGGTGTTATCAGCTGCAGCAGAAAGAGAGGGAGAAGGGGGTGGGGGGGCGGGAAGGCAGCCAGAACGGCGTTAATGACTCGCCTTGTTTTTTAGAAGCGAGCAGTTGCGTTTTCAAACGCGAGGCAATTAGAGGGGGACTTGTTCTGTTGTGCTGGGGTTACTGCAGTGACTTAGTAAAGCTGTCATCTGCCGGCCAATCAGTGCCGGACAGGAGTGCACGGTGAACGCTAACACAAGCTGCGACATGATGTAACGACTGTTCACCAACCTGTTTTTTCTTTCCTGTGCACACTTTTGAAACACGCACACACACATATCTCAATGTATTGAAGTTAGCAGGTAATGTTTGAATGCATGCACGCAGCATTGTTGAAAAGCATCTGTGTGCTTTCCACAGACACACGGCGTAAGTGAAGCACGGGTGACACATTATCAGAACGCTTCAAATCTCATTATGTTGCCTTGCTCAAAGGAGAAAGAGAGAATAAATCTGCTCCTTCTTGCTCCCAAACCTCCTGCTTTTTTCTCCTCACATTATCCAGCAGAGCATCAACACACCCACTATTAGTTTGCTGCCGCTGCTGACCCCAGTCATTCATTTAATTGGCTGTTAATTGCTATTCTCTCTACAAAAGACAATGTATATGTGCAGCTATATTTAGGCTCGCCCCTCGATGGCTCTTCATGTTAAATTACAACTTTCAGCCAGGCGCTGAAGGGCCCCATTGTGGCCTGTCGTTCTCCCCCTCTGTGACTGACTGACAGGCCGAGGAGGGGGAGAAGACATCCCTCCCACCCAACTTCCATCCTTCTCTTCATTCCTCCCTTTCTTCCTCTTTTCCCTTTTTGCTATTAGCTGCTGTACTGTACAATCTGACACCTGGGTAAGGCTGCATCCCAGTCCCTCAGCCCTCATCTGACACAGCAGCAACTTTTTATCCATTGCCAGGGACTTTACCCAGTCTATTTTGGGTTTTCAGCATTTCACGGTGTGCTATTTGCTAAAGGAAGAAAGAAAAAAGACGTTTTCAGTTGGAAGACAACAGGATCTCAAGAAGACTATGTTGCGTTAATTTTTCAGAATTTGCCCATTTGTTTCTCCTTTGTTTGTATTCAAATCCTAAGTTTAGACTCACTGATGTGCAATTTTCTGGGAAAATGCTTTAGTTTCTGGCAGTTCTCCATCTTTAGCTGTCCTTGCACATCCACATCAGCAGCCCCGAACAGACCAGCTGCATCTGAGTCACGTAGGATTGCAACACACACACTCAAAAAAACACACGAACGGGAATGTTTGCGACACAGATGTGAGTCTGATGGATGACACGGGCTTCTGAAGTCACACGGTGGAAATCCCGGATTACTCAGCTCTCACATTTCCCCCAGTCTGTCCCTCCTTCCAATTCCTCTGCAGTACTCCGAGTGTCTTTCACCCAGGTCGTGCTCGCCCATGTAAAACACAGAGGGCAGAAAATGTTGGTGGGGTCCTGATTTATGGCCCTGACTTTTCATTTGTAATACCCTGATTATCTCTGGGGAGCTGGGCTGGAGAGTGGTGATGATGGGGAGGGGGGTGGTGGATTGATGTTAGTGAGAGGCCCGAGCAGCTTAATAACGTGTACATGCCCGCAGCGTCAAGGGGATATACAGCAACAAAAAATGCTGCCCTCTTAAAATGAGATGGGGGAATGATGGAGCAGAGCAAACCTCATGTTTCAGCAGATTTAATTGTGAAAGAGCAAGTCTCAAAAATTTTGCCTGCTAACCACTTTTGTTTATTGTCGTAATTTTTCCATCGTTAAGCACGTCTGCACTTTTTGTCAGAGCGAAGGTGCTGGAAACTTGAAATGAATCTGAATTTCCCCGCTTTTACTTTTAGCTCAAGCAGGATGCAACATCCGCAGAGACTGACAGTGATGAGATAATTAGTGCAAAGTTTCTCCTAATGACAGCTGCTAACATTAGCTACAAGCCCCACGGATGCAGGTGTGTCGTGCAGACGCCGAGATATGTGCAATTTGCAAAGTGGGATAATCTTCTTGCTAGTTTCTTTTAACTGAATAATTCACCATCGGGACAAGCTGTAATTTACAAAAGATTGTGTGAAATGTAACAGATGATGTCTCTTTCACACGTTAAAGTGATTTTCAGTGGATTAGGCCCCTTTTCTGTTACAACCATTTGCTCACTTTCCCAGACCACTGAAAAAAAAATCACACATGTGCCCACGCCCACACACACACACTGAGCTGAGTAGCTCACAAAGGTAAGTTCATTCCTTGAAATACCACCCCTATCATCTCTGTGATGGTTCTAATAATCATCATTACAAAACACACTGTTGTTGTAATCAGATCTGCACTGATACACAGATTTAATGAAATGCTGTATGAACCCGGCTCGTAATAATTGGTTCGATTCTGCACGCATGTTAGCCGAGAGTGCATCTCCAGTTTTCACACGCTGCTATTATCACAGCACATAATACCTTGCTGATTATCCATTCAACAAAGCGTAGCTATCGTAACTTATGATAATAGCACGCGTGGCTGCGATAATCCACACAACCGATGCACTCTGTCTCTGATGCTAATGATGGTAGTGGGTGGTCGTGTACACACAAGCAGCAGTGGCTGGTGGGAAGCCTCTCCTGGTTCTGCTGTGAGTCAATTGAATTGTGCACCGCTGCGCAAATCCATTTGACCCCGGACAGGCTGGGTGCTGCACCCGTTTTGTGGGGAGGGAGTGGAGAGGGTGAGGTCGGGGTGGACCTCACGCTGTTCTCCACAGATCATACTCAAAAGTGTTGATTAGCTCATTTAGCTGGATTGATTAAGTTAAAAGGAGGCACCTGTTTACCCAGTGGCATGCTAATGTTGCCATGACAACAGCCAAAGGCCCGTTGTCTCCAGCTCTGTCTGTCCGTTTCTCACTTCCTCCTCGATCGCCATGTTTGTCTCGCCATCAGTGCTCGCCACATACTCACACACAGATGTCTCTCCGCTGAGCTGCTCCATCTGAAGCTGCTGAGGTAAGAAGATCAGGTTTTCCACCCAGTGGAGCGAGAGCGGGCTCACCTCTTCCCCATGGTCCACTCAGGAGCACCTGTGTACCTGTGTGTGTTTTTATGCTACTGTGTGACATTTTAGACCCAAAGTGGAGGAGTCTGAAACTCAAACAGGTGCATGTTGTGTCCACTTTGATCAGGCGTGGTGCACACAGTTTAAACTAGAGATCTTCAGTTAAAACTCAGAAAGGTATTGTTTTTAAATTACATCACAAGAAGGTGTTTCTCATTTTCTTAATTTCTAACACGTAAATAAACTCTTAAAGAACATGCGCTCTAACAAATGAAAGTAATAGTTATAGTGCCCTGAGATAACCTTTGCTGTGAAATGGATGTATATAAATAAATTGAACGTAATTGGATGGAATGATTATGATTTTATGACTTTAGTGTTGACACAAAATTTTTATTACATTTTGGACAGGCAGTGAGATTCTGGTCAAGTAGGTTCCATGTAGTTATGCACACATCACAAATAAAATTCATAGGGCTGCAAAAACTGACACACAGAATGAATATTAAAATAATCTGTATATATATTTCTCTAAAATGACTGTAAATTATGTCAGATTTTTATTTAGTTGATCACGACTTGATCAGTTTGGCAAAAGTGAACCCAAAAAAACTCAATCAGTTGGAGCAAAGTATCCAGCTTAGGATTTAGTGGGTGTACGTGCTCAAAAATTTTTCATTTTGCAGCGATAATTCATGGTTGACTTTAACATTTGTCATCATCTATGAACGTACATAAAAATGATTTAAACCTTCAACAGGAAAACTGAACACGTGCAAGTCCTTCAAACCTGGATTAAAGCCCCTGTGTTCTCTTTCAACTTTACTCTTATCAGAAAAAGAACTGTTGATTGTCTTTACTCAGAGCAGCCTGTTAGTTTGAAGCTCGTGTGTCTCTTCCTCTTCAGGTCCCGACTTCTTTGTTTGTGTGTTGAAGCAAAAACCACAGTTGCCTCACTATGATCCCTGTCAGAAAGAATGTAGGAGTTCACTTAAAACTAGAGTTTCATTTGGGCCTAAAAAATCCGACTGACCCGGCCCCTAGCCATTTTTTCTGAACCCGACCTAGACTGATCATTTAACTGTAATTACAGGCCTGAAACAAAACAAAACAAACAAAAAAAACTTTTTTTTTTAATTAAGCTTTTACTGCTTTTGTATGCAAATAAGTTTGACATGATATTTTAAAAATGTATTTCAAAGAAAAGAAGTTATAATGTTCTTTGCTTCACCAAATGGATATTAACATCCATCTATCCGTCCATTATCTTTTACCCGCTTCTTCCATTTTGGGTCACGGGGGTCACAGGTGCCCATGTCTAGCAATCACTGTGCGAGGGGCGGGGTACACCCTGGACGGGTCACAAGTCCATCACAGGGACACATAGAGACAAACGAGACAAACAACCATTCTCTCACTCACACCTAGGGACAATGTAGAGTTACCAATCAGCCTAACATGCATGTTTTTGGTCTGTGGGAGGAAACCGGAGCACCCGGAGAAAAGCCACGCATGCACGGAGAGAACATGCAAACTCCACCCAGAAAGGCCCCTGGACCGAGGTTTGAACCAGGGACCTGCTCGTTGAGAGGCAGCAGCTCTACCAGTTGCGCCACCATGCTGCCCTGGATATTAACATATAAAACAAATGGCCTGAAAAATCAACTCTAAAGATAGGCTATTATACAGATAAATAAAGATATTTTTAGAGCAAAATGATTTGGAAAAATATAGAACAAGGCGCTGCTCGCTTCGGCTTTTGTAGATGCTTCTACTTCCTTCACTGCAGATGACAGCAGGGTGTGGAGACGCATGCGGCCGGTGATCAGGTGATCCATCTGAAGCTTAACTGGACTTTTTTTTTTTACCCCTTTCAACCAGACGGCTGGACCTGCCTCCTCCTCCACAAGTAGATTAACACAACTTTATATTGTGCATTCTTAATGAGTTTTCTTGGTGTTGTATGATTTGTAAAACCACATCAAAAGCCCAAGACTGGCCCAGTCCACCCATCAAGCACATTATTTTGGCCCGACCCGGCCTGGGCCTGGGTTAGAAATTGCAGCTATTTAAAACTGACTACAGTAAGTTTGAGAAAACTCATGGCAGTTAATATGACTATTCATTTGGAATCCAACAGCCAATTTTGGTCTGGACAAGGTTCAATTTGGGTTAAAATTTAGATCAAATCTGCTACTTGTTTACCCGGATTTTAAATCAAGGTCTTTAAGACCGACTGCTGGCCGAGCTGCCAAATTTGAACATAAACCTGCAAAAGTTATATTCAGTTCAATTAAATCCAATCCAATTCAATTCAGTTTATTTACATAGCGCTAAGTCACAACAGAAGTCATCTCAGGGCACTGAACAGAAGCATTCATATTTATAAAAAGCAAGTTAATAACTTTATTGATCTGAGGAGCAGACTGCTTTGAATTTACCTTCATTGCAGACTCATCTTGAGCAAGCATGGAAAGGAAAAACTCCCTCATGAGGAAGAAACCTCCTGCAGAACCAGACTCAGGACAAGTGGTCATCTGCTTCGACCGGCTGGGTTAGAGAGGAACAGGAAGGAGGAACAGATACACAATGGCAGGTTGAGGAATCACATGTTGAAATTGAAATTATTTCAAATGAAAACTAATAATTTTTATGCATTAGTAACAATTCATTTGAAGAAATTAGGTCAATTTGTCCTCCAGTGGTCTAAGTCTGAAAACATAACAAGCCAACCCTAACTATAGGATTTTCAGTAAACTTATATGGCACCATTTCACAATAAAAGTAAACTTAGGACTAGACAAAAGCAAAATGTCCAAATGAAATTACAATCATTTAATTAATTTCATTAATCTAATTATAATTATATTATATGCACATGCTAATGAGTGAAGGTTTTCCATCTAAGGAAGCCAGCAGACTACAGCACATCTTTGCATCTGTGTAATCCTCTATTCCAGGCAGCATACTGGCGACAGTGAAAAGGAAATACTTCCTTTTAACAGGAAGAAACCTCCAGCAGAACCAGGTCCAGGATGACTGGCCATCTGCCTCGACCGGCTGCAGCTTACGCATCGATGTTGAGTGTTTCAGGTGGAAAACACAAAACGGAAGTTTTGAAACGAGACCTCCTCAGAGGAGGATCTCTCAGCTGTCTTCCTTCCTGCGCTCTGAGTTTGTCTTCATCCTTTACGCCTCATCTTCACCGTTTCCCTTCCTTTCTCACCCGCCTTCATTCAGCTTCTCTCTTTCACACCTTCCATCCCAAGGTTGCTGACATGTGTCTCTGCGATGTCTCTGACTCTGTCTCACAATTCCATTTAGGTCAACCCTGTAACCTGAAACAAAGTGACGGCCTCCCTTCTCACACCCTCTTACTGTAACTTTCATTTCCTGCACCGGCCCTGTCCTTTCATCTTTATACTCTGCTCAGTTGTCATTCTGCAGTTTGCACTTGTTGGCTCTCTGTTTTCTTCCTCCTCCTCCTCCCTCTCTCTCTCCCAATCTCACCCCTCTCTCCTCGGCTGTTTGTTTCTCCCCTTGACTCCGGCAGACTCATTATCTTTGTGGAACAGAAGTGTGCGTTCGTCAGCAGCGATTAGCGCCTTTTCATTCCAACATCGTTAAGGAAAGACAGTCTGATATTTGACGAATGAAGATACGGCGTGCTCTAATCTTGTGGCGCAAAACTGTGTCATAGTAGATAGAGGCTCCGGTTAAGTTTTCCATAACATTAAAGCTTGCATCATAATCCAATTAATGACAAAAAGGACTGGATAAAAAAATTAAAAAAACACATAAGAATTGCTTGCTTCATAAAACAGAAATAAATCAGCTGTAATCAAACTGCTGAGTTCTCAGAATTAATGAAGTGCATCCATTTAAAGATCTAATGAACATTCTTTTAGTTAATGTAATTAATTTGCAGTTCTTTTGGTAAGTGGTAATGACTTGGAGATTATTAGTTTAAATGAATAGTTTTGTTGCGCGGTGGTACTCTGCTTTCAAAGTTCCAGAGGAGACAAAGATATGTGTTTTTTTTTAAAGCATAATAAGAAAATTAGTCTCCTCTATAAACACATTACCGCTGCTTTAATTCCTTTTTAGATTAAACTGAAATTGTAATAAGACAACGTCTCAAAGGAGACGTATGTGAGCAGAAAGAGAGAAGACACATTTGTAATTAAAGGTGGAATCATCTTTTTCTCATTAAACAAATATTTGCGCTGGAGACAAATGCATGCACGGTTGTTTCGGAGATACTCTTAAGTCTCGTGTCTTTTTTTTAGTGAATTAAGAGGAGGATGCTGTTTTGCATCGCCTGCAGAAGCATCCCAGCAGCCGGCTGATGGGAGGTGAGCCAGTCAGACATCTTCTCCGACAAGATATTAAAAGACAAGACCCGAGGAGTGAGGATTGTTTCGCTACGAGGCTAAGAAGTAGGACATTTAACTCACAGGGAAAAACACGTTCCCTTTTTATTCCACGGCTGTTGTTACTGTGGGACTGTTAATGTTATTATTGCTCAGATACACCGCAGGCTTTGCCCATGTTGTCAGCTAATGTTGATGATGCCCCTCTCCTCAGTCGTCGCTGCACACACGCCTCGTGATGGGCTCAAAAACAAGTAGTTTCAGCACGACTGACTTTCTCTTATCATAATTTGATTATTTTAATGATCTACTTACTAAACCTCAGACGCTGCACTTGCATACCCTAACCCTTTCTTTCCCCCCAGCCCAAGGGAAGCCACGGCTCATATGAATCTCACACGAGGCTCGGAGAATGTCCGAGGGTCACAATATAGACTGCGGTGTGTTTATCCATGTGTATGTCAATGCCTGCATTTGAATATTTGTGTCGCACTTTTGCTTTTATCCAGACAACCCAACAGCGGTAGACACAACCGTACCTCCTGACACGGAAAACAAGAGGAAGATTATGAAAAACTATTTGCATAAAACAGCCCAGCGCACTATTAGGGAAACGCCACAGCCAGAGGGGGCTCGATTGTGGCGCTTCATCATTGCCTATTGAATTATCTGGATTAATTTAACGCATTTAGGCCTGTGTGTTTTCTCCTCAGCTCACAACTCTCCCGTCTCTTTGTTAGCGATAATTACGCTAAGTGGGTCATCTCCATCTCAGCTTCCCTTTTCCGTATTCTCCATGTAGCGTTAGCATTTTTAAACTTTTGAAAACAAAGTTTGGCAAAGATGCAACGATAAAAATGCATCAACTTTCTGAGGAGAGCCGCCTTGAGGAAACAGGAAAGTGCAGCAGAAGAACAGCAGGGTTGAAAGCGAGAATCTGAAAAGTCATCTTTAATTTTCTCTTACTTTGTCACATATTTGAGCTCTAAAACAAGACACCTTATTTGGTCTGATATATAATAAAGTGAACAAACAGTATGTCACAATGGACAGGAACAAATTAGGTCCAGTTATTCAACAGATGCCAGTAAATTGTCCATTTTACGGTATAGGCTATAGCTTCAGTAGGTGTCGCAGGTTATTTCTGAGCCATTCCTTTGAGCAATAAGAAAAACAAATATTGAAACAGATCCAAAAAGTTCCCATGGTAACGCCATGTTCATATCTAGTGTAGCATGAACTGGTGGCTTTGATTGTTTTCTTCCCAGATTCATCAGATCTGAAAAATACAACTTAGCTTGTTGACTTGTTTTGCTCACAACAAGCCAGCGCTTGGATCACACATCCGAAAAGCTCTAAAAGACAATCTCAAAGAGGTCCAGAGAAAAAGTCACTTTGACAATGACAAGGCAAATACCTTTCCTAAAATCTGCCTTCCCTCCATGAGGAATCCAAGCAGAGATAGCTCACAGGGGAAATATGGTGGTTCAGTCATCAGGCAGTTCATTGACACGTTGTTTAATTGGTGTCTAATTGATCGTGGATGCTTAGTGAAGCTGTGAAAACTCAGGTGTGTGGTGGCACCAGCAGGCTGACTAAGTTTGTGAAGGAGGCAGACAGACTGACACATCTGCTCAAAGAGCGACGTGGCACGTTTGAGGCAGGAAACAGATTATTCCTGCTTTCTGCATCCTTTCTGCCTGTGACGTGAATTTTGTCATCGCTAATCTGTCCGCTAAGATTTGTCAGCCCCATCAGTGGACGAACACGTGCAGCCCAAATTGTTTTAACTGCGTTGACTGTGTTGCGGTAAACTCCTTTTTCATCTGAAACAACGGCGCAAAAGATACAACAGGCAAAAAGACCATGAGTCAAACCAAGAAAAGAAGAAGAAAAACAACACAAAGCTTAATTATTTGGTGAGAAGCCCTACTGCGATCAGCCTTTGGATAGTTATCACTCAGGGACTTCAAGGACACAACAACTGCACTTAGATCTTGGTGAGAAAGAACTCAAAGTTTGATTCTTCCTCTTGTCTTTTGAACAGACAAGTGACAAATCATCAATGGTTGTAGTGAAAACTGTATTAATAATGTATAAATAATAATGTGGTGCACTTGAAATATGAAGGAGTGTGGGTGTGCACAAACCATTGTCTACACCAAGGTGGACAAAGCATGAAATTTTGAAACGCACAAATGTTTTCGCTCTAAATTTCTCTTAGAGCTCAGTGTCTGTTAGGTCAAACGTTCAGATGGTTTGCTTTTGTCCCTGGAAAACAGAGAGACACTCGGAGCATGATGAAGTGAAATAAACTGATCCATAACAGAGTTTGTGTTAAAATAAATAAATTCTGCTTCTTTGGGCTTTTCCCTTTTTCAAGGATCACCACAGTGAGTCATCGTCCTCCATCTCTGTCCTCTGCATCCTCTGTCCTCACTCCAACGACCTCCATGTCCTCTCTAACTGCATCCATATATCTCCTCTTTGTCTTTTTCCTGGCAGCTGCATTTCTAACATCCTACATTCTTGACTTACTCCCTCTGTCTCCTGACATATTTCCCTCCTTGTGGTTTTCGACTAACAGTAGCACAATTTCTGCCGGCACCCTGTTCGTCAACAGCACTAGTGGAGGTCGTTGTGAACCCGGGCCTCAACTGAAATTGCATGATGTCACTTTGATGAACTCGCATTGTAGTTTTGGCAAAACCATTTTATTTTTGATGCCCCCTGACACAACCACAGAACTACCACAGCCCTCTGTGTAGAGCAGAGAGTTGCCATGTAGATTGGCAGAGGGAGCAGATGGT